>NW_028270180.1:74266549-74569579 GCF_037043375.1 Chiloscyllium plagiosum | reverse complement strand
TATGCAGCCGATCTGTTGTTTTGTAACTGCCTCCTTTCATAAACAGAGTGGAATATATATAGACCCCTGCAGTGTTCTGTTAATACTCTCATATACAAGTTACAAAAAGATTATAAAGATTTATGGTCTATCCCTCAGCAATCCTCACCCATTCCATCCAAACCCAATAAATGTTCCCTTTTATACTGATATGAAAAGTGATGCGTGGAACTGGTTAACTGAGCTGTTTGTTTAGTCATGATTTGGAGATGCCAGTGTTGGACTGGGGGTGTACAAAGTTAAAAATCACACAACACCAGGTTATAGTCCAACAGGTTTAATTGGAAGCACACGAGCTTTCGGAGTGCCGCTCCTTCATCAGGTGATAGTGGAGGACACAATTCTAAGGCACAGAATTTATAGCAAAAATTTACAGTGTGATGTAACTGAAATTATACATTGAAAAATACCTTGATTGTCTGTTCAGTCTTTCATCTGTTCGAATACCATGATCGTTTCACTTATTTCTTGTGTAAATCACAAAACCCTTTTTTTAAAAAAAGTTGCATTTTCAGATTAACTGCAACATTGACTGTTACCTAGACAATATGTTGAAAGTGTTAGCCCCCTGTGTTCTCTTGTCTATGCCATGATGTTTAGATTGATTCTAATCTGAAAAGTGAGAATAGAGTTTTACGTGAATTCCTGCAGTTTTTGAGCTTAGAGTTTTACATGAATTCATGCAATTTTTGAACAAAGTACAATGTAACTCTGCAAGTACAAATACACCCCACAAAACATATGTGAGCATGAAGGTTCGTCTGTTTGTGTGTTTGTGTATGTGTGTTTTTCTGGGTTGAGGGTCGTGAGTGTGAGAGGGAGTGTATATGTGTGTGTAGTGATGTAGAGTCTCTTAAGTCTGTGAGGGGGTGCATATGTGAGTGTGGCAGTCTGTGTGCGTGTCTGGGTGGGGGCTGTGAGTGTCTGTAAGAGAGAGTGTATATGTGTGTGCATGGGTGTAGTGTGGTCTCAGTTTCTGAGCGGATGCCTGTGTGAGTGTGGTTGTCTGTAAGGGTGTGTGGGAGTGTCTGTGTGCGTGCCTGTGTACATGTGTGCCCGTGTGGATGTGTGTGTGTAGGAGTGCCTGTGTATGTGTGCGTGTAGTGGTGTCTGTGTCTGTGTGTGTATAATGCAATGGTGGTCACCTGTAATGTGACATGACCCCAAGATCCCGGTTGAAGCCATCCCTATGGGTACCGAAATTAGCTGTCAGCCTCTGCTCAGCCACTTTTCGTTGCTGCCTGTCCTGAAGTCCGCCTTGGAGGATGGTGACCAGGAAGTCCGAGGTTGAAGATCCTGGACCACTGAAGTGTTCCCCAACTGGGAGGGAACACTCCTGTCTGTTGATTGTTGTGTGGTGCCCATACATTTGTTGTCGTAGCCTTTGCTCGGTTTCCCAGTGTTTGTTCAGTGACTGTGATTAATGCCAATCTCCATTGATTCTAATTATCCAAGTGGAGGGTTTTAATGATAAATGGGCGCCGTTCAATGTGTTATCCCATAACATGAGCGGGAGCATTACCGACAGCACTGATAGGGATCAGCAGATCCAGAGAGAGGGGAGGAGAGATCAGAATCTGAAAACATTAGACTGGAATGTTCCAAAAATGGATCAGATGAATGAATCAATGGATGAATCATTGGACTGGCATGTTCCAACAATAGACAGGAGTTTATCCAATTATGTTTGGTATCTTTCTGCATTTTATTGGTGGTCATTATCATTGCGGATCTATTACGCTCTTCTCATTGTTCAATATTTTTATTATCCTTTCTTAGGTATGTTTGGTGTTCCTGGTAAGTGTCACTGTCAAGTTTTTTTTTCTCTATAAACTAGTTATAACTGTATTACTGGTCTTTCATATAGTCTACACTTCTTGTCGCTATTATTGTTCCTGCTGAAACTCTGAATCCAGATATTCACTCTACAGTATACTACTAACTTCATCAATGAACGTGTTCAATTACTGTCTCCCTCTCTGCTCTGGCAGTGTTAATCATGGGTCTCTATGTTGGCCTACTCAGGTCCAGCGTAGAACTACAACTTATTGTATCATGGCCTTTGTTATTTAAATATTAACAGCATGGAGGTCACTCTCTACTGTTCTGGTTACAAACTCCACTTCCTTCCACTGTTTCCATCCCATCCCTGGCCAATATCTGCAGCTGAAGCAGACAAGTCACAACTGTGTGTGATCCCTTTGACTATGAGCTCATTCTTCACACAATTCCCTGGCCTTTTCTAACTGGAAATACTCACCACTCCAGAATATATCGCATTGGTTTATTCCATCTGCTGTTTGAATCTTGAGCTATGAAATACAGTCTTAATGAAGCCAATAATCTCCTGCTGCCGCTCCCAGCTTCAAACCTGCCAAAGCAAATCTGCTTCGAACTCACGTCAAACTCCCATCCATCTGTCATTCATGTGCACGCCGATGTATATTGCTGTTATGTCTGGCAATGACTTTATTTTAACATTCTCAAACACTTTACCTCATCTGTCCATGAAACCTCTCTCGTTCCCTTTCTGTTGATTAACAAAAAGCCTGCCAGTTGTTCGTATTTAAAATAGTTTCCTCCATGTGCGTTCCTTCTCAAACAATGAGTTTCGCATTCAACCACGCCAATCGCGCACGCGCACGCACGCACTCTCTCTCAGTTTCTGATGAACACGCACACAATCGCAGCAAACCTTCCCATTGTAGGCAGTAACCTGATGCGAGTATGGTTAGCATACGATAGTAAAGTTTGCAATACTCTGTATGCTGGGCCGATAGTGCAGTTTACTGAGCAACACACTAGCATGGTCTGCACAGCTCTCCATGCTGGGCTGTCATCTTGTCCCAGTTTATGTTGTTTGTGGTGTTCTGTGAAGCAGATTGAGAATTTGATGTAAGAAACCATTCCAGCTGATCTGACAATGCCTTTATTCGATGTTCTCATTCTTGTCATTTTACTCTCGAAGATCTCACTTTTCCAGTTAGTCCCACTGCCCTGTCTGATTCCCCATATTTCCACAACATCTTTTCCGTTAATTAACTGTCTGTTTCTGCCTTTAATGTGAATCTTTCTCTCCCTCTGTATCTTTCCCTGGGTTTAGCTTTTGGCTCCCTAGTGTATCAAGTGCTGGCATTGTGTAGTTCAGAAAGAGTGAAATGGTGTGTTTCAGGCTGTTGTTCACTTTGCGGGATGTCCCATGTGATGATCTATGGACAGGGGTGTTTTAGAAGTTATGAGACACATCCTTGTAACTTGGTCTGTCCCTGAATTTGTCCCTCTCCGGTGACCTTGCGATCAGTAACACGAGGAAGTCCCTTAAGTAAAGGACCAGGCATCTAAATTGTGTGACAATGCTGTCACTTTTCTTAAAAAAAAGATTATTTTCTCCTTTTTAAAATATGAGATCTTAAAGGCCAAACTGCCTACTGAAAACGGCTCAAGTAAATAACTTACGACGCTTTTAGGGTTGAAAATAAATAGCAGTAACAACGGCCTCGTAACTTATCCCAAGCTGCTACTCTCTCTGAAAACTGACTTGATGCTGTTTCCTCCTGAATTGGAGAACTGTATGAAGTATGTATGTCTGAATGTTCCTTTTTACCCAAGGAGTGTGTTTATGGAATGTTAGTATATTGGAACAGTTCATCTGTAGAAGGTATTATATCCATTATTCGGTTAAGGTTTCCAATAGTAAAATTATTCTAAATTCCTCGTCATTTTGAATGGATTTTCATTAGAGTGTTTAAATATATTGTGTTTTGCTTAATGGTGGGTGGGTTTGACTAGTAGTATCACATCTGGAACACTCAATTCACAGCTACCTTTAAAATAAGGAAAGGGTGGCATCCAAGTTACCCTCTTAAACTGGTTTGAGGCAGTCTAGTTGGTCTATAGCAAACTGGGAACTCTTGTCTGGTTCTAAATCGATAACACCAAATTGGGTTTAGAATTACAATCCCTACAGTCTGCAAACAGGCCATTAGACCCAACAAGTCCACACCGACCCTCCGACGAGTAACCTACCCAGACCCATTCCTCTACCCTAATATTTACCCCGAAAAGGATCCTAACCCCCATACATCCCTGAAAACTATGAATAATTTAGCATGGCCTATTGACCTGACATGCACATCTTTGGATTGTGTGAGGAAACCAGAGAATCCAGAATAAGCTCATGCAGACACTGGAGATTATGCACCGGGAGATTATTCGGTACAAAGGTCGCATATGGTAGTTGTTAGTATCTTTTGTTCCGGATGTTGAATTCGGTTGGTTTAAACAGTGTTTTGTGTATAAAGATTCTTTCAGTCACCAAGAGTTCTCTGGGTGTGGAAGAAGTAAACTTGGGGTTTTTACAAAAGGTAATGAAGGCAAAGCTGTAGGAATTGACAGACAAGCTGGAGTTGCGTTTGCTTTTGTCTGTGCGAAAATGAGAGATAATTACAGCTAAAGTTCCGGAATTACATTGGACGGAACCGCCATCAGACACTTTCGAAATGGCTAGAATTCAATTTCAAATGAGGCACTTTGAACATGAGAAGGAATTGAAACAGTTTGAATTATGATGAAAAGTAGAAATAAAAGAAAAGGAAATGAAGAAGGAAGAGAGAAAAGGAGAGAAGAAAAGCAGAGAGTTTCAACTTAAACAGTTAGCAATTAGAAAGGAAAGTTGACATAGAAGGCGGAGATCAAGATAGATGGTAGGCTGGATGAGGAGGATAGTGAGGTTGAGCAACCCTGTAATAGCTAATGGCCTAATGAGGTTCTGTTTAAATACATCCAGGCATTATCTAAATTTGATGAGAAGGATGGGAAAGCCTTTTGAATTTCATTTGAGAAAGTGGCTAAACTAATGCAGTGGCCAGTGACCATGTGGATTTAGTTGATCCAAACAAAACTGATAGGTATTTGCATCCCTATCGGAGGAGGTATCTGGCCAGTGTGGGGTGGTGAAGAAAGCCATCTGAAGTGCATATGAGCTTGTGCTAGAAGCCGACAGTCAGCGTTTCAAGAATCTAGAAAACGGCCCCTGGTTAAACTCACATTGAGTTTGAAAGGATAAAACAAAGTAATTTTGAATAGTGGGTAAGGGTATTAAAAACAGAGCAAAGCTATGACACTGTTAGAGAGATTCTTATGTTGGAGAAGTTCAACAATTCACTTCCTGCAATCGTGAGAACTCGTGTGGAAGAGCAGTTACAATGGCAAGATTAGAAGCTGAAATGGCTGATGATGATGATTTGGTTCAGAAATCAAAGTTTGGTTTCTGTGAGGCATGGAGAAGAATGTGCGAGATCTTAAAATATATACCTGTGAAAGTAAGCTTTACTGGCATAGGCCAGGAGTAGCAGGGAAAGAGGTTACAGCATTAAGAGGTACAGAAGCATGTAACTCTTTTATGCTGAGACATGAGGAGCTATGTCACAGAAGGACTGTTGGAGAGATGAGATGTGCTCCATTAGGTAAGGTGTGGTTGGAGTGCCCAGTGGAATCATCAATAGATTTATTCCACAATGGGGAAGGAGGTCTTGAGCTTTTTGTTGGCGTTACAACGTTTCAGCATTTAAATTGCGAATAACATACATGAGCCAAATCTTTATCACTGATCGTAAACCCTTAAAATTTTGGAGAAGTTCAGGGAAGGAAAGACCAGTCTGTTTCGATTGAGCTTATTATTGCTGCCATTCAATTTGAAATTATACAGGTGACAGGGCGAGGAAACCTAAATTTTGACATGTTGTGGAGACTTGGATGAAGAAAGACAAAGGCATTCTGTTGCAGGAGTAAAATGATTGAAATCTAATCTAGTTGTGAACATTTGTATGGTCAGATTCAATGTTTTATAGGATATATATATATATATATATATATATATATATATAGAAATCTAGGAGGTCTAAAATGAATCCACGCTTGTATGTTGATCGATTATTTTATTAAAGGTGGAGTCGTGAGGATACTATCACTGTAAAAAGGTTATTTTCTTTTGGATTTTTTTAATAGAGGTTTTAAATGCAGAGGTGCAGAACTGCTGTCTGAAAACAGTTAAAGCAAATAATTGAGAAAGCCTTTAGGTTTCATTAAAGCGGTGGTAAGAATGGAAGGGCAGTGGCCAGCTCTCCCAGACCAGGTTTCCTCATTTTGTTTTTAGCTGCAGCATTCAGAAGCTGTTGGGGATTCTAGAAGGGTTGGAAGTTTCAATACATAATCCCCAGCTGCTTTTCTCTCTGAGATCTCTGTTGATGTTGTTTCCCCCTGGATTGGAAAACTGCTGTAAGGATCTGTATTTGAATATATCTTTGTGCCAAGCGGTGTAAACCAAGTAGGTATGGTATCTATTGTTTGTGTAAGTGTTCCAACATATAAGCTATCCCGAAATTTTCTTTTCTTTGATTGTATTTTAACTAAAGCATTTGAATAGATTATATTTTGCTTAATGTCGAGTGGTTTGACCAATTGTAACATATCTGTAAGGCACACTTCACATCTATATCCAAAATAAGGAAAGGTTTGGATCTAAACGGCCTTCTTTCAATATTTTGCGAGGATATGGACTGGTCCACAACACTTGTACCAAGTGGTTTCTGACTGGCTCCTGTAATTGAAAAGTTAGTCCAGCAGCTGGGGATGGTTTGCTGGAGGTTGTGCTGTGAGCTGCTTCCGACATTCAGGGAGACCTGAGGATTTGGTGACCAAACTCTGGATGGAGCATGGGGACTGTAGTTACAGCATCTGGGTCTGCAACATGAACAACAAATGGAGCAGAGGCTGCAGAGAGGGGAAGCTCTGAAACCACAGCGTCAGTGTGTGTGCGGGGAAAGGGATCTGCTATATCCACCCCGGGTTTTCCAGGAACAGCTTCCCAAGCTCCACTTAACCAAGGAGCAGAGTGTGAGGGGCCCCGACTGAACAAGGAGCTGGTCATAGAATGGTGTCACCTCCTTCAACACGACCTGCAGCTTCACACCAGGGGGAGGAGGATGCTGCCAGTGACTGTGAGGGTCACTGTTTCATTCAGCTTCTATAATCCAGAACTTTCCAGGCAGGACGAAGTGTCATATCCATCATCTCCCAGTATCTCAAGATCAATGTCACCATTCGGTGAAGGAGCATATATATGGTGGATGAGGTATATAGATTGTTTCTCCCTCAGCAGGGAGCTGCCGGGTGTATTCAGTATAGTGGGTTTGCCGATGGTGCACATGGCATCTGCAGGGTATCCATGTCAATGGGGAGAGGTCGAGGAACTGAAGGAGTTCTCTCTCTATTAATGTTACAGTGTACCCAGGCACAGTACATCATGTTGGTGAATACCCACTGTCCTGACAGCAGTCACGGCCTCATCATTCAGAAGCAGTCAGCCATTCCCATCGTCATCGGGTCTCCACGTAGAAAGAAATGAATATATCTTGGATAAAGGCCGTCTCCTTGATGCACGTTTCAAAACACCATCACCACCATCAATCAACCACATCAAAGTATTCCATGTGTTCGGAGAGCAATGGGGTCACTTGGAGTGTCTGGGAGCTGACGATCAGGGATGGAGCAAAACCTCCCATGTCTGAACGGGTCTGAGTGGACACCCAGGATACAGTATCATTAAGTCCTGTAATCTCTCTCCATTTTAGTAACATATTGCTTTCCATTATTCCTGTAAATGAAATAACAGGTTATATCATGTTAAATTCCACCTGCCAAACTATTATCTATTATCTTTACCCCTCTGAATCTATTTGCAGACTTTCCACCCTCTCTTGGTAATTTAATCTCTTGCTTACCACAGCGACATCACCAAACTCAGCATCTGTATATCTGTTCAATTTCTCTTCATAAGACAAACACTTCAAATATGGAATCAATCTAATGAAGCTCCTCTGAATTGCCTCCAATGGAAATACCTCATTCTGCAGGACACCCAAACTGTACTCCAGTTGCAGCCTTACTGATGCCTTGCATAGCTTCACCAACACTCCCTACCTTTCTACTCTATCCTTTTATAAATAACCACTGAAATTATGCTTGCAGTTCTCATTACGACAGTACCCGCAGACAGGTTTTCTATGATATGCAAGCAGACACCCAGATCCCTCTGCACCTAAGCACTTTGAACTTTCTCTCCATTCAGATAATAATTTGTCTTTCTATCACACTGGCCAACTTGAATAGCCCCACATTTATTCACTTTAATTTTCCTTGCCAAATGATGGCCCATTCATCCAACCTATCCATATAGTTTTAAAATCTCTTGCATCATCATTCCGAAGTAATTTCCCACCAATGTTAGTGTCATCTGAAAATGTGGCATTGTATCTTCTATCCCATCAACCGAGTACAGTAATAACATCGATCGCAAATGGTTGAGGCATGAAAACTGAAATCAATGGCACCCCACAAATTGCATTTGCCAAAATAAAATGACACACTTATTCCATCTGACTCCATTTTGTTGGTTAACCAATCCTCCATCCAAGCTAATACATTACTCCTAAGCCCATGTTGTCTCATCTTACCACTTACTCTTTGGAGAAGCAACATATCCGATACCTTCAGGAAGACGAGATATGTTCTATCTCCAGGATTCCCACGATCCACCTTGTTTGTGACATATTCAAATAACTCAACCAAATAATTGAAACACGATTTAGCCTTCATAAAACCATGTTGACTCTGACGAATTGTTTGCAAATGTCCTGAACAATGGATTCTAATAATTTGGCTTAAATTACAATAGTTTATTGTTACACTTTATTCCCTAATGTCTGCCATTATTACAAATTCTTCCCTTTCGAAAACCTTTACTTTTTCTTTGAATTCCTGTTTAATGGGCACGAGGCTTTAAGAGATCTTCTCCAATTGCTGTGTAAGATCCATGTGTAACTGAATGGAGTCATCATCCTGCTGGTGTACAATATCGATGGGCTAACGTCTTTCTGGTGTTCCCATGTTGTCATCTCCAAGGCCAGAATAACCTTATCCTGTTGATGCTTTAGAGGATTGGGAGGTTATGGAATCTTCCTGTTGCTGTGTAACATTTTAAAGGGCTGATGTGTCTTCTCATACTTCGCCATCACAGTTGGATATACTGAACGGTCTCCTCATGTATCCTGAAGATGGGACCGAGGGATTGATTGGTCTTCTCTTCTTCCCATTCAACAATCACGTGTCTGAATTACCTCTTCCTTTCTCATGAAAGAAGTCTCAGATAGTTTTTATCCTATCCAATTCCCTTGCAATAGGCTCGTTGGGTCTGAATGGCCTCCTGTTATCCCAGTGTAACAATCTCCAGTCAATGTGTGACCTCTACCAGTTCCTATGTTACAGACATGAGGAGGCTGAATGGATTGATCCTGTTGCTGTTTAACAGGATACTGGTGCAGCATAGGCTCGAGTGGCTGATTGGCCTCCTTCTGTCAGTGTATATCAGACTCCAGGGGCTGAATAGCCTCGTCCTGTTTTGATGTAACAGGTTTGAAGGCCTGAATATCCTCCTGTTGTTCTTGTGTAACAGGCTGGAGAACGGAATGGATTCCTCCACTATCTGTGTAATTCACTTCACATGTTGAATCCTTCTATCATCTATGTTCAAATAAGATCATCTTCAATTTTTGTAAACTCCAATGGCTACTGGGTCAACCTGATCATCCTTTCATTATAAGTTAGCACCTTCATTGCAGGAATCAGTTGAGGGAACCATCTCTGATCTGCGTCCAATTTAAAACATCCTTTCTTCATTGAAGAGATTAAATCAGTACACACTACTCCAGATGTGATCTCACTAAGACCTTGTACAGCAGCAGCAATACTTTACCAGCCTGCTTTAAGGTTCCCACGCAGCTCAGAGATGTCTCAGCTCTCTGGAGGAATACAGAGCATTGTTGGAAGATCATTATCCTTCTCTACTCCATCAGCACAACGGGAGATCTGGAGAAATTAAAGTTTGAGAAGGTCATAAATGATGTGGTGAGATGATCTCTACCATTCATCTCCCCAGAGCCCACGTCGCTCACATTCCAATGTATTTTGTGGGCGGCACAGTGGCACAGTAGTTAGCACTGCTGCCTCACAGCGCCCGAGACCCGAATTCAATTCCTGCCTCAGGCTGACTGTGTGGAGTTTGCACGTTCTCCCCGTGTCTTCGTGGGTTTCCTCCGGGTGCTCCGGTTTCCTCCCACAGTCCAAAGATGTGCGGGTAAGGTGAATTGGCCATGCTAAATTGCCCCTAGTGTTAGGTAAGGGGTAAATGTACGGGCATAGGTGGGTTGCGCTTCGACGGGGCAGTGTGGACTTGTTGGGCTGAAGGGCCTGTTTCCACACTGTAATGTAATGTAATGTAATCTAATCTAGCAAGGTGGAGCGCAAAAACAGCAAGGAGCAGCAAACATTGATGGGAGTTATATATCAAAGTGAAAGCTGTTATATATCAAAGTAAAAGCTGCAATACAAATGCTGGACATGTTATAAAACAGGAAATGAAATATACACATTTGTGGCTACTGCAGTAATAATGTACTGTTTACATTATATCTAAACTGTGTTAACCCAATTGAATGCTGATGCTGGGAAAAATGGATTTCATGAGCCCGTGTGAAATCGTTTGCGTTAACATTATATCGAGCACTGAGCTCGAGATCAGGTTATTTAGGAATTGATGTTGAGTGATCAGAAGAGCTCATTGAAACTGGAAAGGACCTTTTGGGAACAGTGACCACAATGTATTGGTTTTCTTTTGTGCTGTTTGAGTACACGGCAGTTTTTGTTTTATTTGAAGTAACCGTTATAAAACTGAGTCATGCAAGCCAACAAGGTGTGAGGAGAAAATGGGGGCTACAGATGCTGGAGATCAGAGTCGAAGAGTGTGGTGCTGTAAAAGCACAGTCAGGCAGCATACTAAGAGTAGCTTGAGCCCTTCATCAGGAAAGAAGCATATGGGCCAAGGGGCCTGATTGTAAATGAGAAGGGGGTGCGACGGGGGAGGAAGCTGGGATTGCGATAGGTAGATGAAGGTGAGGTTGAAAGTAATAGGTGATTAAGGGAGACAGAACGCCTTATCTGCTGCAACCATTAAACCCAATGTGGTCTTCTCTACATTGGCGAGGCAGGAGGTCAACTTGTGGATCATTTCAGCGAACATCTCTGGGACAGCCAGACTGAACAACTCCATCGCCTTTTGGCTGAGCACTTTAAATCCCCTTCCCACTCTGCCAAGGACATGAGGGCACTGGGCCTGCTCTATCGCCAAACCCAAGCCACCAGAAGCCTGGAGGAAGAAAGCCTCATCTTCTGTCTTGGGACCTTCCAAACACAGGGGGTCATAGTGGATTTCTCCATTTCCTCTAATCCCACCTTATCCTACTCCAAACTTCCAAGTTAGCACCGCTCTTTTGAATGTTCCTATGTGTCCACCTTCCTCCATATCAATCTGGTCCATCATCCTCTCCGACTATCACTTTCAACCCCACCTTCATCTACCTATTAGATAAAAGGAGGCAGCTTTGAAAAATGCCAAGTGTTGCAGTGAGCCAGTGTATTCAGAGAAATGTAGGACCCAGCAAAGGATGACCAAGAATCTGAGAAAAAAATCAAAATGAGAAAAAGCGTGCAAACGAAAGAAAAACATAAAGACTGCTAAAAAGCGTCTATAATGCATGAAAAAAAATAAAAACAAGGTCAAATGTGGAACAGTTGGTGTGCGTTCAGGATAATTTATTGCAGAGAACAGAGAAATCGCAGGGAAAAGAAACAGTTTCTTTGCGTCTATCTTCATGGAAGAATGTCCAGAAAATCTTCCAGAAATACCAAGTGACCATGGGACTTGTGTAAGTAAAGTCGAAGATCATTCTTATCTTTGTAAAGAAAGCTGGATCGAATATTTATAAATCTGACAGACTAGATGTACTTGATACAAGAATTTCAGAGGAAGCAGCAATAGACATGTTGATTGCATCGAGGATTTTCACTTTATTTTCCGACACATTCCCGAAAGGCATTTAGCCAATCTCCATCAGGAAAAGGTTATAAATATTATCCAACAGTTTAAGAAAGGATGAATTTGGAGAGTGGTAAACTACAGACCAGTTATCTTGTCACCCGCAGTCAAGTATCTGTTGGACTCGATAACAAAGAACATGCTACTAGATATTTAGAAGATAATAACATAACTGGGGAGTGTGAGAATGTACCGATGAAAGGAAACCCAGAAGTGGCAAACATATTTTTGGAATGGTTTGAAGATGATTCTTGTGGACATAGGCAATGATGAACCATTGGATAACGTATAGTTGGATATTCATGAGCTTTTTCTAAAGAACTCACACTGTAAGTTCATAAGAAACATTAAACCGAGAGATATTGGGAAGAACATATGCCACTGGGAAAGTACAAATTCGGTTTACATTCATGTGAATGTAATTGGAAGATAGAGGATGTCATGCACCAGTTGCATCGAGCGTTGGTGAGACTAAACATAGAATATTGTGTATCGTTCGGAGTCCCAATCTAAGAAAGAACATATTGACTACAGAGGAACTGCAAAAGGTATTATCCAGATTAATCCGTTAAATGGCAAGATTATCCGCTGGGAACCTCAGCCTGTAATCTCGAGTTTCAAAACATGAGAGTTGATTGTAGTGACTCTGAGAAACATCGAAAGGACTGAATAACAGAGGGACATGGAGAAGTACAGGTAGGCGAGATCTGGGAGAATCCCATGATATTCTACACGGACAAGTAGAACAGAATAATCAGCAAACAGCTAGTGTCCATTAGAAACCAAAGGGACAATCTGTGTGTCAAGCTGGAGAACATTGATGGATTGTTCCATGAGACCTTCTCAACTATTTTACTTGGGAGAAGGAGGATGCAGGTACAGAATTCAAGAAGATGGACTAGGAAGCTCTTGAACAGATTGATGTAAAATACGATCAGGGATTTGAGGTTTTGTTCTGTACAAATTTGGACCAATCTCCATGTCTGAATGAGTTGTATTATTGGCGGTTGTTGGGGTCAAAGGAGGAAAGACACTGACTGAATATTTTAATTAGAATCTGACCATAGGGGAGGTACCAGAGAACTAGAGAACTGCTAATACAATTCCACTTCACAGTAAGGGTGGGAGAGATAGACCAGGGAACTATAGACGAGCGAGTATTAGATCACTGTTAAGGAAACTACTGGATAAAATAGGTAAGGAGAAAATCGAACTCCAATCAGAGTCGCAAGGTTTGATCAGGGATAATCATCATGACTTTATCAGAAGGAAGTCACATCCAATGGATTTGATTGAATTAGTTTGAGGAGGTAGATTATTTAGTTTTGTAGGAAGGCCTTTGACAAATTTCCACCTGGGAAACTGAAAAATAAAGTAAAATCTCACAGTATGATGGATAACTTGGCAAGTTACAATGAAAATTGTCTTAGTAGCAGGAGACAGAGGGTGGGGGGAGAAGGCTGTTTGTGTGACTGGAGACCAGTGTTCCCTGGTGTACCACAGAGATCAGTGTTGTGTCCCTTATTGTTTGTGTTATTCATAACAAAATATAGATCTAAATGTGGAGGGGGCTAGGTGGAGAGTGGGGAAGATGTGATAAGTAAGTGTATGTTTGACATAAAGATTGGCCGAGTGATTAGCAGTGAGGGGGAAGGCCTTAAGTTTACAGGAAGATGCAGATGGGATGGTCAGATGGTCAGATCAATGGCAGATGGAATGTAATCCTGATAAATATGAGGTGATGCACTTAGGGAGATGGAACCAGGCAGGGGAGGACTCAATAAATGGCAGCACACTGGGAAGCTCAGATTGTGCTTCTCCACACATCCCTGAATGTGACTGGACAGGTTAATGCTTAAAAATATGTTGCTGGAAAAGCGCAGCAGGTCAGGCAGCATCAAAGAAACAGGAAAATCGATGTTTCGGGCAGATTCCTGAAGAAGGCTTATGCCAAAAACGTTAATTCTGCTGCTCCTTTGATGCTGCCTGACCTGCTGCGCTTTTCCAGCAACACATTTTTTAAGCTCTGATCTCCAGCATCTGCATTCCTCACTTTCTCCTGGACAGGCTAATGGGCTAGTTAAGAATTGGACCTTGGGTGTAGCGCTTCCTAATCAGGATGTAGATTATAAGAGCAATACAGGGCTTTGGTTCGGCAAAAATGGAGTACTGTATGTAGCTCCGGGAACCACATTCCAGGAAGGATGTGATTGTACTGGAGATGGTGCAGAGGTGATTCACCAGGATGTTCCCTGGAATGGATCATATCAGCTATGGAGAGAGGCTGGATAAGCTCGGGTTGTTTACTCTGGAGCAGCGAAAGCTGAGGAGTCAGTGATTCAGACGGATAAGTTTATAAGCGACACGGACAGGGTGGATAGGCAGCAACTGTTCCTTTTAGTCAGAGGGCCAAGTACAAAAGAGCACATTTTTACAGTGGGAGCGGCACGGTGGCACAGTGGTTAGCACTGCTGCCTCACAGCGCCAGAGACCCGCGTTCAATTCCCACCTCAGGCAACTGACTGTGTGGAGTTTGCACATTCTCCCCGTGAAGAGTTTGAGGTTCAGAGATGATTTAAACATTTTTTCACCTCGAGGTCTGGGGTTCGGGGATTACTTCCTGAGAGGGGAATGATCACCTCACAATCGTTAAAAAGTACTTGGACGAGCAATTGGAAGTGTCATAACATTCCAGGCTATGGGCCTGGTGTAGGAAAGTGGGACTAGTACAGATCGTGCTGTATTTCTGTTGGCACAGAGTCTATGCCCCTGTGAGTATATGGTGTGGAAGGTCAATTATTGAGCAGTTTAAGGCAGGAATTGATGGATTTCTGCAGAGTTATATTCATAAGGGTTATCAGAATGAACTGTATTAGCCTGTTAAATTATGTCAATGTGAGAAATATGAGAAAACAAGTGCAGTGTCCTTACAGTTTGAAACCAGAGAATGGAGAATGAGGAACAGGGAAGTGGCAGAACTATGAAGCCACTACTTCAGTTGTGTCTTCACAGAACTTTCTAACAATACAAGGAAAACCGAGTCTGGTGTGGGAAAATGGTAGAGTACATGGAACAATAACATAGTCAGTAAATGGTTTAGCAGAAATTATTGTTGTTGAAAGTAATGGTCATAGACAACACCAACATAGATTTATGAAATGGGAATTATGTTTGAGAAACAAACTGGGAGACAAATGAAAGAGAAGCAATGGATGTAAAACATTTTAATTTTTAGAAAAATGTTGGTAAAGCTCCAAGCCCAATTTGCAAAATCAAATCTGAGTGGATTGGGGCTAACATATAGACATGTTTCTAGAATGGGACAGCTGGCAGGAAACAGTGAATCGAAATAAACAGACTCAAAAAGTAATAGCCTGACATTTTCTGAAAGGTATGATTCGGTGAGTATGACTATGTCCCAGACTCCCCATTACCTTCCCCAGATTTCTCCTGTCTCATCAAAAGGACGGACACAGCAGACGTGGCGGGACAGTGGGATACAGTTGGAAGGGAATTGCTCTTGGAGTCCTCAACAGTGACTCCATATCCCATAAAGTCTCATGGCATTAGTTTGCACATGGGAAAGGAAACCTCCTGCTGATTACCATGTACCAGCCTCTCTCAACTGATGACTCAGTACTCCTCCATGCTGAACAATACTTGGAGGAAGCACTGAGGGTAGCACGTACGCAGGATGTACTCTGGGTGGGGGATTTCAATGTTCACCACCAACAGTGTCTCAGCTACAGCATTACTGATCCAGCTGACTGGGTCCTAAAGGACATAACTGGCGGCAGGTGATGAAGGAACCAACAAGAGGAAAATACATACTTTACCACAACCTTACTAATCTGCCAGTTGCAGAAGTATCTGTCCATGACAGTATCGGTAAGAGTGACCACCGTATAGTCATTGTGGAGATAAAGTCACACCTGCGCATTGAGAATAACCTCCATCATTTGGGTGGTACTAACACAGTGTATAAGATAAGGGTGATGCATTCGCAGCAATCTTCAGTCAGAAGTGCTGAGTCGATGATCCTCCAGTTGTCCAGAGCGATTCAGTTACCAGTCATCAGCCAATTTGATTCAGTCCACGCGATATCCAGAAATGATGAGAGATACTGGATACTCCATAGGGTCCATAATCTGACAACATTCTGGCAATAGTACTGAATACTTGTGCTCCATAACTTGCCACTCCACGAGCCAAACTGTTCCAATACAGTTACAACAATGGCTTTCCCCGATTATGTAGAAAATTACCCCAAGTATCTCCTGTATATAAAAAGCAAAACAAATCCAATCCGGCCAATTACCACTTCATCAGTCTCCTCTCGATCATCAGTAAAGTGATGGAAGGTCTCAGTGCTTTTAAGCAGCACCTGCTCAGCAATAACCTGCTCAATGACGCCCAGTTTGGGCTCCACCAGGGCCACTCAGCTCCTGACCTCATTACCGTGGTTCAAACATGGGCAAAAGAGCTTAATTACAGAGGTGGGGTGATAGTGACAGCCCTTTAAGTCAAGGATGTCTTCTACCAAGTGTAGTATCAAGGGGCCTTAACAAAACTGGAATCAATGGGTATCAGAGGCAAACTCCCCGCTGGTTAGAATCATATCTGACACGTAGGAAGATGGTCATGGTTGATAAAGTTCAGTCAACTCAGCTCCAAATCTGCAGGAGGCCCTCGAGCAGTGGCCGAAAACTTCTTCAGGGCTGCTTCATCAATGACCTTCCTTCCATTTTAAGGTCAGAAGTGGGGATGTTCGCCAATGATTGTACAATGTTCTGCAACATTTGTGGCTCGTCAGATACTGAAGCAGTCCATGTTCAAACGCGACAAGATCTGGACAGTATCTAGGCTGACAAGTGGCAAGTAATATTCAGGCCACACAAATGCCAGATCGTGACCATCACCAATAAAATACAATCTAACCACTGCCCCGTGGCATTCAATGGTGTTACTATCAGTGAATCCCCCAGTATCAAAGTCCTGGTGGGTAATAATTGCTCAGAAACCCACTGGTCTCGCCACATGAACACAGGAACTATAAGAACAGGTCCGAAGCTGGGAATACTGTGGCGAGTAACTCACATCCTGACTTCCAATCGTCTGTCCATCATCTACAATGCATAAGTCAGAAGTGTGATAGAAGACTCCCAATTTGCCTGGATGAGTGCAGCCCCAACAACACTCAAGAAGCTTTATACCATCCAGGACAAAGCAACCAGTTTCATTGTCCCTATATCCACAATGCTCCACCATCAACGCTCAGCAGCAGCAGCAGTGTTTTACTATCTATATGCTGCAGTGAAATGATTCATCAAAGATCCTCAGTGACCATCTTCCCAACACACGACCACGTCTATCTAGAAGGACAAGGGCTGCAGATGTATGGAAGTACTATCATCTTTAGGTTCCCCTCCAAGACATTCACCATCCTGACTTGGAAATACATCATAGTCGCTGGGTCAGAATCCCGGAATTCCCTCCCTAATGGCATTGGAGGTCAACAGCAGCAGGTGGACTGCAGCGTTCAACAAAGCAGCACACCACCACCTTCTCAAGTGCAACTAGGGTCAGGTAATAAATGCTGGCCCAGCCAGTGACGCCCAGATTCACGAAATAAATAAATAGAAATTAACAGAGGAAGGTTGCTGAGGTGTCGCAGGGATCAGTGCTTGGGGCTCAGCTGTTCACAATGTCCTTTAAACATTAGGTTGCTGGAATCAGATACAATATATCCCAGCCTGCTGACAGCACTAACGGATGTGGGATTGTGAGTGGGTGAGGAGGTTGCAAAAAAGCAACGAGAAGACTAAGACAAGTGGAGTGAATGGGTAAATACGTGACAGAGGGAGAACAATGTGGATAGAGGTGACGGTGTGCCCTTTGGTGGAAACGATAAATTGGCAGCCGACCATTTGAAAATAATTGGTTGAAACATGTTGATTTACAAAGGGACGTATGCTCCTTTTTGTTGTTTCCTTCTGTATAAACCCCTGAGGTGCCTACAGCGCAGTGAGTCCTGCAACCAGAAGTCAATACGAGGAATGACATTGCCACACTGCCCAGTGTACATAGAACCAGCAAGTGGGGAGCTATAACATTGAAAAGGATCTGGATCTCCTTGTACACCAGTCACTGAAAGCAATATTGCAGGAAAGAAAGCAGTTAAGAAGATAAATGATGTGCTGACCTTCATTTCAGGGGTATGTGAGTCCAGGAGAAAGGGTGTCTTACTGCAGGTGTACAGGGCCTTGGTGAGACATCATCTCAAGCATTGTGCAGTATTGTGGACAGTTCTCATCTCCAGACCTAATAAAGGACAAACCTGACATTGAGAGAGAGCAGTGAAAGATGATCAGACTGATATCTGGGATGGCGAGCTTGTTGTGGGAGCAGACTTTGTGGTGACTGGGCCAGTATTCCATGGGGTTTAGGAAAATGAGTGGAGAAATTAGTGAAATGTACAAAGGTCTGACAGGGTGAGACAGATTGGAAGCAAGGATGATAATTCCCCTGGCTGGGACGTCTAGAACAAGGAGCCACAGTGTTAGGTACAGGCAGGTCACTCTGCATTGAGATGAGAATAAATCTCTGCACTCACAGACTGGTGAACCCGGCGAATTCTTTCGCACCTGGAAACCAAGACACTGATTATAAATATGGATTTAGAGACAGTAAAGGGATGGTGGGAGAGCAGGAGAGCAGGGCCAACCATCATTACATTGAGTTGGGTAGCAAACTCGATGGACCAAATGTACTCCTGCACTTCCTATTTTATAGCTTCCCAAGCTTACTCACATTAACGGAAATGTATATAGTGTGGGGCAAGTGCATTGAGGGGATTTTTTCCATGAACTCGAATGGGGGAGGCTCAATGTGTTGTATGGCCTACTCCTTTCCCCCTGTTTCTGTGCAGTCTGTGGGAAAGCTCGGTAAATGCTGTCACAAACTCTCAGATGTTAGGAAGGAGGTCACTGCAGGGTCGACAGGACTGTGTTCCCATTCCCTTTTCCGACACTGATGCCGAGGCCGGATGTTCTGTCCGGTTTCATCCTTTCAGACCTCGGAGTAATTTGATACAAATGAGTGCCTTGATTGACCGTTTCAGAGACCATTGAAATGTTTATCACATGTCAGCGTCTTTGGAGTCAGTTTTCGGCCAGCCCAGGAAATCACGGGAGATTCACTTCCTAAAAGTACATTGGAGAAGGAAATTCTGTATCCAAATTGGCTTCAAGGTCACTGTTACTGACACCAGATTTTAGATCTCGATATTTTATTAATTGCTTTTAACTTCCACCCGCTGCCAGAGTATTAGCCTGGTCTGGATTAATAATCCAGTGACATTTCCACAGCACCATATCCACATGAGGATCTATCGGAAACCACACTGAACAGGTTACTTCTGTGCTGCTTGACACTCTGTCAAAAAGAACTCCAACAAATCTGGCTGTTATGATGGGACTGAGGGGGTAGTAATTGGTCAGTTTGTAATATTTCCTGTCTTAGTGGACAGGACACAGCTGAATAATTTTCCACATTGCCAGGGAGATGTCAGGTTTGGAGCTGGAATGAAACAGCTTCCCCAGGGACACGGCTTGTTGTGCAGCACAAGTCTTCAGTCCCATTGCAGGAATGGTGTCAGGACCCATTGTCTGTGTCGTAACTCCTGTGTTCAGCTGTTTCTTCATGTCACGTGCAGCGAATCAAATTGACTGAAGACTGCCATCTGTGATTTTGTTGGCATCATGATGAGAGTGAGGTGTATCATCGACTCAAAACTTCTGGCAGAGGATGGTGCAGATAAAACATTCTTCTCTTTTACACTGATGTGCAGGTCTGTTCCATTATTTAGGATGGGGATGTTTGTGGAACCCTCTCCTCCAGTCATTTGTTTAATCGTCCATCACCATTTATGACTGACTGTGGCAGAACTGCTGGGCTTCGTTCAGATCTGTTGGTCAAGTCCCGTAGCTTTAATGAGTTAGCATCAGGTTAAGGATCATGTGATTCTGACTCTGACATGTTCACCCACACTCGTCACCGAACCATAGATGGTGTTGATGGTAATGACAGACTGAGGTGTTATCCTGGCAAACAGTTACAGGTTGTGGTTGAATGCTGTTCTGCTTCTCCTGCTGCTGTGGTCTACAGCACTACATAAATACGCAGTTTCGAGCTGCAATATCTGCAATGCAATTCTGCTATCTGTTCCCCAATTCTCAGAGACCCATTCACCCATCAGCCCTGCACTCAGTGACCTAACCTGGTTTCTGATGTGGAAATACTTCCATTTTCAAACTCTCATTCTGCTGAAGGTCTGTCTCCCCGGGTCTTGCTTCCAATCTGACACATTCCACAAAAACATTTAACTGATCTTAATTTAAATGTTCAATTCAAATGTTTAATTCAGCTGAATCTTTTTCCTTGCGAATTGCCATCTTCTGTGTTGAAAGTGGATGTGTTTCCTCTGTTTCTCTCCTTGACCATGATTAAGATCTCTGTAGACAATAGACCATAGGTGCAGGAGTAGGCCATTCTGCCCTTCGAGCCTGCACCACCATTCAATATGATCATGGTTGATCATCCTTAATCAGTATCCTGTTCCTGCCTTATTTCCATAACCCTTGATTCCACTATCTCTAAGAACTCTATCCACCTCTTTATTAAATGCATCTGGAGACTGGGCCGCCACTGCCCTCTGGGGCAGAGCATTTCACACAGCCACCACTCTCTGGGTGAAGAAGTTTCTCCTCATCTCTGTCCTAAATGGTCTACCCCATATTTTTAAGCTGTGTCCTGCCTCCAGAGTGTCCAATCCTTTAATAATCTTACATGTCTCAATCAGATCCCCTCTCAGTCTTCTAAACTCAAGAGTATACAAGCCCAGTCGCTCCAGTCTTTCAGTGTAAGGTAGTCCCGCCTTCCAGGAATTGACCTTGTGAACCTACGCTGTCCTCCCTCAATAGCCAGAATGTATTTCCTCAAATTTGGAGACCAGAACTGCACACAATACTCCAGGTGTGGTCTCACCAGGGCCCTGTACAGCTGCAGAAGAACCTCTTTGCTTTTATACTCAATCCCTCTTGTTATGAAGGCCAGCAATGTATTAGCCTTCTTCACTACCTGCTGTACCTCCATGCTTACCTTCATTGATTGGTGTACATGAACACCCAGGTCTCTTTGTACTGCCCCTTTACCTAAATTGATTTCATTGAGGTAGTAGTCTGCCTTCCTGTTCTTGCCACCAAAGTGGATAACCATACATTTATCCAAATTAAACTGCATCTGCCCACTCAACTAACCTGTTCAGGTCACCCTGTAATCTCCTAACATCCTCCTCACATTTCACCCTGCCACCCAGCTTAGTATCTAAGCAAATTTGCTAATGTTATTACTGATACCATCTTCTATATCATTAATATATATTGTAAAAAGCTGCGGTCCCAGCACTGATCCCTGCGATACCCAATGGTCACTGCCTGCCATTCCAAAATAGAGCTGTTTATCACTACTCTTTGTTTCCTGTCAGCCAACCAACTTTCAGTCCAAGTTAGTACTTTGCCCCCAATACCATGCACCCTAAATTTGCTCACTAACCTCCTATGTGGGACTTCATCAATACCTTTCTGAAAGTCCAGGTACACTACATCTACTGGATTTGCTGTGTTATACTTTTTCTGTTTTAACTTTATATGTTTCTTAACTTCCCTCGTCAGCCACGGCCACGCATGACTCCTCCGAGGATCTTTCTTCCTTTTTGGAATGAACTGATCCTGCATCTTCTGCATTATACACTGACGTATCTGCCATTGTTCTTCCACTGTCATCCCTGCTAAGGTATTGCACCATTGAACTTTGGTCAGCTCCTCCCTCATAGCTCCATTATTCCCTTTATTCAACAGAAATATTGTCACTTCCGATTGTACCCTCTCCCTCTCAAATTGCAGATTGAAATTTATTGGATTATGGTCACTACTTCCCAATGGCTCCTTCACTTCGAGGTCCCTGATCAATTCTGGTTCGTTGCACAATACCAGACCCAGAATTGCCTTCTCCCTGGTCGGCTCCAGCACCAGCTGTTCTAAGAATCCATCTCGGAGGCACTCCACAAAGTCTCTTTCTTGGGGTCCAATGCAATCCTGATTCTCCCAGTCTACTTGCATGTTGAAATCCCCAATAACAACTGTAGTAATATCTTTGTGACAGGCCAATTTCAGCTCCTGATTTCACTTATATCCGACATCCAGACTACTGTTTGGGGGCCTGTAGATAACCCCCAAGAGGGTCTTTTTACGCTTAGAATTTCTCAGCTCTATCTACACTGACTCTACATCCCTGACTCTAGGTTCCCCCCACACAAGGGACTGAATACCACCTCTTAGCAACAGGGCCATCCCACCCCCTCTGCCAGTCAGTCTGTCCTTGAATATTCATTTTGCAAGCACTGTCCACTTGAAGCCACGTCTCAGTTATCACCAGAATATAGTATCTGCCAATTTTCAAAAGAGCCTCAATCTCATCCATCTTATTTATCATGCTTCGTGCATTCATATTTAAATTATTTTTTAATTTGTTACTGCCCTCACTCTTCTCATCAACTCCTATTTCACGCAACCTGACAGTATGAACCCTTTTTGCGTTTTCTGCTTCATTGATACAGTTGTCTTTCTTGACTTCCCTTGTTCTAACTTTCCCTTCAATTTCCTTCTTAAACATCCAGGTTGTCCCCTCCACCCTCCCCACCCCCCACTTAGTTTAAACGCAGCTGTGTTGCAGTGGCAAACCTGCTTATCAAAATGCTGGTCTCCAACCTATTAAGGTGCAAACCGTCTCTCTTGTATAATTTATGCTTACCACAAAACATACCCCAGTGATCCAAGAATTTAAATCCTTGCTTCCTGCACCAGTTCCCCAGCCACACGTTCAAGTCCATTATCTTACTGTTTCTGCCCTCATTAGACTGAGGAACTGGAAACAAACCGGAGGTAACCACCCTGGACATCCTGCTTTTCAGCCTTCTTCCTAGTTCTCCGAAGTCCCGCTGTAGTGTGTTCATCCTCTTCTTCCCAACATCATTTGTGCCGACATGTACCACCACGTTTGGCTCTTCACCTTCGTCCTTGAGGATTTCCTGCACTCTGTCTGTGATGTCTTTAACCCTGGCACCAGGAAGGCAACACACCAGCATTAAGTCCCGCCTGCTGCCACAAAACCCCGTCAGTTCCTCTCACTGTGGAGTCCCCTATTACCACGGCTCTGTGCGATGTCCGACTCTACCGCTCTGTCACCACGCCAACTTTTGATTGACAGACCTGGCCACCTGGCGGAATGGCAGTGTCATCTGTCTCTACTGTTTCCAAAAGACTCAACTTGTTCCTGACAGGTACTTCCCCCGGAGTCTCTTGCACCTGTCTCCTCTCTGCCTTCCTCATCGTCTGCTCGCTTCTGCTCTCTTCTGGTATGGTCGGTGTAATAACCTCACTGAAGGTCTTGCCCAGAAAGATATCGTTCTCTCGGATGAGCCTAAGGTCTTCGAGTTCTTTCATCAGTGCTGCAACATGGTCGGTCAGTAGCTGAACGTGCACACACTTTCCACACATATACGAGCCAGACACACCAGAGTCGTTGACCTCCCACATCAAGCACATAGCGCACTGAACCAGCTGGGCAGTCATGTCTTCACCCTCTTCAACTGTGGCGTAATCACTTCACTCAACCTCCTTGTCAAAGACTTCTGAGCAAAAGCCTCACTCTTCACTACACAGAAACTTCCTTGGACCCTGTAGTGTCAGTGATGCAAGCCTTATGTAGTTTCAGAGCCAATGAATTCTCTGGATTCCCAATCATCTTCACCACATTGTATGTTTTCTCTTTTGGTTTGAGCCCTTATCACTCATGGCTGCCTTGTCCTCCCATGAGTATGTTTCATCTTCTTGGGGTTGCATTTCTGGTATTATCTTCCGACTTATTCCCAGAAACTCCTGCCATTGCGGCTCCATGGCCTTTCCTGCTCAGCTCCCCTTCCAATTAAGTCTGACCAGCTCCTCCCACATGTCTTTGTAGTTACATTGCTTAATTATAACCACATTACATCTTGAAGAGTACATTAGATATAAACTGGAAGGAGGAGTTTTGAGAGATGGGCCACGAAGAATAATTGATGGATTTCTTACCAAGATGCAAAGGGAGAACGAGAGAGAGGATATAGATATGGAGATGTGGAAAATGAGAAAACTACATTTTCGAAAGAAGTAGATGTATATCCCTCAATGCTTGGCAATGCCTGTGTGTTGTGGTCCTTTGTTAGTGCACGTACAGCAGAGTAATATGTTCAAATGCTGGGTCTGATGCCAGAACCTTTCCTCCAATAATATGACAGACACTAACTTTGGAAAGAACCCAGCAGGCCAATGTATTGAATTCCCGGTAGAAAGGGGATTAACTAAAATAAGTTGGGACACGAGAAGC
The DNA here is from genome assembly GCF_037043375.1 of Chiloscyllium plagiosum. Taxonomy (NCBI): domain Eukaryota; kingdom Metazoa; phylum Chordata; class Chondrichthyes; order Orectolobiformes; family Hemiscylliidae; genus Chiloscyllium; species Chiloscyllium plagiosum. The sequence goes on along the minus strand of NW_028270180.1, from coordinate 74,545,068 downwards.
AAGAATTTATAACACACACCCTGATAAGAATGAGACTAGAGTTGGGAATATCAGAAAGGGGGGAACGTTGAGAGAAAGGGAAGGTATCACTTCAGGTGAGGATCATATAATGTTTTAATGCTTTATAAATTTTATACATCATGTGCATCATTTTTCGTTAACTGTACTTCCGTTGCTCATTCAGAATGTGTTGTACACATATGAAACGTTTTATTTATCTGAACACACACTGATTAAACAGTGTATATAAAATCAGTTTTCCTCCATTTCAAACTGTCCTGTTGTTGTGCTAGCAGGACATATGAACACCAGCTGGCCATCAAAAGACATGACCCACTATTACAAAGAAGGACACCACATTGACTGTGACAACACACACTTCCGAGGACAAAGCCACGCACGAAACTTCTGAGAGGCATGACATTCTAGCCAGACGTACATCAATAAACATATCAATTTAGATCCTAACTACCTTCCCTTGAAAAAAACTGGAAATAGCATCATGCACCTTAAGAAACCAAGACCAATAAATAGAAAGACAGGACATACCAACAGTGTGTCACCAGAGACTCTCCCTGATGATGTTACTTAGTCATGGTGACGAAACATCTGAAAACAAACCTTCAAGCTCAGTGAGCTCACTTACATACTTATAAATGGTTATTTTTCTCTTAATAGTGGAATTTGGGACTTCTCTGTCATTCATCTTTTAACAGATTACGTGACGAGGTGAGCTTTTCTGGCTGTGTGGTTTTAATTAACAGAGGGGTTAGACATCGACATCATAACGGGTTGAGGGCTTGTCGTATGGGGCTTGAACAGATTTGGGGTACAAAAGGTCCCAGCAGATTCCATCAATTGGCAGTTAGTGACCTAGATCTTCAAATAAAACAGGTGAGAAAATTCATTTAATTTTGTTTCCTTGTAGTTGGTTAAATGAAAAGAAATGGATTTTAACGTTACTAAAGAGGTTCTGAGGTTTGAAGACGATTCACAAGTTTGCCGACAATGTTTAGAAAGACATAGGAAGGGCATACTTTTAGAATTAACATGTAGATTAGAATTGCGTTTCAGCAGGGACAAAAGGAAAGCTATCACCATAATGGAATTGGTCAAGCACTTTGTTGTATCAGAGAAGGAGGAAACTGCAGTCGAGTTGGAAAAAAAACTTAAATTGCAAGTGGGGTAATTGGAGTTAGAAGATAAAGAGAGACAGAAAGAGAGAGAGAAGATAGAGAAAGAGAAAGAGAGAAAAAAGGAAGAGAGGGAGAATTTGAAATTCAAAAGTTTGGAATTAGATAAGAAAGTTAAATTAGCAGGATGAAGATGAAGGGAGAACGTCGGGATGTATACAACTAAGTTAATACGTTGCCATATTTCGGTGAGAAAAATGCCAAAACCTTTTTTATTTCATTTGCAAAATTGGCTCGGCAGATGGCGTGTCCAGTGAATCTGTGGGTAATGCTAGTTCAGACTAAGATGGTGGGCACAGCTTGAGAGGTATGTGTCGTTCTGTCACATGAGGGAGCAATAGATTACGCAGAAGTCAAACGGGCTATTTTGAGTACTTATGAATTGGTACTAGAAGAATATAGACAGCGGTTCAGAAATATAGAGACGGAACCAGGTCAGACTTATAATGAGTTTGAAAGAATTAATCACAGTCATTTGGATAAATAGGTGCAGGCCTTAAAAGTAGATAAGACCTGTGAGACCCGATGGGAGATTATTCTGCTGGACGAGTTTAAAGACTCACTTCCAGAGATGGTAAAATTTCATGTGAATGAACAGGAAGTTCAAGAAGCGAGAAGCGCAGCAGAAATGGCAGTTACGTACGCATTGGTGCATGAGATGAAATTTAGCTTCTGGGAGGATTTTCATCCTGTGAGGGAGAGAAATTGGGAGAAGGGGAGATCCTACACTGCAAAAGATAGAGTAAAGCACACTGGCAATGGTTTACCACAGGTGGAAAAAAGCCCAAAGTGGTTGAAAGGAAGTGAAAGGCCTCAAGTCTCGCTATAACGTAGTGGAACACATAAAATTACAGTACCAATGGTTTCAGAAGGGCACTGGGAAAACTGTTTTCCCTGCAGGAAACTGGGACACAGTGCTGTGAGTTGAAGGAAGATACTTTGGGAAAAGATGTGGAAAAAGAGTTTAAGCCCAGTGGCATTAGTGAACCTGGTAAAGGAGACCCCAGGTAGAGCCGAGGAGCTGCAGGAGAGTGTACAGCCGAGGCAGGGGCTGTGTATGGAGTCAGTGCCTGATCTCTATAAAGAATTTGCCTCTGTAAGTAAACCCACTAAGAAAAAATGGGGTGTGGGAGGAGGACAAGAAGTTATAATTTTGCAAGAAATGGGATCTGCTCAGTTTCTAATAGTTGAGAACTGAGGAGCTGGAAAGGCCCAACAGATCAGGCAGCATCGAAGAGAAGGACACTTCACGTATCAGGCATAAACTCAGGCATAAATCAGGAATATGGCGAGGGGACAAGGGGGCTGAAAGATAAATAGGAGGGAAGGAGCTGGGCCGATGGGAGGGTCACTGGGAGGGTGATAGGAAGATGTAGGTAGGAGTGTTAGTGATATGTCAGAGGGGAGGGTGGAGTGTATAGATGGGAAGTAGGATGGGCAGTTAGATCAGCTCAAGAGGGCAGTGCTAATTTGAACGGTTGGATCTGGGATGAGGTTGGGGGAGGGGCGATTTGGAAATTGGTGAAGTCAACGTTGATGCTATATAGTTTGACGGTTTCAGCTGTCCTACCACCTATCCACTTCACCCTCCTCTCCGACCTATCATCATCAGACCCCACCTATGTCAACCCATCGCCTTCTAAGCGACCTTCCACCCAACCCCACCCCCAACCTCCTATTTAATTCTCAGCCCCTTCCCCCTCCCTTACACCCCACTTTTCTGATGAAGGACTTATGCCTGAAACGTCAACTCTCCTGCCCCTCGGATGCTGCCTGACCTGCTGTGCTTTTCCAGCCCCATACTTTTCAACTTTGATCTCCAGCATCTGCAGTCCTCACTTTCCCTCCGCCTCTAATAGTAAGAGATGGAAGTATTTTCACTCTTTCTGACATGTCATTCAACAGCGTGATAATTTGTGAAATGGGGACAGAAATTAAGCATTCCCTTGTGTAACATTAGGTGGAGTGCCAAATCAAGATTGGGGAAGTAACAGTGAGAGTGAGTGAGAGAGTGTCAGTTCCAGGAATACAGTTTGTTCTTGGGATTGACTTAGCAGGATCCAAGGTGGGAGAAGTCGTGGAGAAACAAAAGTAAGACCAGGGAACTGGGGAATTAAAATAAAAATACCCAGGGATTTTTCCAGACTATTAAGTAACAAGATCCCACTGTCATACATTACAACAGGAAGGAAAACCGAAAGAAGAAGCCAAAGGAGTTGATGCATAGAATACTCGGCTAAAGCATTTCTAGTGGCTGGAATGCACAAGGACGTGGTTATTTTTTTGTTGTTCATGTCATACATTCCAAATAGTAGGTACGACACGGGCAGTAATAAAACCAGCAGCTTTGTTGCCAATTCCTGTATTCGAAGAACCTTTCACGTGGGTTATGATCAATTGTGGAGCTCTCCTTTCTAAAATAAAAGTGGAAACCAATATCTGCTGATCATAATGGATGTGTCTACCCGATTTCCATCGATAATTCCATTATGGGATGTTAAGACAAAAAGGGAGGTAGAGACGTTGGTAGGTACCTTTACTCACTGTGGGCTACGCAGTGTGATTCAGTCAGACCAAGGATCTCATTTTACCAATCATTTGTTAAAGGACCTCATGGATAGCTTCGGCACACAGCAGTTTAAATCAAGTGCATCGAATCCCGAATCCCAGAGGGCCTTGGAAAGTTGGCATTAGACACTGAAGACAATATTTACAGCGTAATGTCAGAATTACCCGAATGATTGGAATAAAGGCGTCTCATTATATTGTTTGTCATTAGAGATGGCGCAAATAAATCTACTCACTTTCCATCCTTTGAGTTAATATTCGTACATGTACTGAGAGGTCATTTGAAATTAATTAAATATAAATAGACATGACCAAAGTCATACATGGATTATGTATCTGAGGTGAGGGAGAAATTAGATATAGTAGGTCAGTTAGTTAAACAGCACCTGAAGTGGGCACAGGAGAGAGTGAAGCAGGTGGCAGATTAAAAACTCTGAAACTTTGCCGATTTCCCGTGGGGATGACTTATTAGTATTGCCACCAGTGGTAGGAAATCCCTTCAAAGTCAGGTTTAGTGGCCCCTTTCAAATTAAAAAAAATGTTGAGTCAGTTAAACTATTTGGTGAAGATACCGGATATGACAAAAAAATGTTAGGGAATGTCATGTGAATGAATAATGCTCCAGACACATTGAAGACTGAGGAACAGAGTTGTGGCCAAATGAACTAATTGTGCAGTTTATCTGCATGATGTAGTGATCTTAAGCAAGTGATTGAAAGCTCCTATGTTACAGTTGGCAGAGCATGTTGAACGATTACAAGAAGCAAACTTGAGAATAAACTTAACGAAAACAGAATTTGCAAAGGCAGAGGTGACGTTCTTGGGACATAACATTGGACATGGAAGGTTGACCCCATGGAAAACAAAGACGAAGAGCTTTGAGGAATTTCCACAACCATCCTCGAAGAAAGAGGGGCTTCGGTTTTTAGAACTGAGTGGATTCTATCTGAAGTTTGTTCCAACCTTCAGCAGCGTATTGGCACCACTGATGGATTTACTGAAGAAGAACACAGAATTGTGGTGGACAGAACAATGCCAGGAGGCATTTGAGAATTTTAAATCAGGATTAATCACCGCACCAGTTTTAGCTATACCAAATATTTTGAAACCCTTTGAAATTATGTTCGATGCTCGGGATATAGGGGTCAGAGCTGTATTGATGCAGAAAGATGATGATGGAATTGAATGGCCAATTGGCTACTTGTTGAAAAAAACTCAATATTCACCAGAAAAAAATACAAAGTCTCCATTATTGAAAAAGAATGATGAAGTTTCGCACTGGACTGACAATATTTTAATGTTTATGTATGACAAACAAATTGTCGGAGATGGTTGTGGATAACGACAAACTCTCGCATCTTTTGAATATTTCAAGGTCAGAATATGAGAACATCTAATTGGAATCCTATCTTACCGACATTAAATTTATTAAATGTACATGCTGTGAGTCCTAAAATGTGATAGCCGATGTGTTATCGCAGACTTAAAGGAAAATGTTTAGATAAGATTTGACTTATTGCAGTGTTATATTTTTGTGCAGAATTAATATGAATGGTGTAACTGAGATTCATACTTTTGTAATTCATAATAATGGGATTAAGAATTAGAGGAAAAGAAATGAAGCCATCTTTTCATTCTGCTGGTCCATGTTTTTTTTCTGAAGAGGGGAGATGTTATGAAGCCGAAAGCATGCCCAGTCACTTCAAGACAGAACGGGTTTTGCTGAATAGAAAGTACAGCCACAGATGCCTGCTAAAGATCAGCCTGTTCCATATGTCATCATTAGCTGGGAAATGGATACCTGAGTTTTGGTTGCTGTTTTGACAACAATTCAAATGCAACCAAAGAGTTTAAATAACGCTCAGGATACAAGAAGCCAACGGAATTTGAATATTATTGTTTGGACACCTGGAAAGAAATCAAATTGTGAGAATTATTGTATAATGGGAAGTATATAAATTCAGCATTTTGAACATTAGAGGGAGGGCCACTGCCATCTAACAGCAGAGTAACTGCTGTAGAGCAGGAGTGCTAACTGGCCATCTCAAACATTTTCTATCAATGATACATGTCCATTTAAAAGCTACTTGCAATAAAAAAAAGACCCAGGGAGATCAGCAGCTGGAAGAGTGAACACAGCAGGGAAGATGGATTCTGTGTGCGTTTGAGATTGTAATGTTTAATATGTGAGTAATTCGACGAGCATATTTATACAGAGTTGGAGTCAGATAGTCAGTAGCTAAGAAAAGAGGGGATTGCATTTGTGAATAGTTTTTGTTGAGTTTTCACTATTAAAGTTAAGAAACTAACTTGTTATTTTTTGTTTAAATAGTGGAATGTAGGAGATCTGTGACGCTCATATTTTAACAGTTTACGAGGTGAGGCGAGCTTTTCTGGGTGCTTGATTTTAATTAATAGAGGGGTTCCACTCCACCTTGTAAATGTCCATGCACACTCACCCCATTTCCCTGCAGCTGGCCCATATCCTTCCAGTCCTTTCCTATCCACATGTTTATCCAAATGCGTTTGAAATGTTGTTAATGTACCTCCCACCAACCACATCTGCTGGCAGCTCATCCACGTACCATCCTCTGTATAAAGAAGTGGCCCCTCGGGTTCCCTTTTATTCCTTCCCCTTTAACCTTAAACTGATACCATCCAGTCGTTGATTCTCTACACCTTGGAAAAAGGCTGAGAGCATTAACCCTATCCATACCCGTCGTGATCTTATATAGCTCTAGAAGGACTCCTTCAGTCTCCTACACGCTAAAGAAAATGTCCTAGCTTGTCCAACCTCTCCCTATAACTCAGACCATTGGGTCCTGGCAACGTCTTTGTAAATTTCTTCTGCACTCATTCTAATGTAATAATATGCTCCCTATAACAACGTGACAAAACTGAACACATTACTCCAAGTGCGGCCTTTCCAAAGTCCTGGGTAACTGCAAAATAAATTCCCAACTTCTATATTTAATATCCTTCCTGATGAATGCCAATGTTCCAACTTCTTCAGTGCCCTGTCTACCTTTGACTGCACTCAAAGAGAAATGTGTACACCTGAACACCAAGGTCTCTCTGCCCACTACACCCCTTAAGACCCCTCCATTCACCATGAAACTCCTACCTTGATTTGTGTTTCCAAAATGCAAGACCTCACACAATAATATTAAATTCCATTTGTCATTTCTCGGCCCACTTCCCCACCTGATTAAGGTCCTGCTGCAATTTCTGATAAACTTCCTCACTGATCATGCTCCCAATTACTTTAGAGTCATCTGCAAACTTACTCATCATGCCTGTACATTCTCAACCAAATCATAGATAACAAACAGCAATGGACCCAGTCTCCAGTCTGACAAACATCCTTCCACTAAACCCTCTGCTTCCTATCATCAACCCAACTGTGTATCCAATTGGTCAGACCCCCAGCATTCCACGTGATGGAAACTTCCTTACCAGCCTTCCATGTGGAAACTTATCAAAGTCTGACTGAAATCCATAGAGGCCACGCCTGCCGCTCTACCCTCGTCAACTTTCTTGGTCTCTTCATTAAAGAACTCTAACAAATTTGGGAAGCATGATCTCCTACTCACAAGTCTATGCGGACTGCTCTGAATCAAACCCTGTGTACGTAATGGGTGCAGACAATGGTATGCTGTCTTTCACTGTCAGATGATTCGAGTACATAAGTAAAGCCATTTTCCTGCTGTTGTAAAGCCTTGCTGAGAGAGCATTTGAGGAACTCTGCACAGATTTGATCTCCTTTGTAAGGAATGATCTCCTTACCACAGACACGGATGATGGTAACATGAGATTAGAGTGAAGACGCTGAGTGTTTAATCTGTAGAGCTGTGAGAGATGAAGAAATGGTGATGCTGAAACAAGAGGAGTGGCAGTGATCACGTATTTCCAAAAGAGACATTGATTGGGTGAGAAATACCATACTTTACGCAGGATTAATTGGTTTAATTTATTGCCACGTGTACCTCAGCACAGGGAAACATTTTATATATGAGCAGTGGAGGCAGGTCATAGGAAGCATGGCTATACAGATCATAGGGAGAAAATAAACTTGTACAGAGAAAGTCATACAGGTTACACTGAACAGGACATGAACTAGACAAGATCAACATGAATAATATCATCATTATTTGAACTTAGAGAGTCCATGCCTCAGTCTATCATGACTTTCCTAATAGTTTATATGCCTAGATGAACTCTCCCCACATTATTGTGCAGTCGGCGTGTGAACCCGTACTGAACCTCAGGTTGCTCACAAACCCCAAAAGCAGCCACAATACCTTGCATCTGAAACAGGTAGCCATTCCCACCAGCTTCCGCCCTACATAGAGAACACCAGGCTGTCTTCTCGGAGATGAAAGATGCCTTCTTGAGATTTCACACAAGACAGATGGCTTCCCTGCTCACCACTAGAAAACCACGTTAAAATCCCACGTGTGTATCATGAGCCAGGAGGAACAACGTGGAGCAGTCTGTCTGTGCAGCCTCTGCCCCACTTTTTCATCACGTCAGATCATCTATTAGGAGACAGCGAGGACTGCCGATGCTGGCGATTGGTGTAGAGAATGGATTGCTGGAAAAACACAGCAGGTCAGGCAGCATCCGAGGAGCGGGAGAATTGATGTTTCGGGCATAAGCCATTCATCAGGAATCAGCATCAATTATCTCATTCTGTCCCTGTGTAAGTGCGTTGAGCGGGAATGGATTCTTCCTGTTCCTTTATAAGTGGCTCAAGGGGCTGAATGGCGTCATCCTATTGCTGTGTCAGTGACTCAACGGACTGACTGGCTTCTTCCTCGTCCGATTGGACAGGGCCAAGGGCCTAACTGGGTTACCCCTGGTTCCTGTTTGACAGCTCGATGTCCTGCCAAGTGTGATGATGCTGCAGCTTTAAGAGGTTATTGTCCTGGTTTCTTTTAAGAGAGAGATTGAGCGATAGTTACCAAGCTGGCTAGTTAAGACCACTGGAGTAAACAGCGAGGGAGGCCTTTGTGTTGTTTTAATGCAGCCTGAATGGGTGTGGCAAGCTCTTACAGATTAGGGTCGATGGGTTTTGGTTTCTCAGCAACATCAGAAACTAATGGGGTCAACACAGAGTTGGAAGCTTCAGTGGATGTCTCCTGGCTGCTACTCTGTCTGAATTTTCTCTTGATGCTGTTTTTAATTCCTGGATTGGAGAAATATTTGTGCCAATCTGTTTCTGAATATTCTTTTTTGCCAGGGTCTGTGTTTATGGGAGTTTCCTATATTGGAACAGTTCATTAGGAATAGTTCCACGATCTATTATTCTGTTAACTTGGCCAATAGAATTACGTTATTCTAAATTCCCCTTTCTTTGGTTTCATTTTATCTTCCATGTTTAAATAAATGGTGTTTTGCTTCTCACCAAATAGTTTGACCATTCACATTGCATCTGGAACAGACAGTTTACATTTCCTTTAAAATATGAAAATATTAGAGTCTAGGCGATTGCCATCAAACGTTTTCGAGGGGCTCTGGTGTGGTCCATCACACTAGGCTCCCTCTCTTCCTGAGTAATAGGCTGGAGGCACTGAATGGGCTGTCACTGTTCTTCTCCAATTGTGTCAATGGGCTGAATGACTTCCTCATATTCCTGTGAAACCAGCGTTAGGTGTTGAATGAACTCTTGTTTTACTGTGTCAACATGCAGTGTCAGGCAGTGCATTTACATGAATGTTACAGACACTTTAACAGAACAAACCTGAGTGGTGTCTGGGTCTTGCTGCACATGGACAGAGACCAGTTCAGGAGCTGACGGGGCACAAAATGTTCTGATCATTGTGGAATCTTCAGTGACCATCCCCACTTCTGATCTTATGGTGGGGAGGATGGGGGCGGGAAGACATTGATGAAGCAGCTGAAGATGTTTGTGAAAAGGAAGCTACCCTGAGGATCTCCCACAGAGCTGACCCAGGACTGAGTGATGAGCATCTTCCTTTGTGCCATGTTTGACTCCAAACAATGGAGAGTTTACTCTGATTCCCATCAAGTCCAGTTTTGTTAAGCTCCATGATGTCAACAGAAGGCAACTAATGCCTTGATATCAGGGCCAGTCATTTTTACCTGAACCCTTGTGTCAGCCTCTTTTGTTCATATCAAGAGGCCATGGTATAGGAGCAGCGAGTGATTTCTTCAAACAGCCGGTGTTGAATATCAGAATTTCTTTTCTCAAGAGTGTTCGGGGAGCTAGGTGACTGAAAGTATTTGAAGAGGAGGTCGATGGGCATTGACCTGTCAGAGAGTTGAGGCAATGAAGAATTGGGTATGAAAGAAGATTTGAGACCAAGAGCAGATCAGTCATGATCTTAGAGAAGGGCAAGGCAGGCTTGGGGAGTGAATGACCTGCCCCTGTTTCTGATGTTCTCCCATTCTGTTATTGGAAAGTTAGTGGGTGTTATTGACATAAATGTGCAATTGCTGAACATTGCAGTCAGGAGGCCAAAGGATTTTGTGAGACATCTCTGGGTGAGATATGGGGGCTATATTCACAGTGAATCTGGGTCTATACATGATCAACAAATGAAACACAAGTTTCAGAGACGGGAAGCTCAGTAAAGAGAGAGACGGGCCTCTTTCATACCCCGCCTGGATTCTTCAATTACATTTCCCAAAACACTTCAAAGCATGTGACAGCCTTGAAGGGCTGAATGGTCTCCTCCATTTCTGTGCATCAGGTTATAGATGAAAGTAGCCTCCAACTGTACCTGTCTAGCAGATTTGAGGGCCTGAATGGAACACAGAAACATGGGACTGAGGAGCAGGAGTGGGGCATTAGGTATTTTGACTCTTCTCCACCAGGGACCGATATTGTGCCTGATCAAGTTGTGTTCTCAGCCCCACTTTCCTGTCTGTGTCCAATTATCTGTGACTCACTTCCCTGTCAAATAATTAACTAACACAGCTTTCAGTCCATGTGAACATAGAGGCACAAAAAAAACTTCCAGTGAAGAGAATTCGCACTTGAATTTTTCGTCATTCCTCTTATAGAATCAGAGAGTCACGCAGAACGGAAACAGACCCGTTAGTCCAATCTGTTCACTCTGATCAGATATCAAATCTGATTTAATCCCATTTGCCAGCATTTGGCCAATATCCCTCCTGTGATTGTACCTGCCTGGACCACTTCCTCTGGCAGCAATTTCTGTACACACAAAACTCTCTGTCTGAAACATTTATCTTCCTGTCCCTTCTAAATCATTCGCACTCTCCCCTATCTTGGGATCAGAACGTGGCTATTCAGAATATCCATACATCTGATGTCACCACTCAACCCCTGACACTCCTGGGGGAACGATCCCAACCTAATCAACCTTTCCCCGACGCTCACACCTCCAGTCCTGGAGCATCCACATAAACCTTTTCTGCAGACAACCAGTTGCACGCAGTATTCTTAAAGTGGCCTCACCAATATCATGGGAGAGTTGGATTTGGCTGAATTCCCTTTGCTTTAGCCTGTGAGGAGATTCCAGTGAATTCTGGTTAGGGAATCATCCAAAAGGTAGCACGGTAGTTAGCACTGCTGCCTCACAGCACCAGGGACTCGGGTTCGATTCCAGCCTTAGGTGACTGTCAGTGTGGAGTTTGCACATTCTCCCCGTGTCTGTGTGAGCTTCTAATAGGTGCTCCTCCAGTTTCCTACTACAGATGCAACATGCCCCCACAACTCCTATACTCAGTGCTCTTACTGATGAAGGCAAATGTGTACTGCACCACTGTCTACCTACAAGTCCACTTTCAAGGAACAATGTACCTGCAGCCCTATGTCCCTTTGTTCCACAACACTTCCCAGGACCTTACCATCAAGTGTATAATTCCTGCCCTGATTTGCCTTCCCAAAATACAAAACCTCGCATTTATTTAAATTACATTTCATCTCTCACTCCTTGCCCCTTTGTACCATTTAATGGTGGTGTCGTTGTACTCTGAGATAATCTACTACACCACCTTTCTGATGTCATCTGGAAACTTACTAACTATGGCCCCAATATTCACCGCTAAATCCTTGATATAAATTATGAAATTCAGTGAACTCAGTACTGATTCTTACAGCACACCGCTGCTCACAGGCTTCCAATCAGAAAATTACCCTCTTCCTTCAAGCCAATTACGACTCGCTTCCCCTGTATCCAAATGACCGAACCTTACTCATCTGTCTACCAATCGGAATGTTATGAACACCTTGCTGAGGTTCACATAGACAATATTTACCAAACTGCCTTCATCAATCTTCTTTGTCACCTCTTCATAAAGCTCAACAAAATAATGAGACATGATTTCCCATGCAGAAAGGCAGGTTGACTATCCTGATCAGCCCTTGCCTTCCCAAATGTATGTCAATCCTGGCCCTCAGAATCCCCTCCAACAACTTACCCACCACTGACATCAGGCGAATTGGTCTATAGTTCACCGGCTTTTTGGGTCTCTGTTTCCTTTTCTAGTCCCACTGCTCCACTGCTCACAACAAATGTTAAATGTAACCAGGTCGGTGATATGACCGATGATATCGGTCTGAGACTGGGTCAGGGTCAGTTTTAGCAACAAGTCAGGCTAGTTTCTTTAATACATTTATGATCCACTGCAATGTTACTCAAACTATGATGGAAAGATGAATGGAAAAGTGATCGGGTATTGCAAATATATCATGGAGAGTTCCATGATTAAAACACACACACACACACGCATACACACACAGACACACACGCGCGCGCGCACACACGCACACACACACACACACGCGCGCATACACACACAGACACACACACGCGCGCGCGCGCACACACACACACACAGAGACACATACACAAACCAGTTAACAAAATCTCTGCAATTTTAATTTGAAAGACCTTTGTCCAAATATTTGTGTAACTCATGACAAAAGTAAAAATTCAGATTGTCCAAAATTTTATTCTGCTTCTGAAAATATTCTACCCACACACAAGCTGCTGACAATGGGATTTCATCCTGAGAGAGTTGGATTTGGCTTAATTCCCTTTGCTTTAGGCGGTGAGTAGATTCTAATGAATTCTGGTCAGGGATCACCCAAAGGGTGGCACGGTGGTTAGCACTGCTGCCCCACAGCACCAGGGACTCGGGGTCGATTGCAGTCTTGGGTGATTGTCTGTGTGGAGTTTGCACATTCTCCCTGTATCTGTGTGAGCTTCTAATGGGTGTTCCATATTCCTACCACAGCTCAAACTGTGGAGGTTCGGTGGATTGGTCATGCGAAATTGTCTGTAGGTAGGAATTTCTAGGTTAGGTGCATTAGTCAGGGGTAAATGTAGGGGAAAGGGTTGGGAAGGTTGGTGTGGACTTGTTGGGCCGAAGGGCCTGCAGGAATTCCATAAAAATAAGAATGGCCACAATGACTGTAGAGCTTTATTTTTAGCTTGCACGCATTGCTGTGGTGAGGAACAATGAAGGAGATTACATTTTCTCTCTCTCTGAGCTGAATCATACAGTAATGTCATCCTCTCCCAAACTGGACCATGTGACGTCTCCTTGTACATTGTCCAAACTATGTTCCATCACATTTCCTGTTCCATGTAGGTGCAACATTGCTGCCGTCATACACAAAGCCATACACTGAGCAGAACTATGTTTACATGGCCCTGCGCCATTAAAACTAAAATGTTTAATTTATTCAGAATACCTATGTTAAAATGAATGCAGTTTTTAAAGAAATACAGAAATTGCTGTAAAGGCTCGGCAAGTCTGTCAGCATCCAGATGCCTTTTACATGCTGTCGTTGTACCAGCCTCCACCACTCCCTCTGGCAGCTCATTCCATACACACACCACCCTCTGAGTGAAATGGTGCCCTTTAGGCCTCTTCATAACCTTTCCTGTCTCACTTTCCACCAATGCCCTCTAGTTTTGGACACCCCTAATCGGGGGAAAACCCTGACTACTCACCCTATCCATGACCATTCTGATTTTATAAACCGCTACTGCTGCGAAATGTGACTCCAATCAGGACAAATAGCTGCAGTTTCAGTCATCCTGGACCTAAATTCTGAAATGCAATACTGACACCTCTTCCTTCTCCATCAAGTCACAATTCTAAATGCATTTTAATCAGTTTGTTCAGATATATCCTGAGACACTTCTGTGGGATTTACACCTAGACCTTTGTGCCCGGAAGTAGGGGCACTGGCATTACTCAGCAATACCCACAAAGCTGTAACATTATTCTCCTGTGTGTTTGTTCATAAACCTGTTCTGACATACTGTGACATACCTCTGCAACAGGCAGGACTTGAATCCAGTCCTTCTAGTCCAGAGCTAGGAACACTACCACACAAGTTCAGGAATTGGAATCAAATCCAGAGTTCTGGCTCAGAGGCAGGGACACTACCCACTTCACAACCATACCCAGATTTTGGGTCATATTTGAGTGCCCGCTTTCAGCTCGGTGTGGATTTATTATAATCAGGTTACCATGACTGAACTACACAAAACACTTTGTATTGTTAAACAAATGCAAGATATTTGTCTCAACTGAAGGATATTGAGTGTACGTGCTACACTATCGAAATTAACTGTGAACAACTTTAATCGCTATTATCTGTAGTCTGCAATATTAGAGAAAGAAATCCTGCAGACACACTCTGTCCAATGAAGGGTCTCAAATGGATATTTTTTACTGAACACCAGAGATCAATGAAGAGCTTAATTTCTGGTCCCACAACACCGATCAGTATTACCCACCTCTAACGTGCGACTGCCTTCTTCCTAAAACCATGAAATGATATCAGGCCGCTGATTACTGTCCAGCCTCTCCTTCCCACCTACTGTGTCTGCAATCTGTCCTTCCTCCCCCTAATCACACAAGGCAACCCAAGCTCAGGGTCTTTGTGAAAATCAAGGCTGGAGTGTGCAGGCCTCCTGGAGAGGGATGGGTATTTTAAAATTGAAGGGGAAGGGTGAGGTGGCAGTAATATCACACATTGGGCTGAGGGGTGGCTGATAGAGTTTAGTATGGATTAATGTGAGGTCTGGGATTTGGTAAATCAAAGAAGAGTAGGACCTATAAATTAAAAGTAGGATCTTTGGCAGTGTTGTAATACAGAGACCTAGGCCGTCAGGTTTAATTCTTTAAAATTTGAATCTCATATAGATAGTGTGGTTAAGAAGGTGCTTAACACACTTGGCTTCATAGGTCAGACCTTTGAGTATTGGAATTGGGGCGTTATGTTGAGGTTGTACAGGACATTGGTAAGGCCCCTTCTGGAATACTGTGTCTAGTCTGGTCATCCTGCCCGCTAATTCCATCGGCACACCACCCTCTGGGTGAAGAAGCTGCCCCTTAGGTCACTTTTAAATGCTCCCCTCTCACCTTAAGCCTATGTCCTCTAGTATTGTGCTCCCGCACCCTTAGAAAATACCTTCGCGATTCACTTGGATATTATTGACCTTGATATTATTAAGCTGGAGAGGGTTCAGTAGAACTTAACCTGAATGTTGCTGGGGAAGGAGAGATTGAGCTATAAGGAGAGATTGGGTAGGCTGGGACGTTTTTCACTGGAGAGGATGAGATTAAGGAGTAATTTTACAGAGGTTTATAAAATAATGAGGGGTACAGATAAGCTGAAGGGCTGATGTCATTTCCCTAGAGTTGGGAATTCAAAACTGAGGGATATTTTAAGGTGCGAGGAAAAAGATTACCAAAAGTCACGAGAGGTAATTATTTCAGACAGAATCTGGCTTGTGTGTGGAATGAACTTCCAGAGGAAGTGGTGAAAGCAGGGACAGTTACAACGTTTAAAGGACATTTAGATCAGTACATGGATAAGACATCAGTTTGGATGGTGCTGTGAGCAGCTGCCCTCTGCCTCCCCCTCTCTGAGTGAATCCCTGTTGGTTTTCACCCTCTGCCAATGCCTGTGCAGTGGCGTGTGGAGACCAGCAGAGGGTAGCATTGCATCACTTTAAACACCACAGAGACTGCCACACCTGCCCCTCACAGAGACACACAGATACACACACATGGGAATGGTTAGGGCATTGCGTGAAGCTCATCTGGTAACTTAAACTACACATAAAGAAATGCTCAATTTGCCTTGTAAACTGTTAAAATATGAGTGACAGATCTGCCAAATTCCACTGTTTAAATAAAAGCATCAATTTATTTTTTCACTCTGAAATTGAACATTTTACATCAACTGTTCACAACTCTGAGACCCCCTTTCTCTTAACTGCTTATTACCGACTCCAGCTCTATAGCAATATACTATTTCTGGGTCTGCCATCCTCTCATACCACAGGTGCTTGTAAGCGCTCAGTTCAGACCAGCATTCCCTCTCTCTTGAAGGTACAGTACACACTTTCAACTTCATCACATTATACCCTGATGAATATTGATAAGTGGAGCCTATCCAGATTTCTTTTGCTCTGTGGTTTGTCAATATTTCATTTGCTCCGTCTGGTGTGTGTCAGGACTTTTGTTGCTCCATTGACAGCATGTCATTATTCAACTTTGCCCATAGGAATATATCAGTATTTCACTTGCTCACACTCGTGTATGTGGGGAAGGATTTCAGTTGTTTCTTGGGGACTGTGACGCTATAACAATCTCAATGTTTGTAGATGGCACCAAACCTGGAAGAACTCTGAAGTCTATGGAGGACAGTGTGGAACTCTAACAGGACAATCACACGTTGGTGTCGTGTTCATGTTTATGGCAGCTGGGGATTAATGCAGAGCAGTGTGAGGTGATACACTTTGGTAGGAAAGACAATGAAAGACAGTTTCAAACAGGCTGTGCCATTATAAAGGGGCTGCAGGAGCAGAGGGTGCTGGGTGTATATGAGCACAGATTGTTGAAAATATCAGGACAGGTGGGGAGAGCAGTTACCATCACAGATTAGTTTCAGTATCTGAGCTGTTTACAGGGGGAGGTGTGGGAGGGAGACTCCGTGCTCCCTTCCTGGGAGGTGGTGGTGGCGATGTGTTGTGAGCCCACCCTCCTGCCCACCGAGACCGTGGGGATTCCATTTGTACCAGCTCGACACAAAAGGGAGATGGCATCAGGGGCACGGCTTCTAAGTTGTGCCGGGGAGAAACGGAGCTGCCAGTGGGTTTAAAGTGAGAATTGCCCTTCACTGAACATTGCTCCTTACTCGGTCGGTGGGACGTGGATGTTTCAGAATCTCCACACGAGGCGTCCCCGTCCTCTCCGACTTCTACCACGGTCCTCCCCACATGGCAGGGAGAGGGGGTGAGGGAACGGATATCGGGCACTCCACTACCAGGATAGGCCCTTCCTGTCCTATTCCAGGCTGTTTCTCCTGGAATGGGAGAAAGGGAGGGAGAGAGGGAGGGTGCGATTGGCTGGCCCTGCTGTTAGTTCTGGTGTAGGTGGGGAGGGGGTCAAGGTGAGGTGCCGGAGGGAGCCAGTCCACAGTGTTATTAATGTGTGTGCGGGGTAAAGTGGAGGGAGGGAGAGAGAGAGAGACAGAGACAGAGACGGAAAGGGGGAAGGTGCTGCATGCAGCAGTGACAGTGGTGGAACATGAACCTTGTTTGGGGGTCCGTGCTATAACAGATATACAGTGAGTGTGAGGGAGCAGAGAGAATACGGTGACCCTTATCCTGACAGAGCGGAGAAGGTTAGTGATTCTTGTCCTCTATTGCTGGGCATCCACCAGGACCTCCGTGCCCCTGTCGACAAATTGTGGTGTAATTGCCCCTTATCTGTCATGCTCGGGGTAAACTGTTCAGGCCAGCTCCTTACTGAGAAAGCTCAACCGTGTGCCCATTGGCCTTTTAAAGATGGCACCAGCGTCAGGGATCACGGAGTATCCAGGGTCACCCAGGCGATGGTGAGTACCTCCAGTCATGATGGGTGGGAGAATCGGGCTGGTATTGAATGAGAGGGACACCATGGGGTGGGGTGGGTAGTTAATGAGGTGAGTTCGATACGATAGCACCAGGAAACTAGCTCAGCCTCATGTGGACGATTCCTCTGTCACACTCAAGGAAAGTCAAACAAAGATAAATTATTGTTAGAATCTGCCCAATGAGTCATAGATTCGGTTGAAACTAATTCCAGTTACAAAGATGCAGAACAAATGCTCATCGATATTTAAACTGATTTCCCCCAAATCTCTCTCTGGCAGACTAATGCACTGGGGTGGTGTATACAGTCCTGTGGTGTGTCCACACCCACAGCAACCCCTTGTCAGGGCACAATGGAGATGTGGAGCTGTAAATGTGTGGGAGCTGCACAACCTGTCACTCACAGCATGGGGTGCAAGTTTCCCAACATTGGGCAGGGATCTAACACAGTGTTACTGAGGAATGCAGAGGGGTGAGTACACAGTCCTACATGCTGGGAGGGTAACTGTTCCTGGTTAACAGATCAATGCACTGGGGTGGGTACACTGTCCTACATGCTGGGAGGGTAACTGCTCCTGGTTAACAGATCAATGCATTGGGGTGGGATACACAGTCCTACATGCTGGGAGGGTAACTGCTCCTGGGTTACAGATCAATGCACTGGGGAGGTGTACACAGTCCTACATGCTGGGAGGGTAACTGCTCCTGGGTTACAGATCAATGCACTGGGTGGGTGTACACAGTCCTACATGCTGGGAGGGTAACTGCTCCTGGGTTACAGATCAATGCATTGGGGTGGTGTACACAGCCCTACATGCTGGGAGGGTAACTGCTCCTGGGTAACAGATCAATGCACTGGGGTGGTGTACACCGCCCTACATGCTGGGAGGGTAACTGCTCCTGGGTTACGGATCAATGCATTGGGGTGGGGTACACAGCCCTACATGCTGGGAAGGTAACTGCTCAAGGTTTGCAAATTAATTCCCGGGTGATCACTGCACAGGTCACTGTGCTGGTCAGTCATTCTGCTTGAGGTTTATAGATACTGCAATGATGTGGTCTGTGCAGCTCCCCGTGCTGGATGGATATTTGTTTCAGGTTCACACATTAGTGCCCTTCTGTGGTCTGCACAACTCCCCGTGACGGATAGATATCTAGTCCGGGTTTATAGATCAATGCACTGCTGTGGTCTGTGCAGTGTTCCACTCTGGACAGATTGATGGCTTGTATTGACCAATGTAATGGATGAATCTGGACAGATTGCTGCGTTGTACTGAGCAGGACACTGGCCTGGTCTGCACAGTGTTCCACGGTGAACAGATATCTCCCTCTGGATTTATGGTGTCTGGGCTGGCTCTGTGAGGTGGATTGAGAATGTGGTATATCTAACCCTTTCAGCTGATCTGGCAATGCCTTTAGTTCCCATTCCTGTGATTGGACCTTCCGTCTCTCACCACATTAATGTTACAGTGTGTCCAGGCACAGTACATCATGGTGGTGGGTGAGTAGGGGGGAAAGGTGATGGACAGGTCAAGGGGTTCCCCGGAACGTTCAGTCCCCAACATTCTATAACTGTCATTCCCCGGAACGTTCTGTCCCCGACATTCTATAACTGCCATTCCCCGGAACGTTCTGTCCCCAACATTCTATAACTGACATTTCCCGGAACGTTCTGTCCCTGACATTCTATAACTGCCATTCCCCGGAACGTTCTGTCCCTGACATTCTATAACTGACATTCCCTGGAACGTTCTGACCCCGAGATTCTATAACTGACATTCCCCGGAACGTTCTGTCCCTGACATTATATAACTGCCATTCCCCGGAACGTTCCGTCCCCGACATTCTATAACTGCCATTCCCCGGAACGTTCCGTCCCCGACATTCTATAACTGCCATTCCCCGGAACGTTCTGTCCCCAACATTCTATAACTGACATTTCCCGGAACGTTCTGTCCCTGACATTCTATAACTGCCATTCCCCGGAACATTCTGTCTCCGATATTCTATAACTGCCATTCCCCGGAACGTTCTGTCCCTGACATTCTATAACTGACATTCCCCGGAAAGTTCTGACCCCGACATTCTATAACTGACATTCCCCGGAACGTTCTGTCCCTGACATTATATAACTGCCATTCCCCGGAACGTTCCGTCCCCGACATTCTATAACTGCCATTCCCCGGAACGTTCCGTCCCTGACATTTTATAACTGCCATTCCCCAGAACGTTCTGTCCCTGACATTCTATAACTGACATTCCCCGGAACGTTCTGTCCCTGACGTTGTTTGTGAACGGTCGGACGTCAGTGAATTGAACAAACGATAAGATCCCGAGGGAAGAGATCCCGTTCCAGGGAGGAGACACTGTTCCGAAGGCCCCTCAGGCAGTAAAAGGGGTGAATACGTTTTCCCCGCGTTTACATTTCTTCATGACACAGGATCAACCACAATTTAGATCAAAATACAGAAATTCCCAAACTCCGTTTGTCTTCTGGAAACTGGGAGAGAATCCTTCAGGACAGCAACGTTTCCACCCTCCATATTAGGAACTGGGAAGGAGTGACCTCTGTCTGCTCTCGAGTGATCGAGTGTGTGGGAATGTTCTCGAAACCATCTGTCCTTATGGATGTGTCTCTGTGCGTTTGGGGAGGGAGGGTTTCTTGTGGTTTCTGTCACATTTTTGTCAGTAATTCCGACCTTCCCATTTGTTATTCCAGCTCCAATTATTTTAATAAATCCCTGAATACAGGGACACATTTGGAAATCTCACTGGGTCCCCGATCAAACGGGTCCCTTTGCCTCCAGGCTGATGGATAATGGGTTTGATTTCCTTCCTCACAGTTAACGTAATGACCATCTACGTCCTGCTTTATAAAGATTGTGGATTGTCTCCATGTGTCAGACGTTACCTGGGGGCCATGGCAGTGGCGGATCTCCTGGTCATTATCCTCGACCTGATCCTGAGACACATTCCCATTGTTTATCGGGAACAGTTTTATTTCCTGTACACCGTCCCCGTGTGTAATATCCACGCCGTCCTGCTTTATGCAGCCACTGACTGCTCGGTCTGGTTCACCGTCACTTTCACCTTTGATCGGTTTGTGGCCATTTGTTGCCAGAAGCTGAAAAGTAAATATTGCAGTGAGAAGACGGCGGCTGTGGTTCTGGGAGCAGTGACTGTGCTGAGCTGTTTAAAGGACATTTCCTGGTATTTTATGTTCACGGCTCGGTATCGGCTGGGGAAACGCCCCTGGTTTTGTGATGTAACAGACGCTGTTCGATCTTCCATTGTCTGGGTCACAATCGAGCTCCTCCACCACATTCTAACCCCGGGTGTCCCATTTCTCCTGATTCTGCTGCTCAATGTTCTCACCGTCAGACACATTGTAGTGACCAGCAGAGCCCGCAGGAGACTCCGCGCTCACAACAATGGGGACGCTCAGTCTGACACTGAAATGAGAAACCGAAAAAAATCCATCATTTTACTGTTTGTGATCTCGGCCAATTTCATCCTGTTATGGTCAATGTTCATGCTGTATTCTATATGGAGACGGATGTGGTATTTTGGGTATCGGCCTGTGATTCTTCATGGCTTTGTGCAGGACTTGGGATTCATGCTGCAGCTCCTCAGTTGCTGCACAAACACTGCGATTTATGCCGTGACCCACACTAAGTTCAGGCAGCAGCTGAAGAATGTGCTGAAATATCCCATATACATCCATCCATCAAATTCCCGCATTAATCAATCTATCCGGGATTTTCTCATTTCAGTTCAGTGTTTCAGCGATGGGGCAGCCTGTCGCTATGGTAAAAGACTGAGGGTAGCGCTGGTTTGTCCATCCTTATGCCATAGCGGCGTTACAGGGACACATTTCAATGTTTCTCACAACTCAGGGGCCAGTGAGAAAAGGTACCATCCCACTGACTGCATCCATCACTTCCATTTGTAACCAATAAAAATGTTGATTAAAGCGTGCCGAGCAGCAGAGTGACCGATGTTGTTGTGTGTCTTTGTGATGGAGAAGCTGAGCTGGAGAGAGACAGACTCAGCCCCAAGTCCTGGTCCTCATGGAAGGGGAGGGGACTACGCCCTGAGCTCAGGAGCTGGGTTTAACTCCCTCTGACACCCCCTACTCCAACCTGGCCGCCCCATTTCCTCTCCCCTACTCTTCCTCCTCAATTCTCTCCCTCTCTCTCTCTTTCTGCACACTGTCTCTCTCTCTCACCTCCTCTCCCTTTCACTCTCTCTGGTCCCCTCTCAGACACCCCCCCCCCCAACCCCGGTTTCGCCACCTGCCTCCATTATTCTTTCTGCCTCACTCTCCCTCTCTCTCTCTCTCACACCCCAACATGAGTTTATCCACCTGCCTCTATTCTTCTCTCTTCCCCTCACCCTCACTCTCTCTCTGCCGTCTCTCTCTCCCTCCCGCAATTCCGTCGCTACCCCAATTTCCCCACCTCCCACTTCCCACATCTCTCGATCATCTCACCCCCACCCCCCGCACACAGCCTCACCACAAACACCCAGTCTCTGGGTTAGAGGGAGAGGGAAGGACCAGGGAGACAGAGTGTGTCAGAGAGAGAGGAAGGGCAGGACAGGAGGGAGAGAGATTGAGTCAGAGAGAAACGGAGGGAAGTGGGGAGAGAGAGAGACACCGAGGGAGGGGGATCGAGAGTGGGAGAAGATGGAGAGAGAGCGAAGGAGCAGAGAGAGACAGAGGGAGAGAGAGAGAGAAGGGAGAGATAAGGTGAGGGAGGGAGAGAGAGAAATAGGGGAGGACATAATGAGAGAGGGGTCTGAGAGAGAGGGGGACAGAGAGAGGGGGACGGGGGGGGACAGAGAAAGGGGGGAGATAGAGAGGGCGACAGAGAGAGGGGCACAGAAATTGGGGGAGATAGAGGGTGTCAGAGAGAGGGGGACAGAGAGAGGGGTACAGAGTGGGGGGGAGAGAGGGTGGTCAGAGAGAGGGGGACAGAGAGTGGGAGATGGAGAGAGTGGGGGACAGAGGGGGGGACAGAGAGAGAGGGGGGCAGAGAGCGGGGGAGAGATAGACGGGACAGAGAGAGGGGGACAGAGATAGTGGGGGAGAGAGAGGGGGGACAGAGAGAGGGGGATTGACAGATGGGAGGACAGAGAGAAGGGGGGACAGAGAGATGGTGACAGAGAGACGGTGACAGAGAGAAGGGGACAGAGAGAGGGGTACAGAGTGGGAGAGAGAGAGGGAGTCAGAGAGAGGGTGGCAGAGAGTGGGGGGATGGAGAGAGTGGGGGACAGAGAGAGGGGACAGAGAGAGGGGGCAGAGAGAGGGCGACAGAGAGGGGGTCGGACAGCGGGGGGGGGACAGAGAGGGGACAGAGAGAGGGGGACAAAGAGAGGGTGGACAGAGAGAGGGGGGACAGAGAGAGGGGGGACAGAGAGAAGGGGAGACAGAGAGAGAGGCGGGTGGGAGAGAGAGGGGGACAGAGATGGGGGAACAGAGAGTGCGGGACTGACAGAGAGGGGGACTGAGAGAGAGGGGAACAGAGAGAGAGGGGGCCAAAGAGGAGGGATAGAGAGATGCGGGTGGGAGAGGGAGGGGGACAGAAGGGGACAGAGAGTGGGGAGATGGAGAGAGTGGGGGACAGAGAGAGAGAGAGAGGGGACAGAGAGAGCGGGCAACAGAGAGGGGGTCAGAGAGCGGGGAGAGAGAGAGGAGACAGAGAGAGGGGGACAGAGAGAGGGGGACAGGGGGGACGACAGAGAGAAGGGAGGACAGAGAGAGAGGGGGGCAGAGAGAGCGGGCGACAGAGAGGGGGTCAGAGAGCGGGGAGAGAGAGGGGACACAGAGAGAGGGGGACAGAGAGAGTGGGACAGAGAGAGGGGGACAGAGAGAGAGAGGCGGGGGGGGCAGAGAGAGGGGGACAGAGAGAGGGGGAACAGAGAGGGGGGACAGAGAGAGGGGGGAGAGAGAGAGGGGACAGTGAGAAGGGGATAGAGAGAGGGGGACAGAGAGAGAGGGGGACAGAGAGAGGGGGGGACAGAGAGGGGGGCAGAGAGATAGGGGGCAGAGAGAGGGGATGACAGGGAGGTGGTCAGAGAGCGGGAGAGAGAGGGGACTGTGAGAGGGGGATAGAGAGAGGGGGAGAGATAGAGGGGGACAGAGAGAGGGGGCAGAGAGAGAGGGGGCAGAGAGAGAGGGCGACAGAGAGGGGGTCAGAGAGCGGGGGAGAGAGAGAGAGAGGACAGAGAGAGGGGAACAGAGAGAGGGGGGCAGAGAGAGAGGGGGCAGAGAGAGAGGGCAGAGAGAGGGAATGACAGAGAGGTGGTCAGAGAGCGGGAGAGAGAGGGGACTGCGAGAGGGGGATAGAGAGAGGGGGAGAGATAGAGGGGGACAGAGAGAGGGGGCAGAGAGAGAGGGGGCAGAGAGAGAGGGCGACAGAGAGGGGGTCAAAGAGCGGGGGAGAGAGAGAGGGGACAGAGAGAGGGGGATAGAGAGAGGGAGACAGAGAGAGGGGGACAGAGAGGGGGCAACAGAGTGAGGGGGGACAGAGTGAGGGTGACAGAGTGAGGGGGACAGAGAGAGGGGAACAGAGAGAGTGGAACAGAGAGAGGGGGACAGAGAGAGGGGGACGGGGATCAGAGAGAGGGGGGCAGAGAGAAAGGGGGCAGAGAGAGAGGGGGCAGAGAGAGAGGGGGCAGAGAGAGGGGGCAGAAAGAGAGGATGACAGAGGGGGGTCAGAGAGCGGGAGAAAGAGAGAGGGGACAGTGAGAGGGGGATAGAGAGAGGGGAACAGAGAGAGAGGGGGCAGAGAGAGAGGGCGACAGAGAGGGGGTCAAAGAGCGGGGGAGAGAGAGAGGGGACAGAGAGAGGGGGATAGAGAGAGGGAGACAGAGAGAGGGGGACAGAGAGAGGGCGACAGAGTGAGGGGGGACAGAGTGAGGGGGACAGAGAGAGGGGAACAGAGAGAGGGGGACGGGGATCAGAGAGAGGGGGGCAGAGAGGGGAGCAGAGAGAGAGGGGGCAGAGAGAGGGGGTCAGAGAGCGGGGGAGAGAGAGAGGGGACAGAGAGAGGGGGATAGAGAGAGGGCGACAGAGAGAGGAGACAGAGAGAGGGTGACAGTGTGAGGGGGGACAGAGTGGGGGGGACAGAGAGAGGGGAACAGAGAGAGAGGGGACAGAGAGAGGGGTCGGGGGGAGCAGAGAGAGGAGGCAGCGAGAGGGCAACAGAGAGGGGGTCAGAGAGCGGGGAAGAGAGAGGGGACAGAGAGAGGGGGACAGAGAAAGTGAGGGACAGAGAGAGAGGGGGACAGAGGGACGGCGACAGAGAGAGGGGTCGGGGGTCAGAGAGAGCGGGGGCAGCGAGAGGGCAACAGAGAGGGGGTCAGAGAGCGGGGGAGAGAGAGAGGGGCGACAACGAGAGAGGGGGACAGTGAGGTGGTACAGGGAGAGGCGGGAGTGAGAGAGTGGGCGTCAGAGAGAGGGCGACAGAGAGAGGGGGACAGAGAGCGGGGGAGATAGAGGGGTCAGAGAGAAAGGAGGTCAGAGAGAGAGGGGGGGACAGAGAGAGGGGGACAGAGAGTGTGGGGGACAGAGACAGGGGGAGAGAGTGGGAGAGAGAGAGGGGGCAGAGAGAGGGGGACAGAGAGTGGGCAGAGAGAGGGCAACAGAGAGAGGGGGACAGAGACCGGGAGAGAGAGAGGGGGCAGAGAGAGGTGGACAGCGAGAGAGAGGGGGACAGAGAGAGCGGGGGACAGAGAGAGGGGGGAAATAGAGAGATGGAGCAGAGAGAGAGGGGAATAGAGAGAGAGGGGGACAGAGAGGGGGGACAGAGAGAGAGGGGACAGAGAGAGAGGGGGACAGAGAGAGAGAGGGAAAGAGACTGGGGACAGAGAAGAGAGGGGGACAGAGAGAGTGGGCAGAGAGCTAGGGGGACAGAGAGAGGGGGTACAGAGAGGGGGGACATAGAAAGAGGGGGACAGAGAGCGGGGGGAACAGAGAGAGTGGGGGGCAGAGACCGGGGGGGGCAGAGAGCGGGGGAGACAGAGAGCTGGGGGGCAGAGAGAGGGGGTCAGAGAGTGAGGGGACAGAGAGCGAGGGACAGAGAGCGCGGGACAGAGAGTGGGAGACAGAGAGCGGGGGACAGAAACCGGGGGAGGTAGAGGGCGTCAGTGAGAGAGGGTCAGAGAGAGAGTGGGACAGAGAGAGGGCAACATAGAGCACGGGACAGAGAGAGGGGGACAGAGAGTGGGGGGACAGAGAGTGGGGCACAGAGAGTGGTAGAGAGAGTGGGGGAGAGAGAGGGCTACAGAGAGAGGGGGACAGAGTGGGGGAGAGAATGGGGGAGAAAGTGGGGGAGAGAGGGAGCAGAGAGATGGGGGACAGAGAGAGAGGGGGGACAGTGAGAGGAGGGACAGAGAGAGGGGGCAGAGAGAGAGGGGGACTGAGAGGGGACAGAGAGGGGGGGACAGAGAGGGGGGACAGAGAGAGATGGTGAAAGAGAGAGGGGGACAGAGAGAGGGGGGACAGAGAGGGGGGCAGAGAGAGGGGGACAGAGAGAGAGGGGGACAGAGAAAGGGGGGACAGAGAGGGGGACAGAGAGAGAGGGGAAAGAGAGAGAGGGGGACAGAGAGAGAGAGGGACAGAGAAGGGGGACTGAGAGGGGGACAGAGAGAGAGAGGGGAAAGAGAGAGTGGGCAGAGAGAGAGGGGGATAGAGAGAGGGGGACAGAGAGAGATGGTGACAGAGAGAGAGGGGGACAGAGAGGGGGACAGAGACAGGGTGGACGTAGAGAGGCAGGGGTGGCAGAGAGTGGGCGACAGAGAGAGGGTCACAGAGAGTGAGGGTGTTAGAGGGGGTCAGAGAGAGGGGGACAGAGAGTGGGGGACAGAGAGAGGGAGAACAGAGGGAGGGGTACAGAGGGAGGGGGACAGAGGGAGGGGGATAGATGGAGGGTACAGAGTGGGGGAGAGAGAGGGGCAGAGAGAGGGCGATAGAGATGGGGGACAGAGAGCGGGGAACAGTGCGAGGGGGCAGAGAGAGGGGGGCAGAGAGAGAGGGACAGAGAGAGAGAGAGAGGGACAGAGAGAGAGGGGGACAGAGAGGGGGACAGAGGGGGGCGACAGAGGGGGGAACAGAGTGGGGAACGGAGAGAGGGGGACTGAGAGAGGGGGACAGAGAGAGGGGGACAGAGAGAGGGGACAGAGAGAGGGGACAGAGGGGGGACACAGAGGGGGAGAACAGAGGGGGAAACAGAGAGGGGGACTGAGAGAGGGGGACAGAGAGAGAGTGGGACAGAGAGAGAGGGGGACAGAGAGGGGGACAGAGGGGGGCGACAGAGAGGGGAACAGAGTGGGGAACAGAGAGAGGGGGACTGAGAGTGGGGGAGAGAGAGAGGTGGACAGAGAGAGGGGACAGAGGGGGGACACAGAGGGGGAGAACAGAGGGGGAAACAGAGAGGGGGACTGAGAGAGGGGGGACAGAGAGAGAGGGGGACAGAGAGAGAGGGTGACAGGGAGAGAGGGGACAGAGGGAGGGACGGGGGGACTGAGGGGGGAACAGAGTGAGGGGGCCAGAGAGAGGTGGGACAGAGTGAGGGGAAACAGAGAGAGGGGGTAGAAAGAGGGGGCATAGAGAGAGAGGGGGACAGAGGGAGGGGGCACAGAGGGAGGGGACAGAGCGAGAGGGGTCAGAGGGAGAGGGATCAGACAGATGGGGACAGAGTGGGGGCAGAGAGAGGGCGACGGGGGGGTCAGAGAGAGGAGGGACAGAGAGAGGGGATACAGAGAGAGGGGGACAGAGAGCGGGGGACAGAGCGGGGGGGGCAGAGAGGGGGGTCAGAGAGTGGGGGGCAGAGAGGGGGTACAGAGAAGGGGGTACAGAGGGAGGGGGACAGAGGGAGGGCAGGCAGAGAGACGGTGACAGAGTGGTGGCAGAAACAGGGTGACAGAGAGAGGGGGACAGAGAGAGGGGGGCAGAGGGGGGCAGAGAGAGGGTGAAAGAGAGAGGGGGACAGATGGAGATTGGGCAGAGAGAGGGGGGCAGAGAGAGGGGGACAGAGAGGGGGGGGCAGAGGGGGGGCAGAGAGAGAGTGAAAGAGAGAGGGGGACAGAGGGAGGGGGCAGAGGGAGGGGGACAGAGAGAGGGGACAGGGAGAGTGGGGCAGAGAGCAGGGGGGCAGAGAAACGGGGACAGAGAGAGGGGGATAGAGAGTGGGGGAGAGAGAAGGAGAGGGGACAGAGAGAGGTGGGACAGAGTGAGGGGCAACAGAGAGAGGGGATAGAAAGAGGGGGCATAGAGAGAGGGGGACAGAGGGAGGGGGCACAGAGAGAGGGGACAGAGCGAGAGGGGTCAGAGGGAGAGGGGTCAGACAGATGGTGACAGAGTGGGGGCAGAGAGAGGGCGACGGGGGGGTCAGAGAGAGGAGGGACAGAGAGAGGGGATACAGAGAGAGGGGGACAGAGAGCGGGGGACAGAGAGAAGGGGAGCAGAGAGAGGGGGGGACAGAGAGAGGGGGTACAGAGAGAGGGGGACAGAGAGGGGGGACAGAGCGGGGGGAGCAGAGAGGGGGGGTCAGAGAGTGGGGGGCAGAGAGGGGGTACAGAGAAGGGGCTACAGAGGGAGGGGGACAGAGGGAGGGGAGGCAGAGAGACGGTGACAGAGTGGTGGCAGAAAGAGGGTGACAGAGAGAGGGGGACAGAGAGAGGGGGGCAGAGGGGGGCAGAGAGAGGGTGAAAGAGAGAGGGGGACAGATGGAGATTGGGCAGAGAGAGGGGGGGAGAGAGAGGGGGACAGAGAGGGGGGGGCAGAGGGGGGGCAGAGAGAGAGTGAAAGAGAGAGGGGGACAGAGGGAGGGGGCAGAGGAGGGGGACAGAGTGAGGGGACAGGGAGAGTGGGACAGAGAGCAGGGGGGCAGAGAAACGGGGACAGAGAGAGGGGGATAGAGAGTGGGGGAGAGAGAAGGAGAGGGGACAGAGAGAGGGGAGACAGAGAGAGGGGGCAGAGAGACGGTGACAGAGAGGGGGCATAGAGAGGACGACAATGAGAGGGGACAGTGAGGGAGGGACAGAGAGAGGTACAGAGGGAGGGGGACAGAGGGAGGGGGGACAGCGAGAGGTGACAGAGAGGGGGCATAGAGAGGGCGACAGAGTGAGGGGGGACAGAGTGAGGGGGACAGAGAGAGGGGAACAGAGAGAGGGGGACGGGGATCAGAGAGAGGGGGGCAGAGAGGGGAGCAGAGAGAGAGGGGGCAGAGAGAGGGGGTCAGAGAGCGGGGGAGAGAGAGAGGGGACAGAGAGAGGGGGATAGAGAGAGGGCGACAGAGAGAGGAGACAGAGAGAGGGTGACAGTGTGAGGGGGGACAGAGTGGGGGGGACAGAGAGAGGGGAACAGAGAGAGAGGGGACAGAGAGAGGGGTCGGGGGGAGCAGAGAGAGAGGAGGCAGCGAGAGGGCAACAGAGAGGGGGTCAGAGAGCGGGGAAGAGAGAGGGGACAGAGAGAGGGGGACAGAGAAAGTGAGGGACAGAGAGAGAGGGGGACAGAGGGACGGCGACAGAGAGAGGGGTCGGGGGTCAGAGAGAGCGGGGGCAGCGAGAGGGCAACAGAGAGGGGGTCAGAGAGCGGGGGAGAGAGAGAGGGGCGACAACGAGAGAGGGGGACAGTGAGGTGGTACAGGGAGAGGCGGGAGTGAGAGAGTGGGCGTCAGAGAGAGGGCGACAGAGAGAGGGGGACAGAGAGCGGGGGAGATAGAGGGGTCAGAGAGAAAGGAGGTCAGAGAGAGAGGGGGGGACAGAGAGAGGGGGACAGAGAGTGTGGGGGACAGAGACAGGGGGAGAGAGTGGGAGAGAGAGAGGGGGCAGAGAGAGGGGGACAGAGAGTGGGCAGAGAGAGGGCAACAGAGAGAGGGGGACAGAGACCGGGAGAGAGAGAGGGGGCAGAGAGAGGTGGACAGCGAGAGAGAGGGGGACAGAGAGAGCGGGGGACAGAGAGAGGGGGGAAATAGAGAGATGGAGCAGAGAGAGAGGGGAATAGAGAGAGAGGGGGACAGAGAGGGGGGACAGAGAGAGAGGGGACAGAGAGAGAGGGGGACAGAGAGAGAGAGGGAAAGAGACTGGGGACAGAGAAGAGAGGGGGACAGAGAGAGTGGGCAGAGAGCTAGGGGGACAGAGAGAGGGGGTACAGAGAGGGGGGACATAGAAAGAGGGGGACAGAGAGCGGGGGGAACAGAGAGAGTGGGGGGCAGAGACCGGGGGGGGCAGAGAGCGGGGGAGACAGAGAGCTGGGGGGCAGAGAGAGGGGGTCAGAGAGTGAGGGGACAGAGAGCGAGGGACAGAGAGCGCGGGACAGAGAGTGGGAGACAGAGAGCGGGGGACAGAAACCGGGGGAGGTAGAGGGCGTCAGTGAGAGAGGGTCAGAGAGAGAGTGGGACAGAGAGAGGGCAACATAGAGCACGGGACAGAGAGAGGGGGACAGAGAGTGGGGGGACAGAGAGTGGGGCACAGAGAGTGGTAGAGAGAGTGGGGGAGAGAGAGGGCTACAGAGAGAGGGGGACAGAGTGGGGGAGAGAATGGGGGAGAAAGTGGGGGAGAGAGGGAGCAGAGAGATGGGGGACAGAGAGAGAGGGGGGACAGTGAGAGGAGGGACAGAGAGAGGGGGCAGAGAGAGAGGGGGACAGAGAGGGGACAGAGGGGGGGGACAGAGAGGGGGGACAGAGAGAGATGGTGAAAGAGAGAGGGGGACAGAGAGAGGGGGGACAGAGAGGGGGGCAGAGAGAGGGGGACAGAGAGAGAGGGGGACAGAGAAAGGGGGGACAGAGAGGGGGACAGAGAGAGAGGGGAAAGAGAGAGAGGGGGACAGAGAGAGAGAGGGACAGAGAAGGGGGACTGAGAGGGGGACAGAGAGAGAGAGGGGAAAGAGAGAGTGGGCAGAGAGAGAGGGGGATAGAGAGAGGGGGACAGAGAGAGATGGTGACAGAGAGAGAGGGGGACAGAGAGGGGGACAGAGACAGGGTGGACGTAGAGAGGCAGGGGTGGCAGAGAGTGGGCGACAGAGAGAGGGTCACAGAGAGTGAGGGTGTTAGAGGGGGTCAGAGAGAGGGGGACAGAGAGTGGGGGACAGAGAGAGGGAGAACAGAGGGAGGGGTACAGAGGGAGGGGGACAGAGGGAGGGGGATAGATGGAGGGTACAGAGTGGGGGAGAGAGAGGGGCAGAGAGAGGGCGATAGAGATGGGGGACAGAGAGCGGGGAACAGTGCGAGGGGGCAGAGAGAGGGGGGCAGAGAGAGAGGGACAGAGAGAGAGAGAGGGACAGAGAGAGAGGGGGACAGAGAGGGGGACAGAGGGGGGCGACAGAGGGGGGAACAGAGTGGGGAACGGAGAGAGGGGGACTGAGAGAGGGGGACAGAGAGAGGGGGACAGAGAGAGGGGACAGAGAGAGGGGACAGAGGGGGGACACAGAGGGGGAGAACAGAGGGGGAAACAGAGAGGGGGACTGAGAGAGGGGGACAGAGAGAGAGTGGGACAGAGAGAGAGGGGGACAGAGAGGGGGACAGAGGGGGGCGACAGAGAGGGGAACAGAGTGGGGAACAGAGAGAGGGGGACTGAGAGTGGGGGAGAGAGAGAGGTGGACAGAGAGAGGGGACAGAGGGGGGACACAGAGGGGGAGAACAGAGGGGGAAACAGAGAGGGGGACTGAGAGAGGGGGGACAGAGAGAGAGGGGGACAGAGAGAGAGGGTGACAGGGAGAGAGGGGACAGAGGGAGGGACGGGGGGACTGAGGGGGGAACAGAGTGAGGGGGCCAGAGAGAGGTGGGACAGAGTGAGGGGAAACAGAGAGAGGGGGTAGAAAGAGGGGGCATAGAGAGAGAGGGGGACAGAGGGAGGGGGCACAGAGGGAGGGGACAGAGCGAGAGGGGTCAGAGGGAGAGGGGTCAGACAGATGGGGACAGAGTGGGGGCAGAGAGAGGGCGACGGGGGGGTCAGAGAGAGGAGGGACAGAGAGAGGGGATACAGAGAGAGGGGGACAGAGAGCGGGGGACAGAGCGGGGGGGGCAGAGAGGGGGGGTCAGAGAGTGGGGGGCAGAGAGGGGGTACAGAGAAGGGGGTACAGAGGGAGGGGGGCAGAGGGAGGGGAGGCAGAGAGACGGTGACAGAGTGGTGGCAGAAAGAGGGTGACAGAGAGAGGGGGACAGAGAGAGGGGGGCAGAGGGGGGCAGAGAGAGGGTGAAAGAGAGAGGGGGACAGATGGAGATTGGGCAGAGAGAGGGGGGCAGAGAGAGGGGGACAGAGAGGGGGGGGCAGAGGGGGGCAGAGAGAGAGTGAAAGAGAGAGGGGGACAGAGGGAGGGGGCAGAGGGAGGGGGACAGAGAGAGGGGACAGGGAGAGTGGGGCAGAGAGCAGGGGGGCAGAGAAACGGGGACAGAGAGAGGGGGATAGAGAGTGGGGGAGAGAGAAGGAGAGGGGACAGAGAGAGGTGGGACAGAGTGAGGGGCAACAGAGAGAGGGGATAGAAAGAGGGGGCATAGAGAGAGAGGGGGACAGAGGGAGGGGGCACAGAGAGAGGGGACAGAGCGAGAGGGGTCAGAGGGAGAGGGGTCAGACAGATGGTGACAGAGTGGGGGCAGAGAGAGGGCGACGGGGGGGTCAGAGAGAGGAGGGACAGAGAGAGGGGATACAGAGAGAGGGGGACAGAGAGCGGGGGACAGAGAGAAGGGGAGCAGAGAGAGGGGGGGACAGAGAGAGGGGGTACAGAGAGAGGGGGACAGAGAGGGGGACAGAGCGGGGGGAGCAGAGAGGGGGGGTCAGAGAGTGGGGGGCAGAGAGGGGGTACAGAGAAGGGGCTACAGAGGGAGGGGGACAGAGGGAGGGGAGGCAGAGAGACGGTGACAGAGTGGTGGCAGAAAGAGGGTGACAGAGAGAGGGGGACAGAGAGAGGGGGGCAGAGGGGGGCAGAGAGAGGGTGAAAGAGAGAGGGGGACAGATGGAGATTGGGCAGAGAGAGGGGGTTAGAGAGAGGGGGACAGAGAGGGGGGGGCAGAGGGGGGGCAGAGAGAGAGTGAAAGAGAGAGGGGGACAGAGGGAGGGGGCAGAGGAGGGGGACAGAGAGAGGGGACAGGGAGAGTGGGACAGAGAGCAGGGGGGCAGAGAAACGGGGACAGAGAGAGGGGGATAGAGAGTGGGGGAGAGAGAAGGAGAGGGGACAGAGAGAGGGGAGACAGAGAGGGGGGCAGAGAGACGGTGACAGAGAGGGGGCATAGAGAGGACGACAATGAGAGGGGACAGTGAGGGAGGGACAGAGAGAGGTACAGAGGGAGGGGGACAGAGGGAGGGGGGACAGCGAGAGGTGACAGAGAGGGGGCATAGAGAGGGCGACAGAGAGAGGGGGGTCAGAGAGCGGGGGAGAGAGAAGGGGCAGAGTGAGTGCGAAAGAGAGAGGGGGGCAGAGAGATGCAGACAGAGGGGGGACCGAGAGACGGGGACAGAGGGACGGTAGACAGAGGGACGGTGACAGAGAGGGGGCAGAGAGAGGGCGACAGAGAGAGGGGAGACAGATAGCGGGGGAGAGAGAGGGGAGAGAGAGGGGGATGAGAGGGGGGTGAGAGAGGGGGTGGTGAGAGAGGGTGTGAGAGTGGGGAGAGATAGGTGGAGAAAAAGGGGGAGAGAGAAGGGGAGAGAGAGAGTGGGGGAGAGGGGCTGGAGAGAAAGCGTGTAGAGAGGGGGGAGAGAGGGGGAGAGACAGGGGAGAGAGAGGGGTGGGGGGGAGAGGGGAGAGAGAGGGGAGGAGAGAGAGAGGGGAATGAGAGAGGGGTGAGAAAGAGGGGGTGAAGGAGTTGGGGTGAGAGAAAGGGTGTGCTTGAGAGAGAGTCGGTGTGAGAGAGAGAGGGGTGAGAGAGAGAGGGGTGAGAGAGAGAGAAGGGGTGTGAGAGAGAAGGGGTGTGAGAGCGAGAAGAGGTGAGAGAGAGAGAAGGGGTGTGAGAGAGAAGGGGTGTGAGAAATAGGGGTGGAGAGGGAGAGAGACGTGGGGTGAGAGCGAGAGAGTGGGGTGAGAGAGTGAGATGGGATGGAGAGAGTGGGGTTGAGAGAGACAGAGGGGGATGGAGGGGAGAGAGAGGGGGGCAGAGAGAGGTGGAGAGAGGGGGATGGGGGTGAGAAGGGGTTTAGAGAGAAGGGTTGATTGAGAGAGAAAAAGTGGGGGGTTAGAGAGAGAGTGGAGTGAGAAGGAGAGGGTGTGAGAGAGAGCGGGTGAGAGAGAGGGGATGAGCGAGAGGGGTGAGGGGGGAGGGGTTAGAGAGAGAGCACGTGAGGTAAGAGAGAAAGGGTGTGAGAGAGGGAGGGGGTGAGGCGGTGAGAGGGAGGAGGGGTGAGAGGGGTGACAGAAAGAGGGATAAGCGAGAGGTGATGAGAGAGTGAGGGGGTTGAGAGAGGGGGTAGTGAGAGGGGGCGGTTAGACACAGAGGGAGTGAGAGAGAGGTGTGAGAGAGAGGGTGTGAGAGACAAAGGGTGATTGAGAGAGAGAAAGTGGGGAGGGCGTAAGAGAGAGAGTGGAGTGAGAAGGAGAGGGTGTGAGAGAAAGAGTGGGTGAGAGAGACGGGTTAGAGAGAGAGGGCTGGAAATGTGTTGCTGGAAAAGCGCAGCAGGTCAGGCAGCATCTAGGGAACACGAGAATCGACGTTTCGGGCATAAGCCCTTCTTCAGGAAGGGCTTATGCCCGAAACGTCGATTCTCCTGTTCCCTAGATGCTGCCTGACCTGCTGCGCTTTTCCAGCAACACATTTCCAGCTCTGATCTCCAGCATCTGCAGACCTCACTTTCTCCTTAGAGAGAGACGGAGAGAGAGAGGAGGAGAGAGGGGGGAGGGGGGAGAGAGAGATGGGCAAAGAGAGAGGGGAAGAGAGAGAGGGGGAGAGAGAGGGGTGGAGAGAGAGGGGGAGAGAGGGAGGGGAGAGAGAGAGGGGAGGGGTGTTGAGAGAGGGGGGTGAGAGAGAGGAAGTGAGAGAGAGGGGGTGAGAAACAGGGATGTGAGAGAGAAGGTGTGTGAGAGAGAAGTGATGTGAAAGAGAAGGGATGTGAGAGAGGGGGGGAGAGAGAGCGACGTGGGCTAAGAGAGAGAGAGTGGGGTGAGAGAGTGAGATGGAGTGAGAGAGAGAGGGGGTGTGAGAGACAGGGGAGAGAAAGGGTAGAGAGTGGGAGGTAGGAGAGAGGGTAGAGAGAAGGGGAGAGAAAGGGGAGAGAGAGAGGGGGCAGAGAGAGAGGGTGAGAGAGACAGGGGGTGAGAGAGAGGGGGTGAGAGAGAGGGGGTGAGAGAGGGGAGAGGGGCTGGAGAAAGAGAGAGTGAGTGAAAAAGAGAGCGTATAAGTGAGAAAGAGAGAGCTTGAGTGAGAAAGAGAGAGTGGGTGAAAGAGAGGGTGCGAGATAGAGAGGTTGAGAGACAAGGGGTGATTGAGCGAGAGAAAGTGGGGAGGGGGTAAGAGAGAGAGTGGAGTAAGAAGGAGAGGGTGTGATTGAGAGAGTGGGTGAGAGAGAGTGGTGAGCGAGAGGGGTGAGAGGGGGAGGGGTTAAAGAGAGCGCGTGGGGAAAGAGAGAAAGGCTGTGAGAGGGAGTAAGAGAGAGGGGTGAGAGAGGGGAT
Source organism: Chiloscyllium plagiosum (assembly GCF_037043375.1). Classification (NCBI taxonomy): domain Eukaryota; kingdom Metazoa; phylum Chordata; class Chondrichthyes; order Orectolobiformes; family Hemiscylliidae; genus Chiloscyllium; species Chiloscyllium plagiosum. The sequence continues at coordinate 74,509,828 of NW_028270180.1, read as the reverse complement.
GAGAGAGAGAGGGGGTTGAGAAAGAGAGAGGGCGTGAGAGATTGAGGGTGTGAGAGAGTGAGGGAATGAGAGAGTGAGGGGGGTTGAGAAAGGGGGTGGTGAGAGTGGGGTGAAAGACACAGGGAGTTAGAGAGAGGGGTGAGAGAGAGGGGTTGAGAGAGAGAGAGAGTTTGAGAGAGCGAGGGAGAGCGGGTGAGAGAGAGAGGAGGATGAGGGGGGTGAGAGAGGGGTTGAAAGAGAAAGGGGGTTTGAGAGAACGAGAGAGAGCGGGTGAGAGAGAGAGAGGAGGAGGAGGGGGGTGATAGAGAGAGGGTGAGAGAGAGAGAGGAGGATGAGGTTGGTGAGAGACAGAAGGTGAGAGAGAGGGGTTTTGGAGAGTGAGAGGGTTTGAGAGAGCGAGAGAGAGCGGGTGAGAGAGAGAGAGGAGGATGGGGGGTGAGAGAGAGAATGTGAGAGAGGGGTTGAGAGAGAGGAGGTTTGAGAGAGCGAGAGAGAGCTGGTGAGAGAGAGAGAGGATGAGGAGGAGAGAGAGAGGGTGAGAGATAGGGGTTTTAGAGAGAGAGGGGGTTTGAGAGAGCGAAAGAGAGCGGGTGAGAGAGAGAGAGAGGAGGATGAGGGGGTGAGATAGAGAGGGTGAGAGAGAGGGGTTTTAGAGAGAGAGGGGTTTGAGAGAGCGAGAGAGAGCGGGAGAGAGAGAGAGGAGGATGAGGGGGTGTGAGAGAGAGGGTGAGAGAGAAAGGGTTTAGAGAGAGAGGGTGTTTGAGAGAGCGAGAGAGAACGGGTGAGAGAGAGAGAGGAGGATGAGGGGGTTGAGAGAGAGAGGGTGAGAGAGAGGGGTTGAGAGAGAGAGGGGGTTTGAGAGAGCGAGAGAGAGCGGGTAAGAGAGAGAGAGGAGGATGAGGGGGTGTGTGAGAGAGAGAGAGGGTGAGAGGGAGGGGTTGAGAGAGAGGTGGGTTTGAGAGAGCGAGAGAGAGCAGATGAGAGAGAGTGAGGAGGATGGGGGGGGAGAGAGAGAGGGTGAGAGAGAGGGGGTTTAGAGAGAGGGGTTTGAGAAAGCGAGAGAGCGCGGGTGAGAGAGAGAGAGGAGGATGAGGGGGTGAGAGAGAGAGGGTGAGAGAGAGGGGTTTTAGAGAGATAGGGGGTTTGAGAGAGCGAGCGAGAGCAGGTGAGAGAGAGATAGGAGGATGAGGGGGTTGGGAGAGAGAGAGGGTGAGAGAGAGGGGTTGAGAGAGAAAGGGAGTTTGAGAGAGCGAGAGAGAGCGTGTGAGAGAGAGAGAGGAGGATGAGGGGAGTGAGAATGAGAGGGTGAGAGAGAGGGGTTGAGAGAGAGAGGCGGTTTGAGAGAGCGAGAGAGAGAGTGAGGAGGATGAGGGGGTGAGTGAGAGAGAGTGAGAGAGGGGGTTTAGAGAGAGAGGGTGTTTGAGTGAGCGAGAGTGAGCGGGTGAGAGAGAGAGAGAAGGATGAGGGGGTGAGAGAGAGGGTGTGAGAGAGGGGTTTTCGAGGGAGAGGGAGTTTGCGAGAGCGAGAGAGCGGGTGAGAGAGAGAGGAGGATGAGGGGTGTGAGAGAGAGAGGGTGAGAGAGAGGGGTCGAGAGAGAGAAGGGTGAGAGAGAGCGAGAGAGAGCAGGTGAGAGAGAGAGAGGAGGATGAGGGAGGTGAGAGAGAGAGGGAGAGAGAGAGTGGTTTTAGATAGAGAGGGGGTTTGAGAGAGCGAGAAAGAGCGGGTGAGAGAGAGAGAGGAGGATGAGGTTGGTGAGAGACAGAAGGTGAGAGAGAGGGGTTTTGGAGAGTGAGAGGGTTTGAGAGAGCGAGAGAGAGCGGGTGAGAGAGAGAGAGGAGGATGGGGGGTGAGAGAGAGAATGTGAGAGAGGGGTTGAGAGAGAGGAGGTTTGAGAGAGCGAGAGAGAGCTGGTGAGAGAGAGAGAGGATGAGGAGGAGAGAGAGAGGGTGAGAGATAGGGGTTTTAGAGAGAGAGGGGGTTTGAGAGAGCGAAAGAGAGCGGGTGAGAGAGAGAGAGAGGAGGATGAGGGGGTGAGATAGAGAGGGTGAGAGAGAGGGGTTTTAGAGAGAGAGGGGTTTGAGAGAGCGAGAGAGAGCGGGAGAGAGAGAGAGGAGGATGAGGGGGTGTGAGAGAGAGGGTGAGAGAGAAAGGGTTTAGAGAGAGAGGGTGTTTGAGAGAGCGAGAGAGAACGGGTGAGAGAGAGAGAGGAGGATGAGGGGGTTGAGAGAGAGAGGGTGAGAGAGAGGGGTTGAGAGAGAGAGGGGGTTTGAGAGAGCGAGAGAGAGCGGGTAAGAGAGAGAGAGGAGGATGAGGGGGTGTGTGAGAGAGAGAGAGGGTGAGAGGGAGGGGTTGAGAGAGAGGTGGGTTTGAGAGAGCGAGAGAGAGCAGATGAGAGAGAGTGAGGAGGATGGGGGGGGAGAGAGAGAGGGTGAGAGAGAGGGGGTTTAGAGAGAGGGGTTTGAGAAAGCGAGAGAGCGCGGGTGAGAGAGAGAGAGGAGGATGAGGGGGTGAGAGAGAGAGGGTGAGAGAGAGGGGTTTTAGAGAGATAGGGGGTTTGAGAGAGCGAGCGAGAGCAGGTGAGAGAGAGATAGGAGGATGAGGGGGTTGGGAGAGAGAGAGGGTGAGAGAGAGGGGTTGAGAGAGAAAGGGAGTTTGAGAGAGCGAGAGAGAGCGTGTGAGAGAGAGAGAGGAGGATGAGGGGAGTGAGAATGAGAGGGTGAGAGAGAGGGGTTGAGAGAGAGAGGCGGTTTGAGAGAGCGAGAGAGAGAGTGAGGAGGATGAGGGGGTGAGTGAGAGAGAGTGAGAGAGGGGGTTTAGAGAGAGAGGGTGTTTGAGTGAGCGAGAGTGAGCGGGTGAGAGAGAGAGAGAAGGATGAGGGGGTGAGAGAGAGGGTGTGAGAGAGGGGTTTTCGAGGGAGAGGGAGTTTGCGAGAGCGAGAGAGCGGGTGAGAGAGAGAGGAGGATGAGGGGTGTGAGAGAGAGAGGGTGAGAGAGAGGGGTCGAGAGAGAGAAGGGTGAGAGAGAGCGAGAGAGAGCAGGTGAGAGAGAGAGAGGAGGATGAGGGAGGTGAGAGAGAGAGGGAGAGAGAGAGTGGTTTTAGATAGAGAGGGGGTTTGAGAGAGCGAGAGAGAGCGGGTGAGAGAGAAAGAGGATGATGAGGGGGTGAGAGAGAGAGGGTGACAGAGAGGGGGTTTAGAGAGAGAGGGGGTTTGAGAGAGCGGGTGAGAGTGTGAGAGGAGGATGAGGGGGTGAGAGAGAGAGGGTGAGAGAGAGGGTTTTAGAGAGAGAGGGTTTTGAGAGAGCGAAAGAGAGCGGGTGAGAGAGAGAGAGAGGAGGATGAGGGGGGTGAGCGAGAGGGAGGGTGAGAGAGAGGGGTTGAGAGAGAAAGGGAGTTTGAGAGAGCGGGTGAGAGAGAGAGGAGGATGAGGGGTTGAGAGAGAGAGGGTGAGAGAGAGGGGTTGAGAGAGAGGGGGTTTGAGAGAGCGAGAGAGATCGGGTGAGAGTGAGAGAAAGGAGGAAGAGGGAGGTGAGAGAGGGGTTGAGAGAGAGGGGGTTTGAGTGAGCGAGAGAGAACAGGTGAGAGAGTGAGAGCTGCTTGAGGGGGAGAGAGAGAGAGAGGGTGAGAGAGAGGGGTTGAGAGAGAGAGGGGGTTTGAGAGAGCGAGAGAGAGCGGGTAAGAGAGAGAGAGGAGGATGAGGGGATGAGAGAGAGAGAGCGTGAGAGGGGTTGAGAGAGAGGGGGGTTTGAGAGAGCGAGAGAGAGTGGGTGAGAGAGAGTGAGGAGGATGAGGGGGGAGTGTGAGAGAGGGTGAGAGAGAGGGGGTTTAGAGAGAGGGGGTTTGAGAAAGCGAGTGGGTAAGAGAGGGTAAGAGAGAGAGGTTTTAGAGAGAGAGGGTTTTGAGAGAGCGAGGGAGAGCGGGTGAGAGAGAGAGAGGAGGATGAGGGGGTGAGACAGAGAGGGTGAGACAGAGGGGTTTTATAGAGAGAGGATTTGAGAGAGCGAGAGAGAGCGGGTGAGAGAGAGAGGACGATGAGGGGGTGAAAGAGAGAGGGTGAGAGAGGGGTGTTGAGATAGAGAGGGGGTTTGAGAGAGCGAGAGAGAGCGGGTGAGAGAGAGAGAGAGAGGAGGAAGAGGATGGTGAGAGAGAGGGTGAGAGAGGGGTTTAGAGAAAGAGGGGGTTTGAGAGAGCGAGAGAGCGCGGGTGACAGAGAGAGAGGAGTATGAGAGTGGTGAGAGAGAGAGGGTGAGAGAGAGGGGTTTTAGGGAGAGAGGGGTTTGAGAGAGCGAGAGAGAGCGGGTGAGAGAGAGAGAGGAGGATGAGGGTGTGAAGAGAGAGAGAGGGTGAGAGAGAGGGGTTTTAGAGAGAGAGGGTTTTGAGAGAGCGAGGGAGAGCGGGTGAGAGAGAGAGAGGAGGATGAGGGGGTGAGAGAGAGAGAGTGAGAGAGGGGTTTTAGAGAAGGAGTTTGAGCGAGCGAGAGAGAGCGGGTGAGAGAGAGATAGGAGGAGGAGGGGAGTGAGAGAGAGAGGGTGAGAGAGAGGGGTTTTAGAGAGAGAGGAGGTTTGAGAGAACGAGAGAGAGCGGGTGTGAGAGAGAGAGGAGGATGAGGCTGGTGAGAGAGAGGGGTTTTAGAGAGAGAGGGGGTTTGAGAGAACGAGAGAGAGCGGGTGAGTGAGAGAGAGGAGGATGAGGCTGGTGAGAGAGAGAGGGTAAGAGAGGGGGGTTTTAGAGAGAGAGGGTTTTGAGAGAGCGAGGGAGAGCGGGTGAGAGAGAGAGAGGAGGATGAGGGGGGTGCGATAGAGAGAGTGAGAGAGGGGTTTTAGAGAAGGAGGGGGTTGCGAGAGCGAGAGAGCGGGTGAGAGAGAGAGAGGAGGATGAAAGGGGTGAGAGAGAGTGTGAGAGAAGGTGTTTGAGAGAGCAAGAGTCAGCGGGTGAGAGAGAGAGAGGAGGATGAGGGGGGTGAGAGAGAGAGGGTGAGAGAGACGGGTTTTAGAGAGAGAGGATTTGAGAGAGCGAAAGAGAGCGGGTGAGAGAGAGAGGAGGATGAGGGGGTGAGAGAGGGAGGGTGAGAGAGGGGTGTTGAGATAGAGAGGGGGTTTGAGAGAGCGAGAGAGAGCGGGTGAGAGAGAGAGAGAGGAGGATGAGGATGGTGAGAGAGAGAGAGGGTGAGAGAGGGGTTTAGAGAAAGAGGGGGTTTGAGAGAGCGAGAGAGCGCGTGTGACAGAGAGAGAGGAGGAGGGGTTTGAGAGAGAGAGGGTGACAGAGAGGGGTTTTAGAGAGAGAGGGGTTTGAGAGAGCGAGAGAGAGCGGGTGAGAGAGAGAGAGGAGGATGAGGGTGGTGAGAGAGAGAGGGTGAGAGAGAGGGGTTTTAGAGAGAGAGGGTTTTGAGAGAGCGAGGGAGAGCGGGTGAGAGAGAGAGAGAGGAGGATGAGGGGGGTGAGAGAGAGAGTGAGAGAGGGGTTTTAGAGAAGGAGGGGTTTGAGAGAGCGAGAGAGAGTGGGTGAGAGAGAGAGAGGAGGATGAAGGGGGTTAGAGAGAGTGTGAGAGGAGGTGTTTGAGAGAGCAAGAGAGAGCGTGTGAGAGAGAGAGAGGAGGATGAGGGGGGTGAGAGAGAGAGGGTGAGAGAGAGGGGTTTTAGAGAGAGAGGATTTGAGAGAGCGAGAGAGAGCGGGTGAGAGAGAGAGGAGGACGAGGGGGTGAGAGAGAGAGGGTGAGAGAGAGGGTTTGAGATAGAGAGGGGGTTTGAGAGAGCGAGAGAGAGCGGGTGAGAAAGAGAGAGGGGAGGATGAGGATGGTGAGAGAGAAACGGTGAGAGAGGGGTTTAGAGAAAGAGGGGGTTTGAGAGAGCGAGAGAGCGCGGGTGACAGAGAGAGAGGAGGTGGGTTTTGAGAGAGAGAGGGTGAGAGAGAGGGGTTTTAGAGAGAGAGGGGTTTGAGAAAGCGAGAGAGAGCAGATGATAGAGTGAGAGGAGAATGAGGGGGTAAGAGTGAGGGAGGGTGAGAGAGAGGATGTTTTGAGAGAGAGGGGGTTTGAGACAGCGAGAGAGCGGGTGAGAGAGAGAGAGGAGGATGAGGGGGTCAGAGAGAGAGGGTGAGAGAGAGGGGTTGAGAGAGAGGGGGGTTTGAGAGAGCGAGAGAGCGGGTGAGAGAGAGAGAGGAGGATGAGGGGGTGAGAGAGAGCGGGTGAGAGAGAGGTGTTTTAGAGAGAGAGGAGTTTGAGAGAGCGGGTGAGAGAGAGAGGGGATGAGGGGGGTGAGATTGAGGGTGAGAGAGAGGGGTTGAGAGAGAGAGGGGGTTTGAGAGAGCGAGAGAGAGCGGGTAAGAGAGAGAGAGAGAGGAGGATGAGGGGGTGAGAAATTAAAAGTGTGAGAGAAGTGTTTTGGAGAGAGAGGGGGTTTGAGAGCGTGAGAGAGAGCGGGTGAGAGAGAGGGTTAGAGAGAGAGAGGAGGATGAGGGGGTGCGAGCGAGTGTGTGAGAGAGAGGGGTTATAGAGAGAGACGGGGTTTGAGAGGGCGCTAGAGAGCGGCTGAGAGAGAGAGAGGATGGGGGGGTGAGACAGAGGGTGAGAGAGAGGGGGTTTCGAGAGAGAGGGGGTTTGAGAGAGCGAGAGAGAACGGGTGAGAGAGAGAGAGGGGAGAAGGAGGGGAGTGATAGAGAGAGGGTGAGAGAGAGGGGTTGCGAGAGATGGGGTTTGAGAGAGCGAGAGAGAGCGGGTAAGAGAGAGAGAGAGAGAGGAGGATGATGGGGTGAGAAAGTGAAAGTGAGAGAGCAGTGTTTTGGAGAGAGAGGGGGTTTGAGAGCGTGAGAGAGAGCGGGTGAGAGAGAGAGGAGGATGAGGGGGGTGAGAGAGAGGGGTTGAGAGAGAGGTGGTTTCAGGGAGTGAGAGAGAGCGGGTGAGAGAGGGAGAAGCGGATGAGGGGAGAGAGAGAGAGAGGATGAGAGAGAGGGGTTTTAGAGAGAGAAGGGTTTGAGAGAGCGAGCGAGAGCGGGTGAGAGACAGAGAGGAGGCTGAGGGGGGTGAGAGAGAGGGTGAGAGAGAGGGGTTGAGAGAGAGAGGGGGTTTGAGAGAGCGAGAGCGCACGGGTGGGAGAGAGAGAGAGGAGGATGAGGGAGTGAGAGAGAGAGGGTGAGAGAGAGGGTTTGAGAGAGAGGGTGTAAGAGAGAAAGGGGTGAGAGTGAGTGGGGTGAGAAATGGAGAGAGGGCTGAGAATGGGAGGGGGGGAGAAAGAGAGAGGGGAGAGAGAGGGCTGAGAAGGAGAGAGAGTGGATGATAAAGAGAGGGGTTCCAAGAAAGAGTAAATGTGTGGGGGGTGAGAGAGGAGGTGGGAGAGAGATGGGGTGAGAGAGAGGCATTGAGAGAAAGGGGGAGAGATAGAGAATGGGTGAGAGAGAAAGCGGGACAGAGAGAGAAAGAGGGATCAGAGAGATGGGACGTGAGAGAGAGAGCGAAAGTGGTGAGAGAGGGGGAGAGAGGAGATAGACAGTGAATGATGGATTGAGAGAGAGACAGACCGAGAGAGAGAGAACGAATGAATGGATGAGAGAGTTAGAGGGGTGTGAGGGAGATAGGGTGAGAGAGTGGGCGCTAGAGAGAGACAGAACGAGAGCAAGGATGAGGGAGGAAGAAAGGGGTCAAAAGAGAAAGAGAAATGGGGTGAACGAGAGAAAGAGGGAAGGGGAATGAGAGAGAGAAAAAAAGGGAGTGAGAGACAGAAGGTAATAGAGCGAGAGGGGGGATGAGAGAGTGGGCGGGAAGAGAGGGGTGAGAGAGAGATAGAAAGTGGGTAAGAGAGAGAGGGTGTGAGCGGGGGAGATAGGGTGAAAGGGTAAGAGAGAGAGAGAGAGGGGGGTGAGAGAAGGTGTAAAGGGGAGAGAGGGTGAGGAGTGACAGGGAGACGGGTGAGAGTGAGAGGTGAGAGAGCAGGGTGGAGAGAGAGGGGGTGAGAGAGAGAGAGGGTTTGAGAGGGGGTGAGAGAGAGAGGGGTGAGAGAGATAACAAGGTGAGAGAGAAAGGAGGTGTGAGAGAGAGAGGGGCTGAGAGAGAAAGGGGCTGATAGAGAGAGAGGGCTGAGGTTGAGGGGGTTGAGAGAGATAGACGGTGAGAGAGAGGGGGCTGAGAGAGATAGTGAGTGGTGAGAAAGAGAGTGGGTGAGAGAGAGAGTGGTGAGAGTGGAGGAGAGGTTGTGGAGAGAGGGAGAGGGGGTGAAGGGGTGAGAGAGTTAGAAGGGTGTGCGAGAGAGTGTGTAGTAGAGAGGGGGAGAGAGAGTGGGATGAGGGAGAAGGGAGTGAGAGAGAGGGGAGCTGAGAGAGACGGGGGTGAAAGAGAGGGTGGGTGAGAGAGGGAGGGTGAAAGAGAGGGGTTTTAGAGAGAGAGGGGTTTGAGAGAGCGAGAGAGAGCAGGTGAGAGAGAGGAGGATGAGGGGGGTGAGAGAGATAGAGGGTGAGAGAGAGGGGTTTAGAGAAAGAGGGGTTTTGAAAGAGCGAGAGAGCGCGGGTGATAGAGAGAGAGGAGGAGGGGTTTGAGAGAGAGAGGGTGAGAGAGGGGTTTTAGAGAGAGGTGGGTTTGAGAGAGCGAGAGAGCGGGTGAGAGAGAGAGGAGGATGAGGGGGTTGAGAGAGAGAGGAGGATGAGGGGGGTGAGAGAGAGAGGGAGAGAGAGGGGGGTTGAGAGAGAGAGGGGGTTTGAGAGAGCGAGAGAGAGCGGGTGAGAGAGAGAGAGAGGATGATGAGGGGGTGAGAGAGAGAGGGTGAGAGAGAGGGGTTATAGAGAGATAGGGGGTTTGAGAGAGCGAGAGAGAGCAGGTGAGAGAGAGATAGGAGGATGAGGGGGTTGAGAGAGAGAGAGGGTGAGAGAGAGAGAGGAGGATGAGGGGGGTGAGAGTGAGAGGGTGAGAGAGAGGGGTTTAGAGAAAGAGGGGCTTTTAGAGAGCGAGAGAGTGCGGGTGACAGAGAGAGAGGAGGAGGAGCGGTTTGAGAGAGAGAGGGTAAGAGAGAGGGGTTTTAGAGGGGGGGGGTTTGAGAGTACGAGAGAGAGCGGGTGAGAGAGAGAGAGGAGGATGAGGGGGTTGAGAGAGAGAGGAGGATGAGGGGGTGAGAGAGAGAGATGGTGAGAGAGAGGGGTTGAGAGAGAGGGGGGCTTTGAGAGAGCGAGAGAGAGCGGGTGAGAGAGAGAGAGAGGAGGATGGGGGGGGTGAGAGTTAGGGTGAGAGAGAAGGCGTATGAGAGAGCAGGAGAGAGCGGGTGAGAGAGAGAGGAAGATGAGCGGGTGAGGGAGAGAGGGTGAGAGAGAGGGGTTGAGAGAGAGGAGGATGAGGGGGGTGAGAGAGAGAGGGTGAGAGAGAGGATTGAGAAAGAGAGGGGATTTGTGAGAGCGAGAGAGAGCGGGTGAGAGAGAGAGAGAGGAGGATGAGGGGGGTGAGAGAGAGAGGGTGAGAGCGAGGGGTTATAGAGCGAGACGGGGTTTGAGAGAGCGAGAGAGAGCGGGTGTGAGAGAGAGAGAGGAGGATGAGGAGGGTGAGAGAGAGAGTGTGAGAGAGAGGGGTTGAGAGAGAGAGGGGGTTTGAGAGAGCGAGTAAGAGCGCGTGAGAGAGAGGGAGGAGGATGAGGGGGCGAGAGAGAAAGGGTGAGAGAGGGGTTTTAGAGAGAGGGAGCGTTTGAGAGAGCGAGAGAGCGGGTGAGAAAGAAAGTGGAGGATGGGGGGTGTGAGTTAGGGTGAGAGAGAAGGGGTATGAGAGAGCAAGAGAGAGCGGGTGAGATAGTGGGAGGAAGATGAGGGTGTGAAGGAGAGAGGGTGAGAGAGTGGGGTTGCGAGAGAGAGAGGGTTTCTGAGGGCGAGAGAATGCGGGTGAGAGAGAGAGAAGAGGATGAGGGGGGTGAGAGAGAGCGGATGAGAGGGAGGGGTTGAGAGAGAGAGGGGGTTTGAGAGAGGGAGAGAGCGCGGGTGGGAGAGAGAGTGGAGGATGAGGGGGTGAGAGAGAGTGTGAGAGAGGGGTTGAGAGAGAGGGGGGGTTGAGAGAGCAAGAGAGAGTGGGTGAGAGAGAGTGAGGAGGATGAGGTGGGGAGAGTGAGAGAGGGTGAGAGAGGGGGGTTTTAGAGAGAGAGGGGTTTGAGAGAGCGAGAGAGAGCGGGTGAGAGAGAGACAGAGAGGGGGATGAGGGGGGTGAGAGAGTGAGAAGTTGAGAGAGAGGGGTTTTAGAGAGAGAGGGGTTTGAGAGAGCGAGAGTGAGCGGGTGAGAGAGGGAGAGGAGGATGAGGGGGTTGAGAGAGAGTGTGAGAGAAGGGGTTTGAGAGAGCAAGAGAGCGGGTGAGAGAGAGGGAGGAGAATGAGGGGGTGAGAGAGAGGGGGTGAGAGAGGGGCTGAGGAGAGAGGGGGGGTTTAAGAGAGCGAGAGAGAGCGGGTGAGAGCGAGAGAGGAGGATGAGGGGTGTGTGAGAGAGAGGGTGAGAGAGAGGGGTTTTAGAGAGAGAGAGGGTTTGAGAGAGAGAGAGAGAGCGGGTGAGAGAGAGAGGAGGATGATGGGGGTGAGAGAGAGCGGGTGAGCGAGAGGGGTTTAGAGAAAGAGGGGGTTAGAGAGAGCGACAGAGCGCGTGTGACAGAGAGAGGAGGAGGAGGGGTTTGAGAGAGAGAGGGTGAGAGAGAGGGGTTTTAGAGAGAGAGGGGTTTGAGAGAGCGAGAGATGAGCGGGTGAGAGAGAGAGAGAGAGGAGGATGAGGGGGTTTAGAGAGAGAGGGTGAGATAGAGGGGTTGAGATAGAGAGGGGGTTTGAGGGAGCGAGAGAGAGCGGGTGAGAGAGAGAGAGCAGGATGAGGGGGGTGAGAGAGAGAGAGCGGGTGAGAGAGAGCGGTTTAGAGAAAGAGGCGGTTAGAGAGAGCGAGAGAGCGCGTGTGACAGAGAAAGAGGAGGAGGAGGGGTTTGAGAGAGAGAGGGTGAGACAGAGGGGTTTTAGAGAGAGAGGGGTTTGAGAGAGCGAGAGATGAGCGGGTGAGAGAGAGAGAGGAGGATGAGGGGGGTTAGGGAGCGAGGGTGAGAGAGAGGGGTTGAGAGAGAGGGGGTTTGAGAGAGCGAGAGAGAGCGGGTGAGAGAGAGAGATGAGGATGACGTGGTGAGAGAGAGAGGGTGAGAGCGAGGGGTTACAGAGCGAGACGGGGTTTGAGAGAGCGAGAGAGAGCGGGTTAGAGAGAGAGAGGAGGATGAGGGGGGTGAGAGAGAGAGGGTGAGAGAGAGGGATTATAGCGAGAGACAGGCTTTGAGAGAGCGAGAGAGCGGGTGAGAGAGAGAGAGGAGGAGGAGGGTGGTGATGGAGAGAGAGGATGAGAGAGAGGGGTTGCGAGAGAGAGGGGATTTGTGAGAGCGAGAGAGCGCGGGTGTGGCAGAGAGAGAGAGAAGGATGAGGGGGGTGAGAAAGAGAAAGTGAGTGAGAGGGGTTTTGGAGAGAGAGGGGGTTTGAGAGCGTGAAAGAGAGCGGGTGAGAGAGAGAGGAGGATGAGGGGGGTGATAGAGAGGGGTTGAGAGAGAGAGGTGGTTTCAGAGAGTGAGAGAGAGCGGGTGAGAGAGAGAGAGAAGAGGATGAGGGGGGTGAGAGAGAGGATGACAGAGAGGGGTTTTAGAGAGAAAAGGGTTTGAGAGAGCGAGCGAGAGCGGGTGAGAGAGAGAGAGGAGGAGGATGAGGGGGGTGAGAGAGGGAGGATGAGAGAGAGGGGTTTTAGAGAGAGAAGGGTTTGAGAGAGCGAGCGAGAGCGGGTGAGAGAGAGAGGAGGATGAGTGGGGTGAGAGAGAGAGGGTGAGAGAGAGGGGTTGAGAGAGAGAGGGGGTTTGAGAGAGCGAGAGCGCACGGGTGAGAGAGAGAGAGAGGTGGATGAGGGCGGTGAGAGAGAGAGGGTGAGAGAGAGGGTTTGAGAGAGAGGGTGTGAGAGAGAAAGGGGTGAGAAATGGAGAGAGGGGTGAGAAAGGGAGAGAGGGGGAGAAAGAGAGAGGGGAGAGAGAGGGTTGAGAAGGAGAGAGAGGGGATGATAAAGAGAGGGTGTCCGAGAAAGAGTGAATGTGTGGGGGGTGAGAGTGAGGAGGTGGGAGATAGAGTGGGAGAGAGAGGAGGTGAGAGAGGGATTGAGAGAAAGGGGGTGAGATATAGAATGGGTGAGAGAGAAAGGGGGGCAGCTAGAGAAAGAGGGATCAGAGAGATGGGACGCGAGAGAGAGAGCGAAAGTGGTGAGAGAGGGGGTGAGATAGACAGTGAATGATGGGTTGAGAGAGAGACAGACAGAGAGAGAGAGAACGAGTGAATTGATGAGAGAGTTAGAGGGGTGTGAGGGAGATGGGGTGAGAGAGTGGGCGCTAGAGAGAGACAGAACGAGAGCAAGGATGAGGGAGGAAGAAAGGGGTCAAAAGAGAAAGAGAAATGGGGTGAACTAGAGAAAGAGGGAAGGGGAATGAGAGAGAGAAAAAGGGAGTGAGAGACAGAAGGTAATGGAGCGAGAGGGGGGATGAGTGAGAGGGCGGGGGAGAGAGGGGTGAGAGAGAGAGACAGAAAGTGGGTAAGAGAGAGAGGGTGTCAGCGGGGGAGATAGGGTGAAGGGGTAAGAGAGAGAGAGGGGTGAGAGAGGGTGTAAAGGGGAGAGAGGGTGAGGGGTGACAGGGAGACGGGTGAGAGTGAGAGGTGAGAGAGCAGGGTGGAGAGAGAGGGGGTGAGAGAGAGAGCGGGTTTGAGAGAGGGTGTGAGAGAGAGGGGCTGAGAGAGAAAGGGGCTGAGAGAGAGAGAGGGGGCTGAGAGTGAGAGGGTTGAGAGAGAGAGACGGTGAGAGAGAGCGGGGAGAGAGGGATAGTGAGTGGTGAGAAAGAGAGTGGGTGAGAGAGAGGAGTGAGTGGTGAGAAAGAGAGTGGGTGAGAGAGAGGAGTGAGAGTGGAGGAGAGGTTGTGGAGAGAGGGAGAGGGGGTGAAGGGGTGAGAGAGTTAGGAGGGTGTGAGAGAGAGAGTGTAATAGAGAGGGGGAGAGAGAGTGGGATGAGGGAGAAGGGGGTGAGAGAGAGGGGGGCTGAGAGAGACGGGGGTGAAAGAGAGGGTTGGTGAGAGAGAGAGGGTGAGAGAGAGGGGTTTTAAAGAGAGAGGGGGTTTGAGAAGGCAAGAGAGAGCAGGTGAGAGAGAGAGAGGAGGATGAGGGGGTGAGAGAGAGAGAGGGTGAGAGAGAGGGGTTTAGAGAGAAAGGGAGTTTGAGAGAGCGAGACAGAGTGGGTGAGAGAGAGAGAGAGGAGGATGAGGGGGGTGAGAGAGAGAGGGTGAGAGAGAGGGGATGAGAGAGAGAGGGGGTTTGAGAGAGCGAGTAAGAGCACGTGAGAGAGAGGGAGGAGGATGAGTGGGGCGAGAGAGAAAGGGTGAGAGAGAGGGGTTTTAGAGAGAGGGGGGTTTGAGAGAGCGAGAGAGAGCGAGAGAGAGCGGGTGAGAGAGAGGAGGATGACGGGGGTGAGAGATAGGGTAAGAGAGAAGGGGTATGAGAGAGCAAGAGAGGGAGGAGGATGAGGGGGTGAGGGAGAGAGGGTGAGAGAGAGGGGTTTTAGAGAGAGAGGGGGTTTGAGAGAGCGAGAGAGAGCGAGAGAGAGCGGGTGAGAGAGAGAGGAGGATGAGGGGGGTGAGAGAGAGAGGGTGAGAGAGAGGGATAGTGAGTGGTGAGAAAGAGAGAGAGGAGGATGAGGATGGTGAGAGAGAGACGGTGAGAGAGGGGTTTAGAGAAAGAGGGGGTTTGAGAGAGCGAGAGAGCACGGGTGACAGAGAGAGAGGAGGAGGGGTTTGAGAGAGCGAGGGTGAGAGAGAGGGGTTTTAGAGAGAGAGGGTGTTTGAGAGAGCGAGAGAGAGCGGGTGAGAGAGAGAGAGGAGGATGAGGGGGTGAGAGATAGAGGGTGAGAGAGAGGGGTTTTAGAGAGAGAGGGGTTTGAGAGAGCGGGTGAGATAGAGAGAGGAGGATGAGGGGGTGAGAAAGAGGGTGGGAGAGAGGGGTTGAGAGAGCGAGAGAGAGCGGGTAAGAGAGAGAGAGAGAGAGGTGGATGAGGGGGTGAGAAAGTGAAAGTGAGAGAGAAGTGTTTTGGAGAGAGAGGGGGTTTGAAAGCGTGAGAGAGAGCGGGTGAGAGAGAGAGGAGGATGAGGGGGGTGAGAGAGAGGGTTAGAGAGAGAGAGAGGAGGATGAGGGGGTGAGAGAGAGAGGGTGAGAGAGAGGTTTTATAGAGAGAGACGGGGTTTGAGAGAGCGAGAGACAGCGGGTGAGAGAGAGAGAGAAGGATGAGGGTGGTGAGAGAGAGAGGGTGAGAGAGAGGGGTTGAGAGAGAGAGGGTTTTGAGAGAGCGAGGGAGAGCGGGTGAGACAGAGAGAGGAGGATGAGGGGGTGAGAGAGAGAGAGTGAGAGAGGGGTTTTAGAGAAGGAGGAGTTTGAGAGAGCGAGAGAGAGCGGGTGAGAGAGAGAGAGAAGAATGAGGGGGTTGAGAGAGAGAGGGTGAGAGAGAGGGGTTGAGAGAGAGAGGGTGTTTAAGAGAGAGCGGGTGAGAGAGAGTGAGGAGGATGTGGGGGGTGAGTGAGAGAGGGTGAGAGAGAGGGGTTTTAGAGAGAGAGGGGTTTGAGAGAACGAGAGAGAGCGGGTGAGTGAGAGAGAGGAGGATGAGGCTGGTGAGAGAGAGAGGGTAAGAGAGAGGGATTTTAGAGAGAGAGGGTTTTGAGAGAGCGAGGGAGAGCGGGTGAGAGAGAGAGAGGAGGATGAGGGGTGTGCGAGAGTGAGAGTGAGAGAGGGGTTTTAGAGAAGGAGGGGTTTGCGACAGCGAGAGAGCGGGTCAGAGAGAGAGAGGAGGATGAAGGGGTGAGAGAGAGTGTGAGAGAAGGTGTTTGAGAGAGCGAGAGAGAGCGGGTGAGAGAGAGAGAGGAGGATGAGGCTGGTGAGAGAGAGCGGGTAAGAGAGAGGGGTTTTAGAGAGAGAGGGTTATAGAGAGCGAGGGAGAGCGGGTGAGAGAGAGAGAGGAGGATGAGGGGGGTGTGAGAGAGAGAGTGAGAGAGGGGTTTTAGAGAAGGAGGAGTTTGAGAGAGCGAGAGAGAGCGGGTGAGAGAGAGAGAGGAGGATGAGGGGAGTGAGAGAGAGAGGGTGAGAGAGAGGGGTTGTAGAGAGAGAGGGGGTTTGAGAGAACGAGAGAGAGCGGGTGAGAGAGAGAGAGGAGGATGAGGCAGGTGAGAGAGAGAGGGTAAGAGAGAGGGGTTTTAGAGAGTGAGGGTTTTGAGAGAGCGAGGGAGAGCGGGTGAGAGAGAGAGAGGAGGATGAGGGGGGTGCGAGAGAGAGAGTGAGAGAGGGGTTTTAGAGAAGGAGGGGTTTTCGAGAGCGAGAGAGCGGGTGAGAGAGAGAGAGGAGGATGAAGGGGGTGAGAGAGTGTGTGAGAGAAGGTGTTTGAGAGAGCAAGAGTCAGCAGGTGAGAGAGAGGAGGATGAGGGGGGTGAGAGAGAGAGGGTGAGAGAGATGGGTTTTAGAGAGAGAGGGTTTGAGAGAGCGAGAGAGAGCGGGTGAGAGAGAGAGGAGGATGAGGGTGTGAGAGAGGGTGGGAGAGGGGTGTTGAGATAGAGAGGGGGTTTGAGAGAGCGAGAGAGAGCGGGTGTGAGAGAGAGAGGAGGAGGGGTTTGAGAGAGAGAGGGTGAGAGAGACAGGGTTTTAGAGAGAGAGGGGTTTGAGAGAGCGAGAGAGAGCGGGTGAGAGAGAGAGAGGAGGATGAGGGTGGTGAGAGAGAGAGGGTGAGAGAGAGGGGTTTTAGAGAGAGAGGGTTTTGAGAGAGCGAGGGAGAGCGGGTGAGAGAGAGAGAGGAGGTGAGGGGGGTGAGAGAGAGAGAGAGTGAGAGAGGGGTTTTAGAGAAGGAGGGGTTAGAGAGAGCGAGAGAGAGTGGGTGAGAGAGAGAGAGGAGGATGAGGGGGCGAGAGAGACAGAGTGAGAGAGAGGGGTTTTAGAGAGAGGGGGGTTTGAGAGAGCGAGAGAGAGCGAGAGAGAGCGGGTGAGAGAGAGGGAGGAGGATAAGAGGCGAGAGAGAGAGGGTGAGAGAGAGGGGTTTTAGAGAGAGGGGGGTTTGAGAGAGCGAGAGAGAGGGTGAGAGAGCGAGTGAGAGAGAGAGAGGAGGATGACGGGGGTGAGATATAGGGTAAGAGAGAAGGGGTATGAGAGAGCAAGAGAGGGAGGAGGATGAGGGGGTGAGGGAGAGAGGGTGAGAGAGAGGGGTTTTAGAGAGAGAGGGTGTTTGAGAGAGCGAGAGAGAGCGAGAGAGAGCGGGTGAGAGAGAGAGAGGAGGATGACGGGGGTGAGAGAGAGGGTGAGAGAGAAGGGGTATGAAAGATCAAGAGAGGGAGGAGGATGAGGGGGTGAGGGAGAGAGGGTCAGAGAGAGGGGTTGAGTGAGAGAGGAGGTTTGAGAGAGCGAGAGAGAGCGGGTGAGAGAGAGAGGAGGATGAGCGGGGGTGAGAGAGAGAGGGTGAGAGAGATGGGTTGAGAGAGAGAGACGGTGAGAGAGAGGGGGAGAGAGGGATAGTGA
The DNA here is from genome assembly GCF_037043375.1 of Chiloscyllium plagiosum. Lineage (NCBI taxonomy): Eukaryota > Metazoa > Chordata > Chondrichthyes > Orectolobiformes > Hemiscylliidae > Chiloscyllium > Chiloscyllium plagiosum. The sequence continues at coordinate 74,493,305 of NW_028270180.1, read as the reverse complement.
GTGGTGAGAAAGAGAGTGGGTGAGAGAGATAGTGAGTGGTGAGAAAGAGAGTGGGTGAGAGAAAGGGGTGAGAGTGGAGGAGAGGTTGTGGAGAGAGGGATAGGGGGTGAAGGGGTGAGAGAGTTAGAAGGGTGTGAGAGAGAGAGTGTAATAGAGAGGGGGAGAGAGAGTGGGATGAGGGAGAAGGGAGTGAGAGAGAGGGGGGCTGAGAGAGACGGCGGTGAAAGAGAGAGCTGGTGAGAGAGAGAGGGTGAGAGAGAGGGGTTTAGAGAGAAAGGGATTTTGAGAGAGCGAGACAGAGTGGGCGAGAGAGAGAGAGGAGGAGGATGAGGGGGGTGAGAGAGAGAGGGCGAGAGAGGGGTTGAGAGAGAGAGGGGGTTTGAGAGAGCGAGTAAGAGCACGTGAGAGAGAGGGAGTAGGATGAGGGGGTGAGGGAGAGAGGGTCAGAGAGAGGGGTTTTAGAGAGAGAGGGTGTTTGAGAGAGCGAGAGAGAGCGGGTGAGAGAGAGAGGAGGATGAAGCGGGCGAGAGAGAGAGGGTGAGAGAGAGGGGTTGAGAGAGAGAGACGGTGAGAGAGAGGGGGAGAGAGGGATAGTGAGTGGTGAGAAAGAGAGTGGGTGAGAGAGATAGTGAGTGGTGAGAAAGAGAGTGGGTGAGAGAGAGGAGTGAGAGTGGAGGAGAGGTTGTGGAGAGAGGGAGAGTGGGTGAAGGGGTGAGAGAGTTAGAAGGGTGAGAGAGAGAGAGTGTAATAGAGAGGGAGAGAGAGAGTGGGATGAGGGAGAAGGGGATGAGAGAGAGGGGGCTGAGAGAGACGGGGTGAAATAGAGGGTTGGTGAGAGAGAGAGGGTGAGAGAGAGGGGTTTTAGAGAGAGAGGGGGTTTAAGAGAGCGAGACAGAGCAGGTGAGAGAGAGAGAGGAGGATGGGGGGTGAGAGAAAGGGTGAGAGAGAGGGGTTGAGAGAGAGAGGGGGTTTGAGAGAGCGAGAGCGCACGGGTGAGAGAGAGAGAGAGAGGTGGATGAGGGCGGTGAGAGAGAGAGGGTGAGAGAGAGGGTTTGAGAGAGAGGGTGTGAGAGAGAAAGGGGTGAGAAATGGAGAGAGGGGTGAGAAAGGGAGAGAGGGGGAGAAAGAGAGAGGGGAGAGAGAGGGTTGAGAAGGAGAGAGAGGGGATGATAAAGAGAGGGTGTCCGAGAAAGAGTGAATGTGTGGGGGGTGAGAGTGAGGAGGTGGGAGATAGAGTGGGAGAGAGAGGAGGTGAGAGAGGGATTGAGAGAAAGGGGGTGAGATATAGAATGGGTGAGAGAGAAAGGGGGGCAGCTAGAGAAAGAGGGATCAGAGAGATGGGACGCGAGAGAGAGAGCGAAAGTGGTGAGAGAGGGGGTGAGATAGACAGTGAATGATGGGTTGAGAGAGAGACAGACAGAGAGAGAGAGAACGAGTGAATGGATGAGAGAGTTAGAGGGGTGTGAGGGAGATGGGGTGAGAGAGTGGGCGCTAGAGAGAGACAGAACGAGAGCAAGGATGAGGGAGGAAGAAAGGGGTCAAAAGAGAAAGAGAAATGGGGTGAACTAGAGAAAGAGGGAAGGGGAATGAGAGAGAGAAAAAGGGAGTGAGAGACAGAAGGTAATGGAGCGAGAGGGGGGATGAGTGAGAGGGCGGGGGAGAGAGGGGTGAGAGAGAGAGACAGAAAGTGGGTAAGAGAGAGAGGGTGTCAGCGGGGGAGATAGGGTGAAGGGGTAAGAGAGAGAGAGGGGTGAGAGAGGGTGTAAAGGGGAGAGAGGGTGAGGGGTGACAGGGAGACGGGTGAGAGTGAGAGGTGAGAGAGCAGGGTGGAGAGAGAGGGGGTGAGAGAGAGAGCGGGTTTGAGAGAGGGTGTGAGAGAGAGGGGCTGAGAGAGAAAGGGGCTGAGAGAGAGAGAGGGGGCTGAGAGTGAGAGGGTTGAGAGAGAGAGACGGTGAGAGAGAGCGGGGAGAGAGGGATAGTGAGTGGTGAGAAAGAGAGTGGGTGAGAGAGAGGAGTGAGTGGTGAGAAAGAGAGTGGGTGAGAGAGAGGAGTGAGAGTGGAGGAGAGGTTGTGGAGAGAGGGAGAGGGGGTGAAGGGGTGAGAGAGTTAGGAGGGTGTGAGAGAGAGAGTGTAATAGAGAGGGGGAGAGAGAGTGGGATGAGGGAGAAGGGGGTGAGAGAGAGGGGGGCTGAGAGAGACGGGGGTGAAAGAGAGGGTTGGTGAGAGAGAGAGGGTGAGAGAGAGGGGTTTTAAAGAGAGAGGGGGTTTGAGAAGGCAAGAGAGAGCAGGTGAGAGAGAGAGAGGAGGATGAGGGGGTGAGAGAGAGAGAGGGTGAGAGAGAGGGGTTTAGAGAGAAAGGGAGTTTGAGAGAGCGAGACAGAGTGGGTGAGAGAGAGAGAGAGGAGGATGAGGGGGGTGAGAGAGAGAGGGTGAGAGAGAGGGGATGAGAGAGAGAGGGGGTTTGAGAGAGCGAGTAAGAGCACGTGAGAGAGAGGGAGGAGGATGAGTGGGGCGAGAGAGAAAGGGTGAGAGAGAGGGGTTTTAGAGAGAGGGGGGTTTGAGAGAGCGAGAGAGAGCGAGAGAGAGCGGGTGAGAGAGAGGAGGATGACGGGGGTGAGAGATAGGGTAAGAGAGAAGGGGTATGAGAGAGCAAGAGAGGGAGGAGGATGAGGGGGTGAGGGAGAGAGGGTGAGAGAGAGGGGTTTTAGAGAGAGAGGGGGTTTGAGAGAGCGAGAGAGAGCGAGAGAGAGCGGGTGAGAGAGAGAGGAGGATGAGGGGGGTGAGAGAGAGAGGGTGAGAGAGAGGGATAGTGAGTGGTGAGAAAGAGAGAGAGGAGGATGAGGATGGTGAGAGAGAGACGGTGAGAGAGGGGTTTAGAGAAAGAGGGGGTTTGAGAGAGCGAGAGAGCACGGGTGACAGAGAGAGAGGAGGAGGGGTTTGAGAGAGCGAGGGTGAGAGAGAGGGGTTTTAGAGAGAGAGGGTGTTTGAGAGAGCGAGAGAGAGCGGGTGAGAGAGAGAGAGGAGGATGAGGGGGTGAGAGATAGAGGGTGAGAGAGAGGGGTTTTAGAGAGAGAGGGGTTTGAGAGAGCGGGTGAGATAGAGAGAGGAGGATGAGGGGGTGAGAAAGAGGGTGGGAGAGAGGGGTTGAGAGAGCGAGAGAGAGCGGGTAAGAGAGAGAGAGAGAGAGGTGGATGAGGGGGTGAGAAAGTGAAAGTGAGAGAGAAGTGTTTTGGAGAGAGAGGGGGTTTGAAAGCGTGAGAGAGAGCGGGTGAGAGAGAGAGGAGGATGAGGGGGGTGAGAGAGAGGGTTAGAGAGAGAGAGAGGAGGATGAGGGGGTGAGAGAGAGAGGGTGAGAGAGAGGTTTTATAGAGAGAGACGGGGTTTGAGAGAGCGAGAGACAGCGGGTGAGAGAGAGAGAGAAGGATGAGGGTGGTGAGAGAGAGAGGGTGAGAGAGAGGGGTTGAGAGAGAGAGGGTTTTGAGAGAGCGAGGGAGAGCGGGTGAGACAGAGAGAGGAGGATGAGGGGGTGAGAGAGAGAGAGTGAGAGAGGGGTTTTAGAGAAGGAGGAGTTTGAGAGAGCGAGAGAGAGCGGGTGAGAGAGAGAGAGAAGAATGAGGGGGTTGAGAGAGAGAGGGTGAGAGAGAGGGGTTGAGAGAGAGAGGGTGTTTAAGAGAGAGCGGGTGAGAGAGAGTGAGGAGGATGTGGGGGGTGAGTGAGAGAGGGTGAGAGAGAGGGGTTTTAGAGAGAGAGGGGTTTGAGAGAACGAGAGAGAGCGGGTGAGTGAGAGAGAGGAGGATGAGGCTGGTGAGAGAGAGAGGGTAAGAGAGAGGGATTTTAGAGAGAGAGGGTTTTGAGAGAGCGAGGGAGAGCGGGTGAGAGAGAGAGAGGAGGATGAGGGGTGTGCGAGAGTGAGAGTGAGAGAGGGGTTTTAGAGAAGGAGGGGTTTGCGACAGCGAGAGAGCGGGTCAGAGAGAGAGAGGAGGATGAAGGGGTGAGAGAGAGTGTGAGAGAAGGTGTTTGAGAGAGCGAGAGAGAGCGGGTGAGAGAGAGAGAGGAGGATGAGGCTGGTGAGAGAGAGCGGGTAAGAGAGAGGGGTTTTAGAGAGAGAGGGTTATAGAGAGCGAGGGAGAGCGGGTGAGAGAGAGAGAGGAGGATGAGGGGGGTGTGAGAGAGAGAGTGAGAGAGGGGTTTTAGAGAAGGAGGAGTTTGAGAGAGCGAGAGAGAGCGGGTGAGAGAGAGAGAGGAGGATGAGGGGAGTGAGAGAGAGAGGGTGAGAGAGAGGGGTTGTAGAGAGAGAGGGGGTTTGAGAGAACGAGAGAGAGCGGGTGAGAGAGAGAGAGGAGGATGAGGCAGGTGAGAGAGAGAGGGTAAGAGAGAGGGGTTTTAGAGAGTGAGGGTTTTGAGAGAGCGAGGGAGAGCGGGTGAGAGAGAGAGAGGAGGATGAGGGGGGTGCGAGAGAGAGAGTGAGAGAGGGGTTTTAGAGAAGGAGGGGTTTTCGAGAGCGAGAGAGCGGGTGAGAGAGAGAGAGGAGGATGAAGGGGGTGAGAGAGTGTGTGAGAGAAGGTGTTTGAGAGAGCAAGAGTCAGCAGGTGAGAGAGAGGAGAATGAGGGGGGTGAGAGAGAGAGGGTGAGAGAGATGGGTTTTAGAGAGAGAGGGTTTGAGAGAGCGAGAGAGAGCGGGTGAGAGAGAGAGGAGGATGAGGGTGTGAGAGAGGGTGGGAGAGGGGTGTTGAGATAGAGAGGGGGTTTGAGAGAGCGAGAGAGAGCGGGTGTGAGAGAGAGAGGAGGAGGGGTTTGAGAGAGAGAGGGTGAGAGAGACAGGGTTTTAGAGAGAGAGGGGTTTGAGAGAGCGAGAGAGAGCGGGTGAGAGAGAGAGAGGAGGATGAGGGTGGTGAGAGAGAGAGGGTGAGAGAGAGGGGTTTTAGAGAGAGAGGGTTTTGAGAGAGCGAGGGAGAGCGGGTGAGAGAGAGAGAGGCGGTGAGGGGGGTGAGAGAGAGAGAGAGTGAGAGAGGGGTTTTAGAGAAGGAGGGGTTAGAGAGAGCGAGAGAGAGTGGGTGAGAGAGAGAGAGGAGGATGAGGGGGCGAGAGAGACAGAGTGAGAGAGAGGGGTTTTAGAGAGAGGGGGGTTTGAGAGAGCGAGAGAGAGCGAGAGAGAGCGGGTGAGAGAGAGGGAGGAGGATAAGAGGCGAGAGAGAGAGGGTGAGAGAGAGGGGTTTTAGAGAGAGGGGGGTTTGAGAGAGCGAGAGAGAGGGTGAGAGAGCGGGTGAGAGAGAGAGAGGAGGATGACGGGGGTGAGATATAGGGTAAGAGAGAAGGGGTATGAGAGAGCAAGAGAGGGAGGAGGATGAGGGGGTGAGGGAGAGAGGGTGAGAGAGAGGGGTTTTAGAGAAAGAGGGTGTTTGAGAGAGCGAGAGAGAGCGAGAGAGAGCGGGTGAGAGAGAGAGAGGAGGATGACGGGGGTGAGAGAGAGGGTGAGAGAGAAGGGGTATGAAAGATCAAGAGAGGGAGGAGGATGAGGGGGTGAGGGAGAGAGGGTCAGAGAGAGGGGTTGAGTGAGAGAGGAGGTTTGAGAGAGCGAGAGAGAGCGGGTGAGAGAGAGAGGAGGATGAGCGGGGGTGAGAGAGAGAGGGTGAGAGAGATGGGTTGAGAGAGAGAGACGGTGAGAGAGAGGGGGAGAGAGGGATAGTGAGTGGTGAGAAAGAGAGTGGGTGAGAGAGATAGTGAGTGGTGAGAAAGAGAGTGGGTGAGAGAGAGGGGTGAGAGTGGAGGAGAGGTTGTGGAGAGAGGGATGGGGGTGAAGGGGTGAGAGAGTTAGAAGGGTGTGAGAGAGAGAGTGTAATAGAGAGGGGGAGAGAGAGTGGGATGAGGGAGAAGGGAGTGAGAGAGAGGGGGGCTGAGAGAGACGGCGGTGAAAGAGAGAGCTGGTGAGAGAGAGAGGGTGAGAGAGAGGGGTTTAGAGAGAAAGGGATTTTGAGAGAGCGAGACAGAGTGGGCGAGAGAGAGAGAGGAGGAGGATGAGGGGGGTGAGAGAGAGAGGGCGAGAGAGGGGTTGAGAGAGAGAGGGGGTTTGAGAGAGCGAGTAAGAGCACGTGAGAGAGAGGGAGTAGGATGAGGGGGTGAGGGAGAGAGGGTCAGAGAGAGGGGTTTTAGAGAGAGAGGGTGTTTGAGAGAGCGAGAGAGAGCGGGTGAGAGAGAGAGGAGGATGAAGCGGGCGAGAGAGAGAGGGTGAGAGAGAGGGGTTGAGAGAGAGAGACGGTGAGAGAGAGGGGGAGAGAGGGATAGTGAGTGGTGAGAAAGAGAGTGGGTGAGAGAGATAGTGAGTGGTGAGAAAGAGAGTGGGTGAGAGAAAGGAGTGAGAGTGGAGGAGAGGTTGTGGAGAGAGGGAGAGTGGGTGAAGGGGTGAGAGAGTTAGAAGGGTGAGAGAGAGAGAGTGTAATAGAGAGGGAGAGAGAGAGTGGGATGAGGGAGAAGGGGATGAGAGAGAGGGGGCTGAGAGAGACGGGGTGAAATAGAGGGTTGGTGAGAGAGAGAGGGTGAGAGAGAGGGGTTTTAGAGAGAGAGGGGGTTTAAGAGAGCGAGACAGAGCAGGTGAGAGAGAGAGAGGAGGATGGGGGGTGAGAGAAAGGGTGAGAGAGAGGGGTTGAGAGAGAAAGGGAGTTTGAGAGATCGAGACAGAGTGGTTGAGAGAGAGAGAGAGGAGGATGAGGGGGGGTGAGAGAGAGAGGGTGAAAGAGAGGGGTTGAGAGAGAGGGGGTTTGAGAGAGCGAGTAAGAGCACGTGAGAGAGAGGATGGTGGATGAGAGGGGCGAGAGAGAGAGGGTGAGAGAGAGGGGTTTTAGAGAGAGAGGGGGTTTGAGAGAGCGAGAGAGAGCGAGAGAGAGCGGGTGAGAGAGACAGAGTAGGATGACGGGGGTGAGAGATAGGGTAAGAGAGAAGGGGTTTGAGAGAGCAAGAGAGGGAGGAGGATGAGGGGGTGAGGGAGAGATGGTGAGAGAGAGGGGTTGAGTTAGAGAGGAGGTTTGAGAGAGAGAGCGAGAGCGGGTGAGAGAGAGAGGAGGATGAGAGGGGTGAGAGAGAAAGGGTGAGAGAGAGGGGTTGAGAGAGAGAGGGGGTTTGAGAGAGCGAGAGAGAGTGGGTGAGAGAGAGAGACGAGGATGAGGGGGTGAGAGAGAGAGGGTGAGAGAGGGGTTGAGAGAGGGGGGGGTTTGAGAGAGCGAAAGAGAGCGGGTGAGAGAGAGTGAGGAGGATGAGGGGGAGAGTGAGAGAGGGTTAGAAAGAGTGTGTTTAGAGAGAGAGGGGTTTTGAGAAAGCGAGAGAGATCGGGTGAGAGAGAGAGAGGAGGATGAGGGGTGTGAGAGAGAAAGGGTTAGAGAGAGGGGTTTTAGAGAGAGAGTGGTTTGAGAGAGCGAGAGAGAGCGGGTGAGAGAGAGTGAGGAGGATGAGGGGTGTGAGTGAGAGAGGGTGAGAGAGTGGGTGTTTAGAGAGAGAGGGGGTTTGAGAGAGCGAGAGTGAGCGGGTGAGAGAGAGAGAGAGGAGGATGAGGGGGTGAGAGAGAGAGAGTGACAGAGAGGGGGTTTAGAGAGAGAGGGGGTTTGAGAGAGCGGGTGAGAGAGTGAGAGGAGAATGACGGGGTGAGAGAGAGGGTGAGAGACAGGGTTTTAGAGAGAGAGGGGTTTGAGAGAACGAAAGAGAGCGGGTCAGAGAGAGAGAGGAGGATGAGGCGGGTGAGAGAGAGAGAGGGTGAGAGAGAGGGGTTGAGAGAGAGAGGGGGTTTGAGAGAGCGAGCGAGTGCGGGTGAGAGAGAGAGAGGAGGATGAGGGAGGTGAGAGAGAGAGGGTGAGAGAGGGGTTGAGAGAGAGGGGGGATTGAGAGAGCGAGAGAGACCGGGTGAGAGAGAGAGAGGAGGATGTGGGGGGTGAGTGAGAGAGGGTGAGAGAGAGGGGGTTTAGAGATAGAGGGGTTTGAGAGAGCGAGAGTGAGAGGGTGAGAGAGAGAGAGGAGGATGAGGGGGGGGGGGTGAGAGAGAGAGGGTGAGAGAGAGGGGTTTTAGAGAGAGGGATCTGAGAGAGCGAGAGAGCTCGGGTGAGAGAGAGTGGAGGATGAGTGGGTGAGAGAGCGGGGGTGAGAGAGAGCGGTTAAGAGAGAGGGGGTTTGAGAGAGCGAGAGAGAGCGGGTGAGAGAGAGAGAGGACGATGAGGGGAGTGAGAGTGAGAGGGTGAGAGAGAGGGGTTGCGAATGGGGGTGTTTGAGAGAGAGGGGGTTTGAGAGCGAGAGAGCGAGAGAGAGCGGGTGAGAGAGAGAGAGCGGTGGATGAGTGGGGTGTGAGAGAGAGGGAGAGAGAGAGGGGTTGAGAGAGAGAGTGGGTTTGAGTGAGCGAGAGAGAACAGGTGAGAGAGAGAGGAGGATGAGGGGGTGAGAGAGAGGGTGAGAGAGGGGTTTTAGAGAGAGAGGGGTTTGGGAGAGCGAGAGAGAGCGGGTGAGAGAGGGAGAGAGGAGGATGAGGGGGGTGAGAGAGAAAGGGTGAGAGAGAGGGGTTGAGAGAGAGAGGGGGTTTGAGAGAGCGAGAGAGAGTGGGTGAGAGAGAGAGAGGAGGATGAGGGGGTGAGAGAGAGAAATGAGAGAGAGGGGTTGAGAGAGAGAGGGGGTTTGAGAGAGAGAGGGTGAGAGAGGGGTTGAGAGAGGGGGGTTTGAGAGAGCGAGAGAGAGCGGGTGAGAGAGAGTGAGGAGGATGAGGGGGGAGAGTGAGAGTGGGTTAGAAAGAGTGTGTTTAGAGAGAGAGGGGTTTTGAGAAAGCGAGAGAGAGCGGGTGAGAGAGAGAGAGGAGGATGAGGGGTGTGAGAGAGAAAGGGTTAGTGAGAGGGGTTTTAGAGAGAGAGGGGTTTGAGAGAGCGAGAGAGAGCGGGTGTGTGAGAGAGAGGAGGATGAGGGGAGTGAGAGAGAGGGGGTGAGAGAGAGGGGTTGGGAGAGAGGGGGTTTGAGAGAGTGGGGGTTTGAGAGAGCGAGAGAGCGAGAGAGAGCAGGTGAGAGTGAGAGCGGAGGATGTGGGGGGTTAGAGAGAGAGGGTGAGAGAGAGGCGTTGAGAGAGACGGGGTTTGAGAGAGCGAGAGAGAGCGGGTGAGAGAGAGAGAGGAGGATGAGGGGGTTGAGAGAGAGAGGGTGAGAGAGAGGGGTTGAGAGAGAGAGGGTGTTTAAGAGAGAGCGGGTGAGAGAGAGTGATGAGGATATGGGGGGTGAGTGAGAGAGGGTGAGAGAGGGGGTTTAGAGAGAGAGGGGGTTTGAGAGAGCGAGAGTGAGCGGGTGAGAGAGAGAGAGGAGGATGAGGGGGGTGAGAGAGAGAGGGTGAGAGAGTGGGGTTTTAGAGAGAGAGGGATCTGAGAGAGCGAGAGAGCGCGGGTGAGAGAGAGAGAGGAGGATGAGTGGGTGAGAGAGCGGGGGTGAGAGAGAGGGGTTAAGAGAGAGGGGGTTTGAGAGAGCGAGAGAGAGCGGGTGAGAGAGAGAGAGGACGATGAGGGGAGTGAGAGAGAGAGGGTGAGAGAGAGGGGTTGAGAATGGGGGGGTTTGAGAGAGAGGGGGTTTGAGAGAGCGAGAGAGAACGGGTGAGAGAGAGAGAGGAGGATGAGGGGGGTGTGAGAGAGAGGGTGAGAGAGAGGGGTTGAGAGAGAGGGGGGGTTTAAGAGAGTGAGAGAGCGGGTGAGAGAGAGTGAGAGGAGGATGAGGGGTGGGAGTGAGAGAGGGTGAGAGAGTGGGGGTTTAGAGAGAGAGTGGGTTTGAGAGAGCGAGAGTGAGCGGGTGAGAGAGAGAGAGGAGGATGAGGGGGGTGAGAGAGAGTGGGTGACAGAGAGGGGGTTTAGAGAGAGAGGGGGTTTGAGAGAGCGGGTGAGAGAGTGAGAGGAGAATGACGGGGTGAGAGAGAGGGTGAGAGACAGGGTTTTAGAGAGAGAGGGGTTTGAGAGAGCGAAAGAGAGCGGGTCAGAGAGAGAGAGGAGGATGAGGCGGGTGAGAGAGAGAGAGGGTGAGAGAGAGGGGTTGAGAGAGAAAGGGAGTTTGTGAGCGGGTGAGAGAGAGAGGAGGATGAGGGGGTGAGAGAGAGAAATGAGAGAGAGGGGTTGAGAGAGAGAGGGGGTTTGAGAGAGCGAGCGAGTGCGGGTGACAGAGAGAGAGGAGGATGAGGGAGGTGAGAGAGGGGGGTTGAGAGAGAGAGTGGGTTTGAGTGAGCGAGCGAGAACAGGTGAGAGAGAGAGGAGGATGAGGGGGTGTGAGAGAGGGTGAGAGAGAGGGGTTTTAGAGAGAGAGGGGTTTGGGAGAGCGAGAGAGAGGGGGTGAGATAGAGAGAGAGGAGGATGAGGGGGGTGAGAGAGAGAGGGTGAGAGAGAGGGTTTGAGAGAGAGGGGGATTGAGAGAGCGGGTGAGAGAGAGTGATGAGGATATGGGGGGTGAGTGAGAGAGGGTGAGAGAGGGGGTTTAGAGAGAGAGGGGGTTTGAGAGAGCGAGAGTGAGCGGGTGAGAGAGAGAGAGGAGGATGAGGGGGGTGAGAGAGAGAGGGTGAGAGAGTGGGGTTTTAGAGAGAGAGGGATCTGAGAGAGCGAGAGAGCGCGGGTGAGAGAGAGAGAGGAGGATGAGTGGGTGAGAGAGCGGGGGTGAGAGAGAGGGGTTAAGAGAGAGGGGGTTTGAGAGAGCGAGAGAGAGCGGGTGAGAGAGAGAGAGGACGATGAGGGGAGTGAGAGAGAGAGGGTGAGAGAGAGGGGTTGAGAATGGGGGGGTTTGAGAGAGAGGGGGTTTGAGAGAGCGAGAGAGAACGGGTGAGAGAGAGAGAGGAGGATGAGGGGGGTGTGAGAGAGAGGGTGAGAGAGAGGGGTTGAGAGAGAGAGGGGGTTTAAGAGAGTGAGAGAGCGGGTGAGAGAGAGTGAGAGGAGGATGAGGGGTGGGAGTGAGAGAGGGTGAGAGAGTGGGGGTTTAGAGAGAGAGTGGGTTTGAGAGAGCGAGAGTGAGCGGGTGAGAGAGAGAGAGGAGGATGAGGGGGGTGAGAGAGAGTGGGTGACAGAGAGGGGGTTTAGAGAGAGAGGGGGTTTGAGAGAGCGGGTGAGAGAGTGAGAGGAGAATGACGGGGTGAGAGAGAGGGTGAGAGACAGGGTTTTAGAGAGAGAGGGGTTTGAGAGAGCGAAAGAGAGCGGGTCAGAGAGAGAGAGGAGGATGAGGCGGGTGAGAGAGAGAGAGGGTGAGAGAGAGGGGTTGAGAGAGAAAGGGAGTTTGTGAGCGGGTGAGAGAGAGAGGAGGATGAGGGGGTGAGAGAGAGAAATGAGAGAGAGGGGTTGAGAGAGAGAGGGGGTTTGAGAGAGCGAGCGAGTGCGGGTGACAGAGAGAGAGGAGGATGAGGGAGGTGAGAGAGGGGGGTTGAGAGAGAGAGTGGGTTTGAGTGAGCGAGCGAGAACAGGTGAGAGAGAGAGGAGGATGAGGGGGTGTGAGAGAGGGTGAGAGAGAGGGGTTTTAGAGAGAGAGGGGTTTGGGAGAGCGAGAGAGAGGGGGTGAGATAGAGAGAGAGGAGGATGAGGGGGGTGAGAGAGAGAGGGTGAGAGAGAGGGTTTGAGAGAGAGGGGGATTGAGAGAGCGGGTGAGAGAGAGTGATGAGGATATGGGGGGTGAGTGAGAGAGGGTGAGAGAGGGGGTTTAGAGAGAGAGGGGGTTTGAGAGAGCGAGAGTGAGCGGGTGAGAGAGAGAGAGGAGGATGAGGGGGGTGAGAGAGAGAGGGTGAGAGAGTGGGGTTTTAGAGAGAGAGGGATCTGAGAGAGCGAGAGAGCGCGGGTGAGAGAGAGAGAGGAGGATGAGTGGGTGAGAGAGCGGGGGTGAGAGAGAGGGGTTAAGAGAGAGGGGGTTTGAGAGAGCGAGAGAGAGCGGGTGAGAGAGAGAGAGGACGATGAGGGGAGTGAGAGAGAGAGGGTGAGAGAGAGGGGTTGAGAATGGGGGGGTTTGAGAGAGAGGGGGTTTGAGAGAGCGAGAGAGAACGGGTGAGAGAGAGAGAGGAGGATGAGGGGGGTGTGAGAGAGAGGGTGAGAGAGAGGGGTTGAGAGAGAGAGGGGGTTTAAGAGAGTGAGAGAGCGGGTGAGAGAGAGTGAGAGGAGGATGAGGGGTGGGAGTGAGAGAGGGTGAGAGAGTGGGGGTTTAGAGAGAGAGTGGGTTTGAGAGAGCGAGAGTGAGCGGGTGAGAGAGAGAGAGGAGGATGAGGGGGGTGAGAGAGAGTGGGTGACAGAGAGGGGGTTTAGAGAGAGAGGGGGTTTGAGAGAGCGGGTGAGAGAGTGAGAGGAGAATGACGGGGTGAGAGAGAGGGTGAGAGACAGGGTTTTAGAGAGAGAGGGGTTTGAGAGAGCGAAAGAGAGCGGGTCAGAGAGAGAGAGGAGGATGAGGCGGGTGAGAGAGAGAGAGGGTGAGAGAGAGGGGTTGAGAGAGAAAGGGAGTTTGTGAGCGGGTGAGAGAGAGAGGAGGATGAGGGGGTGAGAGAGAGAAATGAGAGAGAGGGGTTGAGAGAGAGAGGGGGTTTGAGAGAGCGAGCGAGTGCGGGTGACAGAGAGAGAGGAGGATGAGGGAGGTGAGAGAGGGGGGTTGAGAGAGAGAGTGGGTTTGAGTGAGCGAGCGAGAACAGGTGAGAGAGAGAGGAGGATGAGGGGGTGTGAGAGAGGGTGAGAGAGAGGGGTTTTAGAGAGAGAGGGGTTTGGGAGAGCGAGAGAGAGGGGGTGAGATAGAGAGAGAGGAGGATGAGGGGGGTGAGAGAGAGAGGGTGAGAGAGAGGGTTTGAGAGAGAGGGGGATTGAGAGAGCGGGTGAGAGAGAGAGGAGAATGAGGGGAGTGAGAGAGAGAGGGTTCGAGAGAGGGGGCGTTTGAGAGAGCGAGAGAGAGCGAGAGAGAGCGGGTGAGAGAGAGGGAGGAGGATGAGGGGGGCGAGAGAGAGAGGGTGAGAGAGAGGGTTTGAGAGAGAGGGTGATTGAGAGAGCGAGAGAGAGCAGGTGAGAGAGCGAGTGGAGGATGAGGGGGTGAGAGATAGAGGGTGACAGAGAGGGGTTGAGAGAGAGAGAGAAGTGGTTTGAGAGAGCGAGAGAGAGCGGGTGAGAGAGAGAGAGGAGGATGAGGGGGGTGAGAGTTAGGGTGAGAGAGAAAGGGTATGAGAGAGCAAGAGAGAGCGGATGAGAGAGAGGGAGGAGGATGAGGGGATGAGGGAGAGAGGGTGAGAGTGAGGGGTTGAGAGAGAGAGGGGATTTGAGAGGGTGAGAGAGTGCGGGTGAGAGAGAGAGGAGAATGAGGGGTGTGATAGAGAGAGGGTGAGAGAGAGGGGTTGACAGAGAGAAGGGTTTTGAGAGAGCGAGAGAGAGCGGTTGAGAGAGAGGAGGATGAGGGGGTGAGAGAGAAAGGATGAGAGAGGGGTTGAGAGAGAGGGGGGTTTGAGAGAGCGAGAGAGCGGGTGAGAGAGAGAGAGGAGGATGAGGGTGGTGAGAGAGAGAGGGTGAGAGAGAGGGGTTTTAGAGAGAGAGGGTTTTGAGAGAGCGAGGGAGAGCGGGTGAGAGAGAGAGAGGAAGATGAGGGGGGTGAAAGAGAGAGAGTGAGAGAGGGGTTTTAGAGAAGGAGGGGTTTGAGAGAGCGAGAGAGAGTGGGTGTGAGAGAGAGAGGAGGATGAGGTGGCGAGAGAGACAGATTGAGAGAGAGGGGTTTTAGAGAGAGGGGGGTTTGAGAGAGCGAGAGAGAGCGAGAGAGAGCGGGTGAGAGAGAGGGAGGAGGATGAGGGGGGCGAGAGAGAGAGGGTGAGAGAGAGGGGTTTTAGAGAGAGGGGGGTTTGAGAGAGCGAGAGAGAGCGGGTGAGAGAGAGAGGAGGATGAGGGGGGTGAGAGAGAGAGGGTGAGAGAGAGCGGGTAAGAGAGAGAGAGAGAGAGAGGCGGATGAGGGGTTGAGAAAGTGAAAGTGAGAGAGAAGTGTTTTGGAGAGAGAGGGGGTTTGAAAGCGTGAGAGAGAGCGGGTGAGAGAGAGAGGAGGATGAGGGGGTGAGAGAGAGGGTTAGAGAGAGAGAGAGGAGGATGAGGGGGTGAGAGAGAGAGGGTGAGAGAGAGGGGTTATAGAGAGAGACGGGGTTTGAGAGAGCGAGAGAGAGCGGGTGAGAGAAAGAGAGAAGGATGAGGGGGGTGAGACAGAGGGTGAAAGAGAGGGGTTTCCAGAGAGAGGGGGTTTGAGAGAGCGAGAGAGGACGGGTGAGAGAGAGAGAGGAGGAGGAGGGGAGTGAGAGACAGAGGGTGAGAGAGAGGGGTTTTAGAGAGAGAGGGGGTTTGAGAGAACGAGAGAGAGCGGGTGAGAGAGAGAGAGGAGGATGAGGGTGATGAGAGAGAGAGGGTAAGAGAGAGGGGTTTTAGAGAGAGAAGGTTTTGAGAGAGCGAGGGAGAGCGGGTGAGAGAGAGAGAGGAGGATGAGGGGGGTGAGAGAGAGAGTGTGAGACAGAGGGGTTTTAGAGAGAGAGGATTTGAGAGAGCGAGAGAGCGGGTGAGAGAGAGAGGAGGATGAGGGGGTGAAAGAGAGAGGGTGAGAGAGGGGTGATGAGATAGAGAGGGGGTTTGAGAGAGCGAGAGAGAGCGGGTGAGAGAGAGAGAGAGAGGAGGATGAGGATGGTGAGAGAGAGGGTGAGAGAGGGGTTTAGAGAAAGAGGGGGTTTGAGAGAGCGAGAGAGCGCGGGTGACAGAGAGAGAGGAGGATGAGAGTGGTGAGAGAGAGAGGGTGAGAGAGAGGGGTTTTAGAGAGAGAGGGGTTTGAGAGAGCGAGAGAGAGCGGGTGAGAGAGAGAGAGGAGGATGAGGGTGGTGAGAGAGAGAGGGTGAGAGAGAGAGGTTTTAGAGAGAGAGGGTTTTGAGAGAGCGAGGGAGAGCGGGTGAGAGAGAGAGAGGAGGATGAGGGGGGTGAGAGAGAGAGAGTGAGAGAGGGGTTTTAGAGAAGGAGGAGTTTGAGAGAGCGAGAGAGAGTGGGTGAGAGAGAGAGAGGAGGAGGAGGGGAGTGAGAGAGAGAGGGTGAGAGAGAGGGGTTTTAGAAGGAGAGGGGGTTTGATAGAACGAGAGAGAGCGGGTGAGAGAGAGAGAGGAGGATGAGGCTGGTGAGAGAGAGAGGGTAAGCGAGAGGGGTTTTAGAGAGAGAGGGTTTTGAGAGAGCGAGGGAGAGCGGGTGAGAGAGAGAGAGGAGGATGAGGGGGGTGCGAGAGAGAGAGTGAGAGAGGGGTTTTAGAGAAGGAGGGGTTTGCGAGAGCGAGAGAGCGGGTGAGAGAGAGCGGAGGATGAAAGGGGTGAGAGAGAGTGTGAGAGAAGTTGTTTGAGAGAGCAAGAGTCAGCGGGTGAGAGAGAGAGAGAGGAGGATGAGGGGGTGAGAGAGAGAGGGTGAGAGAGAGGGGTTTTAGAGAAGGAGGATTTGAGAGAGCGAGAGAGAGCGGGTGAGAGATAGAGTAGGATGAGGGGGTGAGAGAGAGAGGGTGAGAGAGGGGTGTTGAGATAGAGAGGGGGTTTGAGAGAGCGAGAGAGAGTGGGTGAGAGAGAGAAAGGAGGATGAGGGGGCGAGAGAGAGAGGGTGAGAGAGAGGGGTTTTAGAGAGAGGGGGGTTTGAGAGAGCGAGAGAGAGCGAGAGAGAGCGGGTGAGAGAGAGGGAGGAGGATGAGGGGGGCGAGAGAGAGAGGGTGAGAGAGAGGGGTTTTAGAGAGAGGGGGGTTTGAGAGAGCGAGAGAGAGCGAGAGAGAGCGGGTGAGAGAGAGAGAGGAGGATGACGGGGGTGAGAGATAGGGTAAGAGAGAAGGGGTATGAGAGAGCAAGAGAGGGAGGAGGATGAGGGGGTGAGGGAGAGAGTGTGAGAGAGAGGGGTTGAGTGAGAGAGGAGGTTTGAGAGAGCGAGAGAGAGCGGGTGAGAGAGAGAGGAGGATGAGGATGGTGAGAGAGAGACGGTGAGAGAGGGGTTTAGAGAAAGAGGGGGTTTGAGAGAGCGAGTAAGAGCACGTGAGAGAGAGGGAGGAGGATGAGGGGGGCGAGAGAGAGAGGGTGAGAGAGAGGGGTTTTAGAAAGAGGGTGTTTGAGAGAGAGAGAGAGAGCGAGAGAGAGCGGGTGAGAGAGAGAGAGGAGGATGACGGGGGTGAGCGATAGAGTAAGAGAGAAGGGGTAGGAGAGAGCAAGAGAGGGAGGAGGATGAGGGGGTGAGGGAGAGAGGGTGAGAGAGAGGGGTTTTAGAGAGAGAGGGGGTTTGAGAGAGCGAGAGAGAGCGAGAGAGAGCGGGTGAGAGAGAGAGAGGAGGATGACGGGGGTGAGAGATAGGGTAAGAGAGAAGGGGTATGAGAGAGCAAGAGGGGGAGGAGGATGAGGGGGTGAGGGAGAGAGGGTGAGAGAGAGGGGTTGAGTGAGAGAGGAGGTTTGAGAGAGCGAGAGAGAGCGGGTGAGAGAGAGAGGAGGATGAGGGGGTGAGAGAGAGAGGGTGAGAGAGAGGGGTTGAGAGAGAGAGACGGTGAGAGAGAGGGGGGAGAGAGGGATAGTGAGTGGTGAGAAAGAGAGAGGGTGAGAGAGATAGTGAGTGGAGGGAAAGAGAGTGGGTGAGAGAGAGGAGTGAGAGTGGAGTAGAGGTTGTGGAGAGAGGGAGAGGGGGTGAAGGGGTGAGAGAGTTCGAAGGGTGTGAGAGAGAGAGTGTAGTAGAGAGGGGGAGAGAGAGTGGGATGAGGGAGAAGGGGGTGAGGGAGAGGTGGGCTGAGAGAGACGGCGGTGAAAGAGAGGGTTGGTGAGCGAGAGAGGGTGAGAGAGGGGTTGAGAGAGAGAGACGGTGAGAGAGAGTGGGGAGAGAGGGATAGTGAGTGGTGAGAAAGAGAGAGAGGAGGATGAGGATGGTGAGAGAGAGACGGTGAGAGAGGGGTTTAGAGAAAGAGGGGGTTTGAGAGAGCGAGTAAGAGCACGTGAGAGAGAGGGATGAGGATGAGGGGGGCGAGAGAGAGAGGGTGAGAGAGAGGGGTTTTAGAGAGAGGGGGGTTTGAGAGAGCGAGAGAGAGCGAGAGAGAGCGGGTGAGAGAGAGAGAGAGGATGATGACGGGGGTGAGAGATAGGGTAAGAGATAGTGAGTGGTGAGAAAGAGAGTGGGTGAGAGAGAGGAGTGAGAGTGGAGGAGAGGTTGTGGAGAGAGGGAGAGGGGGTGAAGGGGTGAGAGAGTTAGAAGGGTGTGAGAGAGAGAGTGTAATAGAGAGGGGGAGAGAGAGTGGGATGAGGGAGAAGGGGGTGAGAGAGAGGGGGGATGAAAGAGACGGGGGTGAAAGAGAGGGTTGGTGAGAGAGAGAGAGAGGGTGAGAGAGAGGGGTTTTAGAGAGAGAGGGGTTTGAGAGAGCGAGAGAGAGCAGGTGGGAGAGAGAGAGAAGGATTGGGGGGTGAGAGAGAGGGTGAGAGAGAGAGGTTGAGAGAGAAAGGGAATTTGAGAGAGCGAGACAGAGTGGTTGAGAGAGAGAGAGAGAGGAGGATGAGGGGGGTGAGAGAGAGAGGGTGAGAGAGAGGGATTGAGAGAGAGAGGGGGTTGGAGAGAGCGAGTAAGAGCACGTGAGAGAGAGGGAGGAGGATGAGGGGGGCGAGAGAGAGAGGGTGAGAGAGAGGGGTTTTAGAGAGAGAGGGGGTTTGAGAGAGCGAGAGAGAGCGAGAGAGCGGGTGAGAGAGAGAGGAGGATGACGGGGTGAGAGATAGGGTAAGAGAGAAGGGGTATGAGAGAGCAAGAGAGGGAGGAGGATGAGGGGGTGAGGGAGAGAGGGTGAGAGAGAGGGGTTTAGTTAGAGAGGAGGTTTGAGACAGCGAGAGAGAGCGGGTGAGAGAGAGACGAGAATGAGGGGGGTGAGAGAGAAAGGGTGAGAGAGAGGGGTTGAGAGTGAGAGGGGGTTTGAAAGAGCGAGAGAGAGCCGTTGAGAGAGAGCGAGGAGGATGAGGGGGTGAGAGAGAGAGGGTGAGAGAGGGGTTGAGAGAGAGGGGGGTTTGAGAGAACGAGAGAGAGCGGGTGAGAGAGAGTGTGGAGGATGAGGGGGGAGAGTGAGAGAGGGTGAGAAAGAGTGTGTTTAGAGAGAGAGGGGTTTTGAGAAAGCGAGAGAGAGCAGGTGAGAGAGAGAGAGGAGGATGAGGGGTGAGAGAGAGAGAGGGTTAGAGAGAGGGGTTTTAGAGAGAGAGGGGTTTGAGAGAGTGAGAGAGAGCGGGTGTGTGAGTGAGAGGAGGATGAGGGGAGTGAGAGAGAGAGAGGGTGAGAGAGAGGGGTTGAGAGAGAGGGGCTTTGAGAGAGTGGGGGTTTGAGAGAGCGAGAGAGCGAGAGAGAGCAGGTGAGAGAGAGAGCGGAGGATGTGGGGGGGTTAGAGAGAGAGGGTGAGAGCGAGGGGTTGAGAGAGAGGGGGGGATTGAGAGAGCGAGAGAGACCGGGTGAGAGAGAGAAAGGAGGATGTGGGGGGTGAGTGAGAGAGGGTGAGAGAGAGGGGGTTTAGAGAGAGAGGGGGTTTGAGAGAGCGAGAGTGAGCGGGTGAGAGAGAGAGAGGAGGATGAGGGGGTGAGAGAGAGAGGGGGAGAGAGAGGGGTTTTAGAGAGAGAGGGATCTGAGAGAGCGAGAGAGCGCGGGTGAGAGAGAGAGAGAAGGATGAGTGGGTGAGAGAGCGGGGGTGAGAGAGAGGGGTTAAGAGAGAGGGGGTTTGAGAGAGCGAGAGAGAGAGGGTGAGAGAGAGAGAGGACGATGAGGGGAGTGAGAGTGAGAGGGTGAGAGAGAGGGGTTGAGAATGGGGGTGTTTGAGAGAGAGGGGGTTTGAGAGAGCGAGAGAGCGAGAGAGAGCGGGTGAGAGAGAGAGCGGTGGATGAGTGGGGTGTGAGAGAGAGGGTGAGAGAGAGGGGTTGAGAGAGAGAGGGGTTTAAGAGAGTGAGAGAGAGCGAGTGAGAGAGAGAGAGGAGGATGAGGGGGGTGAGAGAGAGAGAGGGTGAGAGAGGGGTTTAGAGAGAAAGGGAGTTTGAGAGAGTGAGACAGAGTGGGCGAGAAAGAGAGAGGAGGAGGATGAGGGAGGTGAGAGAGAGAGAGGGTGAGAGAGGGGTTGAGAGAGAGAGGGGGTTTGAGAGAGCGAGTTAGAGCACGTGAGAGAGAGGGAGGAGGATGAGGGGGCGAGAGAGAGAGGGTGAGAGAGAGGGGTTTTAGAAGAGAGGGTGTTTGAGAGAGCGAGAGAGAGCGAGAGAGAGCGGGTGAGAGAGAGAGAGGAGGATGACGGGGGTGAGAGATAGGGTAAGAGAGAAGGGGTATGAGAGAGCAAGAGAGGGAGGAGGATGAGGGGGTGAGGGAGAGAGTGTGAGAGAGAGGGGTTGAGTGAGAGAGGAGGTTTGAGAGAGCGAGAGAGAGCGGGTGAGAGAGAGAGGAGGATGAGGGGGGTGAGAGAGAGAGGGTGAGAGAGGGGTTGAGAGAGAGAGACGGTGAGAGAGAGGGGGGAGAGAGGGATAGTGAGTGGTGAGAAAGAGAGTGGGTGAGAGAGATAGTGAGTGGTGAGAAAGAGAGTGGGTGAGAGAGATGAGTGAGAGTGGAGGAGAGGTTGTGGAGAGAGGGAGAGGGGGTGAAGGGGTGAGAGAGTTAGAAGGGTGTGAGAGAGAGAGTGTAGTAGAGAGGGGGAGAGAGAGTGGGATGAGGGAGAAAGGGGTGAGAGAGAGGGGGGCTGAGAGGGACGGGGTGAAAGAGAGGGTTGGTGAGAGAGAGAGGGTGAGATAGAGGGGTTTTAGAGAGAGAGGGGGTTTGTGAGAGCGAGAGAAAGCAGGTGAGAGAGAGGGAGGATGACGAGGGGGTGTGAGAGAGAGGGTGAGAGAGAGGGGTTGAGAGAGAAAGGGAGTTTGAGAGAGCGAGACAGAGTGGGTGACAGAGAGAGAGAGGAGGATGAGGGGGGTGAGAGAGAGAGTGTGAGAGTAAGGGGTTGAGAGAGAGAGGGGGTTTGAGAGAGCGAGAGAGAGCGATAGAGTGCGGGTGAAAGAGAGAGGGGAGGATGACGGTGGTGAGAGATCCGGTAAGAGAGAAGGGGTATGAGAGAGCAAGAGAGGGAGGAGGATGAGGGGGTGAGGGAGAGAGGGTGAGAGAGAGGGGTTTTAGAGAGAGGGGGGTTTGAGAGAGCGAGAGAGAGCGAGAGAGAGCGGGTGAGAGAGAGGGAGGAGGATGAGGGGGGCGAGAGAGAGAGGGTGAGAGAGAGGGGTTTTAGAGAGAGGGGGGTTTGAGAGAGCGAGAGAGAGCGAGAGAGAGCGGGTGAGAGAGAGAGAGGAGGATGACGGGGGTGAGAGATAGGGTAAGAGAGAAGGGGTATGAGAGAGCAAGAGAGGGAGGAGGATGAGGGGGTGAGGGAGAGAGTGTGAGAGAGAGGGGTTGAGTGAGAGAGGAGGTTTGAGAGAGCGAGAGAGAGCGGGTGAGAGAGAGAGGAGGATGAGGATGGTGAGAGAGAGACGGTGAGAGAGGGGTTTAGAGAAAGAGGGGGTTTGAGAGAGCGAGTAAGAGCACGTGAGAGAGAGAGAGGAGGGTGAGGGGGGCGAGAGAGAGAGGCTGAGAGAGAGGGGTTTTAGAGAGAGGGTGTTTGAGAGAGAGAGAGAGAGCGAGAGAGAGCGGGTGAGAGAGAGAGAGGAGGATGACGGGGGTGAGCGATAGGGTAAGAGAGAAGGGGTAGGAGAGAGCAAGAGAGGGAGGAGGATGAGGGGGTGAGGGAGAGAGGGTGAGAGAGAGGGGTTTTAGAGAGAGAGGGGGTTTGAGAGAGCGAGAGAGAGCGAGAGAGAGCGGGTGAGAGAGAGAGAGGAGGATGACGGGGGTGAGAGATAGGGTAAGAGAGAAGGGGTATGAGAGAGCAAGAGGGGGAGGAGGATGAGGGGGTGAGGGAGAGAGGGTGAGAGAGAGGGGTTGAGTGAGAGAGGAGGTTTGAGAGAGCGAGAGAGAGCGGGTGAGAGAGAGAGGAGTATGAGGGGGTGAGAGAGAGAGGGTGAGAGAGAGGGGTTGAGAGAGAGAGACGGTGAGAGAGAGGGGGGAGAGAGGGATAGTGAGTGGTGAGAAAGAGAGTGGGTGAGAGAGATAGTGAGTGGAGGGAAAGAGAGTGGGTGAGAGAGAGGAGTGAGAGTGGAGTAGAGGTTGTGGAGAGAGGGAGAGGGGGTGAAGGGGTGAGAGAGTTAGAAGGGTGTGAGAGAGAGAGTGTAGTAGAGAGGGGGAGAGAGAGTGGGATGAGGGAGAAGGGGGTGAGGGAGAGGTGGGCTGAGAGAGACGGCGGTGAAAGAGAGGGTTAGTGAGCGAGAGAGGGTGAGAGAGGGGTTGAGAGAGAGAGACGGTGAGAGAGAGTGGGGAGAGAGGGATAGTGAGTGGTGAGAAAGAGAGAGAGGAGGATGAGGATGGTGAGAGAGAGACGGTGAGAGAGGGGTTTAGAGAAAGAGGGGGTTTGAGAGAGCGAGTAAGAGCACGTGAGAGAGAGGGATGAGGATGAGGGGGGCGAGAGAGAGAGGGTGAGAGAGAGGGGTTTTAGAGAGAGGGGGGTTTGAGAGAGCGAGAGAGAGCGAGAGAGAGCGGGTGAGAGAGAGAGAGAGGATGATGACGGGGGTGAGAGATAGGGTAAGAGATAGTGAGTGGTGAGAAAGAGAGTGGGTGAGAGAGAGGAGTGAGAGTGGAGGAGAGGTTGTGGAGAGAGGGAGAGGGGGTGAAGGGGTGAGAGAGTTAGAAGGGTGTGAGAGAGAGAGTGTAATAGAGAGGGGGAGAGAGAGTGGGATGAGGGAGAAGGGGGTGAGAGAGAGGGGGGATGAAAGAGACGGGGGTGAAAGAGAGGGTTGGTGAGAGAGAGAGAGAGGGTGAGAGAGAGGGGTTTTAGAGAGAGAGGGGGTTTGAGAGAGCGAGAGAGAGCAGGTGGGAGAGAGAGAGAAGGATTGGGGGGTGAGAGAGAGAGTGAGAGAGAGAGGTTGAGAGAGAAAGGGAATTTGAGAGAGCGAGACAGAGTGGTTGAGAGAGAGAGAGAGGAGGATGAGGGGGGTGAGAGAGAGAGGGTGAGAGAGAGGGATTGAGAGAGAGAGGGGGTTGGAGAGAGCGAGTAAGAGCACGTGAGAGAGAGGGAGGAGGATGAGGGGGGCGAGAGAGAGAGGGTGAGAGAGAGGGGTTTTAGAGAGAGAGGGGGTTTGAGAGAGCGAGAGAGAGCGAGAGAGCGGGTGAGAGAGAGAGGAGGATGACGGGGTGAGAGATAGGGTAAGAGAGAAGGGGTATGAGAGAGCAAGAGAGGGAGGAGGATGAGGGGGTGAGGGAGAGAGGGTGAGAGAGAGGGGTTGAGTTAGAGAGGAGGTTTGAGACAGCGAGAGAGAGCGGGTGAGAGAGAGACGAGAATGAGGGGGGTGAGAGAGAAAGGGTGAGAGAGAGGGGTTGAGAGTGAGAGGGGGTTTGAAAGAGCGAGAGAGAGCCGTTGAGAGAGAGCGAGGAGGATGAGGGGGTGAGAGAGAGAGGGTGAGAGAGGGGTTGAGAGAGAGGGGGGTTTGAGAGAACGAGAGAGAGCGGGTGAGAGAGAGTGGGGAGGATGAGGGGGGAGAGTGAGAGGGTGAGAAAGAGTGTGTTTAGAGAGAGAGGGGTTTTGAGAAAGCGAGAGAGAGCAGGTGAGAGAGAGAGAGGAGGATGAGGGGTGAGAGAGAGAGAGGGTTAGAGAGAGGGGTTTTAGAGAGAGAGGGGTTTGAGAGAGCGAGAGAGAGCGGGTGTGTGAGTGAGAGGAGGATGAGGGGAGTGAGAGAGAGAGAGGGTGAGAGAGAGGGGTTGAGAGAGAGGGGCTTTGAGAGAGTGGGGGTTTGAGAGAGCGAGAGAGCGAGAGAGAGCAGGTGAGAGAGAGAGCGGAGGATGTGGGGGGTTAGAGAGAGAGGGTGAGAGCGAGGGGTTGAGAGAGAGGGGGGGATTGAGAGAGCGAGAGAGACCGGGTGAGAGAGAGAAAGGAGGATGTGGGGGGTGAGTGAGAGAGGGTGAGAGAGAGGGGGTTTAGAGAGAGAGGGGGTTTGAGAGAGCGAGAGTGAGCGGGTGAGAGAGAGAGAGGAGGATGAGGGGGGTGAGAGAGAGAGGGGGAGAGAGAGGGGTTTTAGAGAGAGAGGGATCTGAGAGAGCGAGAGAGCGCGGGTGAGAGAGAGAGAAGGATGAGTGGGTGAGAGAGCGGGGGTGAGAGAGAGGGGTTAAGAGAGAGGGGGTTTGAGAGAGCGAGAGAGAGCGGGTGAGAGAGAGAGAGGACGATGAGGGGAGTGAGAGTGAGAGGGTGAGAGAGAGGGGTTGAGAATGGGGGTGTTTGAGAGAGAGGGGGTTTGAGAGAGCGAGAGAGCGAGAGAGAGCGGGTGAGAGAGAGAGCGGTGGATGAGTGGGGTGTGAGAGAGAGGGTGAGAGAGAGGGGTTGAGAGAGAGGGGGTTTAAGAGAGTGAGAGAGAGCGAGTGAGAGAGAGAGAGGAGGATGAGGGGGGTGAGAGAGAGAGAGGGTGAGAGAGGGGTTTAGAGAGAAAGGGAGTTTGAGAGAGTGAGACAGAGTGGGCGAGAAAGAGAGAGGAGGAGGATGAGGGAGGTGAGAGAGAGAGAGGGTGAGAGAGGGGTTGAGAGAGAGAGGGGGTTTGAGAGAGCGAGTTAGAGCACGTGAGAGAGAGGGAGGAGGATGAGGGGGCGAGAGAGAGAGGGTGAGAGAGAGGGGTTTTAGAGAGAGAGGGTGTTTGAGAGAGCGAGAGAGAGCGATAGAGTGCGGGTGAAAGAGAGAGGGGAGGATGACGGTGGTGAGAGATCGGGTAAGAGAGAAGGGGTATGAGAGAGCAAGAGAGGGAGGAGGATGAGGGTAGAGGGAGAGAGGGTGAGAGAGAGGGGTTGAGTGAGAGAGGAGGTTTGAGAGAGCGAGAGAGTGCGGGTGAGAGAGAGAGGAGGATAAGGGGGATGAGAGAGAAAGGGTGAGAGATGGGGTTGAGAGAGAGGGGGTTTGAGAGAGCGAGAGAGAGCGGGTGAGAGAGAGAGAGGAGGAAGAGGGGTGTGAGAGAGAGAGGGTTAGAGAGAGGGGTTTTAGAGAGAGAGGGGTTTGAGAGAGCGAGAGCAGCGGGTGTGTGAGAGAGAGGAGGATGAGGGGAGTGACAGAGAGAGGGTGAGAGAGAGGGGTTGAGAGAGAGGGGATTTGAGAGAGTGGGGGTTTGAGAGAGGGAGAGAGCGAGAGAGAGCAGGTGAGAGAGAGCGGAGGATGTGGGGGGTTAGAGAGAGAGGGTGAGAGAGAGGGGTTGAGAGAGAGAGGGGGATTGAGAGAGCGAGAGAGAGCGGGTGAGAGAGAGAGAGAGGAGGGTGAGGGGGGTGAGAGAGAGGATGAGAGACAGGGGTTGAGAGAGAGAGGTGTTTGGGAGAGCGAGAGAGCGGGTGAGAGAGATAGAGGAGGATGAGGGGGTGAAAGAGAGAGAGGGTGAGAGAGAGGGGATGAGAGAGAGCGGGGGTTTGCGAGAGCGAGAGAGAGCGGGTGAGAGACAGAGAGGAGGATGAGGGGGGTGAGAGACAAGGTGAGAGAGAAGGGGTATGAGAGAGAGGGAGCAGGATGTGGGGGTGAGGGAGAGAGGGTGAGAGAGAAGGATTGAGAGAGAGTGGGTTTGAGAGGGCGAGAGAGTTCGTGTGAGAGAGAGAGGAGGATGAGGTGGGGTGAGTGAGAGAGGGTGAGAGAGAGGGGGTTTAGAGAGAGAGGGGGTTTGAGAGTGCGAGAGAGAGCGGGTGAGAGAGAGAGAGGAGGATGAGGGAGGTGAGAGAGGGGTTGAGAGAGAGAGTGGGTTTGAGTGAGCGAGAGAGAACAGGTGAGAGAGAGAGGAGGATGAGGGGGTGAGAGAGAGAGGGTGAGAGAGAGGGGTTGAGAGAAAGAGGGGGTTTGCGAGTGCGAGAGAGAGCGGGTGAGAGAGAGAGAGGAGGATGAGGGAGGTGAGAGAGAGGGGTTGAGAGAGAGAGTGGGTTTGAGTGAGCGAGAGAGAACAGGTGAGAGAGAGAGAGGAGGATGAGGGGTTGAGAGAGAGGGTGAGAGAGAGGGGTTTTAGAGAGAGAGGGGTTTGAGAGAGCGAGAGAGAGCGGGTGAGATAGAGAGAGAGGAGGATGAGGGGGTGAGAGAGAGAGGGTGAGAGAGAGGGTTTGAGAGAGAGGGGGATTGAGAGAGCGAGAGAGAGAGCGGGTGAGAGAGAGGAGGATGAGGGGAGTGAGAGAGAGAGGGTGAGAGAGAGGGCTTGAGAGAGAGAGGGTTCGAGAGAGGGGGCGTTTGAGAGAGCGAGAGAGAGCGGGTGAGAGAGGGAGAGGAGGATGAGGGGGGTTAGAGAGAGAGGGTGAGAGAGAGGGTTTGAGAGAGGGGGGATTGAGATAGCGAGAGAGAGCGGATGAGAGAGAGAGAGGAGGATGAGAGGGTGAGAGATAGAGGGTGAGAGAGAGGGGTTGAGAGAGAGAGAGGTGGTTTGAGAGAGCGAGAGAGAGAGAGCGGGTGAGAGAGAGAGGAGGATGAGGGGGGTGAGAGATAGGGTGAGAGAGAAGGGGTATGAGAGAGCAAGAGAGAGCGGATGAGAGAGAGGTAGGAGGATGAGGGGGTGAGGGAGAGAGGGTGAGAGTGAGGGGTTGAGAGAGAGAGGGGATTTCAGAGGGTGAGAGAGTGCGGGTGAGAGAGAGAGGAGAATGAGGGGAGTGATAGAGAGAGGGTGAGAGAGAGGGGTTGACAGAGAGATGGGTTTTGAGAGAGCGAGAGAGAGCGGGTGAGAGAGAGAGAGGAGGATGAGGGGGTTGAGAGAGAGAGGGTGAGAGAGAGGTGTTGAGAGAGAGAGAGGGTTTTAAGAGTGAGCGGGTGAGAGAGAGAGAGGAGAATGGGGGGGGGGGGTGAGAGAGAGAGGGTGAGAGAGAGGGGTTTTAGAGAGAGAGGGATCTGAGAGAGCGAGAGAGCGCGGGTGAGAGAGAGAGAGGAGGATGAGTGGGTGAGAGAGCAGGGGTGAGAGAGAGGGGTTAAGAGAGAGGGGGTTTGAGAGAGCGAGAGAGAGCGGGTGAGAGAGAGAGAGGACGATGAGGGGAGTGAGAGAGAGAGAGGATGAGAGAGAGGGGTTGAGAATGGGGGGGTTGAGAGAGAGGGGGTTTGAGAGAGCGAGAGAGCGAGAGAGAGCGGGTGAGAGAGAGAGCGGAGGATGAGTGGGGTGTTAGAGAGAAGGTGAGAGAGAGGGGTTGAGAGAGAGAAGGGGATTGAGAGAGCGAGAGAGAACGGGTGAGAGAGAGAGAGGAGGATGAGGGGGGTGTGAGAGAGAGGGTGAGAGAGAGGGGTTGAGAGAGAGAGGGGGTTTAAGAGAGTGAGAGAGAGCGGGTGAGAGGGAGTGAGGAGGATGAGGGGTGTGAGTGAGAGAGGGTGAGAGAGTTGGGGTTTAGAGAGAGAGGGGGTTTGAGAGAGCGAGAGTGAGCGGGTGAGAGAGAGAGAGGAGGATGGGGGGGGTGAGAGAGAGAGGGTGACAGAGAGGGGGTTTAGAGAGAGAGGGGGCTTGAGAGAGCGGGTGAGAGAGTGAGAGGAGTATGACGGGGTGAGAGAGAGAGGGTGAGAGACAGGGTGTTAGAGAGAGAGGGGTTTGAGAGAGCGAAAGAGAGCGGGTCAGAGAGAGAGAGGAGGATGAGGCGGGTGAGAGAGAGAGAGGGTGAGAGAGAGGGGTTGAGAGAGAAAGGGAGTTTGTGAGCGGGTGAGAGAGAGAGGAGGATGAGGGGGTGAGAGAGAGAGGGTGAGAGAGAGGGGTTGAGAGAGAGAGGGGGTTTGAGAGAGCGAGAGAGAGCGGGTGAGAGAGAGAGAGGAGGATGAGGGAGGTGAGAGAGAGGGGTTGAGAGAGAGTGTGGGTTTGAGTGAGCGAGAGAGAACAGGTGAGAGAGAGAGAGGAGGATGATGGGGTGAGAGAGAGAGGGTGAGAGAGGGGTTGAGAGAGAGGGGTGTTTGAGAGAGCGAGAGAGCAGGTGAGCGAGAGAGAGGAGGATGATGGGGTGAGAGAGAGAGGGTGAGAGAGGGGTTGAGAGAGAGGGGTGTTTGAGAGAGCGAGAGAGCGCGGGTGAGAGAGTGAGAAAGATGAGGGGGGAGAATGAGAGAGGGTGAGAGAGAGGGTTTTTAGAGAGAGAGGGGGTTTGAGAAAGCGAGACAGAGCGGGTGAGAGAGAGACAGGAGGATGAGGGGGGTGAGAGAGAGAAGTTGAGCGAGAGGGGTTTTAGAGAGAGAGTGGTTTGAGAGAGCGATAGAGAGCGGGTGAGCGAGAGAGAGGAGGATGAGGGGGTTTAGTGAGAGAGGGTGAGAGAGAGGTGTTGAGAGAGACAGGGGTTTGAGAGAGCGAGAGAGCGGGTGAGAGAGAGAGAGGAGCATTAGGGGTGTGAGAGAGAGAGAAATTGAGAGAGGGGTTTTAGAGAGAGAGCGTTTTGAGAGAGCGAGAGAGCGCGGGTGAGAGAGAGAGGAGGATGAGTGGGTTTAGAGAGAGAGGGTGAGAGAGAGGGGTTGAGAGAGAGGGGGGATTGAGAGAGCGAGAGAGAGCGTGTGTGAGAGAGTGAGGAGGATGAGGGGGGTGAGTGAGAGAGGGTGAGAGAGAGGGGGCTTAGAGAGAGAAGGGGTTTGAGAGAGCGAGAGTGAGCGGGTGAGAGAGAGGGAGGAGGATGAGGGCGGCGAGAGAGAGAGAGGGTGAGAGAGAGGGGTTTTAGAGCGAGTGAGGGTTTGAGAGAACGAGAGGGCGGGTGAGAGAGAGAGAGTAGGATGAGGGATGTGAGGGAGAGAGGGTGAGAGAGAGCGGTTGAGAGAGAGATGGTGAGAGAGAGCAAGAGAGAGCAGGTGAGAGAGAGAGTGGAGGATGAGGGGGTGAGAGAGAGAGGGTGAGAGAGAGGGGTTTAGAGAGAGGGGTTTTGAGAGTGCGAGAGAGAGCGGGTGAGAGGGAGAGAGGACGATGAGTGGGGTGAGAGAGAGAGGGTGACAGAGAGGGGGTTTAGAGAGAGAGGGGGTTCGAGAGAGCGGGTGAGAGAGTGAGAGGAGGATGAGGGGGTGAGAGAGAGAGGGTGAGAGAGAGGGTTTTAGAGAGAGAGGGGGTTTGAGCGAGCGAGAGAGAGCGGGTGAGAGAGAGAGAGGAGGATGAGGGAGGTGAGAGAGAGCGGTTGAGAGAGAGAGGGTTTGATTGAGCGAGAGAGAACACGTGAGAGAGAGAGAGGAGGATGATGGGGTGAGAGAGAGAGGGTGAGAGAGAGGGGTTTTAGAGAGAGGGGTTTGAGAGAGCGAGAGAGAGCGGGTGAGAGAGAGAGGGTGGGAGAGAGGGTTTGAGAGAGAGAGGGGGTTTGAGCGAGCGAGAGAGAGCGGGTGAGAGAGAGAGAGGAGGATAAGGGGGGTGGGAAATAGAGGGTGAGCGAGAGGGGTTGAGTGAAAGGGCGTTTGAGAGAGCGAGAGAGAGCGCGTGAGAGAGAAAAATGAGGATGAGGGCGGTGAGAGAGAGAGAGAGGGTGGGAGAGGGGGGGTTTAGAGAGAGGGGGTTTGACAGAGCGAGAGAGAGCGGGTGAGAGAGAGAGGAAGATAAGGGGGTGAGAAAGAGAGGGTGAGAGAGAGGGGTTTTAGAGAAAGAGAGGGTTTGAGAGAGCGAGAGAGCGGGTGAGAGTGAGAGTAGGATAAGGGGTTGAGGGAGAGAGGGTGAGAGAGAGGGGTTTAGAGAGAGAGAGTGTTTGAGAGAGCGAAGGAGAGAGAGCGGGTGAGAGAGAGAGGAGGATGAGGGGGGTACGAGAGAGTGGGTGAAGAGAGGGGTTGAGAGAGAGGGGGTTTGAGAGAGCGAGAGAGAGCGGGTGAGAGAGAGAGGAGGATGAGGTGGGTGAGAGAGAGAGGGTGAGAGAGAGGGGGTATAGAGAGAGTGAGGGTTTGAGAGAGCGAGAGAGAGAGCGGGTGAGAGAGAGAGAGGACGATGAATGGGGTTGAGAGAGAGAGGGTGACAGAGAGGGGTTTAGAGAGAGAGGGGGTTTGAGAGAGCGGGTGAGAGAGTGAGAGGAGGATGAGGGGTTCAGAGAGAGAGAGGGTGAGAGAGTGGGTTTTAGAGAGAGAGGGGGTTTGAGAGAGTCAAAGAGAGCGGGTGAGAGAGAGAGGAGGATGAGG
This sequence comes from Chiloscyllium plagiosum, assembly GCF_037043375.1. Lineage (NCBI taxonomy): Eukaryota > Metazoa > Chordata > Chondrichthyes > Orectolobiformes > Hemiscylliidae > Chiloscyllium > Chiloscyllium plagiosum. Next base: position 74,464,226 of record NW_028270180.1, on the reverse strand, counting down.
GGGGTGTGAGAGAGAGGGTGAGATAGAGGGTTTGAGAGGGAGAGTGGGTTTGAGAGAGCGAGAGCGGGTGAGAGAGAGAGAGGAGGACGAGGGAGGTGAGAGAGAGGGGTTTGAGTGAGAGAGAGAGAACAGGTGAGAGAGAGAGAGGAGGATGATGGGGTGAGAGAGAGAGGGTGAGAGAGAGGGGTTTTAGAGAGAGGTGTTTGAGAGAGCGAGAGAGAGCGGGTCAGAGAGAGAGGGTGAGAGAGAGGGGTTGAGAGAGAGGGGGGGTTTGAGCGAGCGAGAGAGAGCGGGTGAGAGAGAGGGACGAGGATGAGGGGGGTGAGAAATAGAGGGTGAGCGAGAGGGGTTGAGTGAGAGGGCTTTTTGAGAGAGCGAGAGAGAGCGCGTGAGAGAGAAAGAGGAGGATGAGGGGGGTGAGAGATAGAGAGGGTGAGAGAGAGGGGTTTTAGTGAGAGAGGGGATTTGACAGAGCGAGAGAGAGCGGGTGAGAGAGAGGGGTTTTAGAGAAAGAGAGGGTTTGAGAGAGCGAGAGAGAGCGGGTGAGAGAGAGAGGAGGATAAGGGCTTTGAGGGAGAGAGAGTGTTTTAGAGAGCGAGAGAGAGCGGGTGAGAGAGAGAGGAGGATGAGGGGGTACTAGAGAGTGGGTGAGAGAGAGGGGTTGAGAGAGAGGGGGTTTGAGAGAGCGAGAGAGCGCGGGTGAGAGAGTGGATGATGAGGGGGTGAGAGAGAGGGTGAGAGAGAGGGCGTATAGAGAGTGAGAGGGTTTGAGAGAGTGCGGGTGAGAGAGTGAGGAGGATGAGTGGGGGGGAGAGAGAGGGTGAGAGAGATGGGTTAAGAGAGAGAGGGGTTTGTAGAGAGCGAGAGAGAACAGATGAGAGAGAGAGAGGAGGATGAGTGGGTAAGAGAGAGAGGGTGAGAGAGAGGAGTTGAGAGAGAGGGGGTTTGAGAGAGCGAGAGAGTGTGGGTGAGAGAGAGAGAGAAGAAGATGAGGTGGGTGAGAGAGAGGGGGTGAGAGAGAGGGGTTTTAGAGAGAGAGGGGGTTTGAGAGAGCGAGAGGGAGCAGGTGAGAGAGAGTGAGGAGGATGAGGGGGGAGAGAGAGAGGGTGAGAGAGATGGGTTAAGAGAGAGAGGGGTTTGGAGAGAGCGAGAAAGAACAGGTGAGAGAGAGAGAGGAGGATGAGTGGGTAAGAGAGAGAGGGTGAGAGAGAGGGTTTGAGAGGGAGAGTGGATTTGAGAGAGCGAGAGAGAGCGGGTGAGAGAGAGAGAGAGGAGGACGAGTGAGGTGAGAGAGAGGGGTTGAGAGAGAGGGGTTTGAGTGAGAGAGAGAGAACAGGTGAGAGAGAGAGAGGAGGATGAGGGGGGTGAGAAATAGAGGGTGAGCGAGAGGGGTTGAGTGAGACGGCGTTTGAGAGAGCGAGAGAGAGCGCGTGAGAGAGAAAGAGGAGGATGAGGGGGGTGAGAGAGAGAGGGTGAGAGAGAGGGGTTTTAGAGAGAGAGGGGATTTGACAGAGCGAGAGAGAGCGGGTGAGAGAGAGAGGAAGATGAGGGGGTGAGAAAGAGAGGGTGAGAGAGAGGGGTTTTAGAGAAAGAGAGGGTTTGAGAGAGCGAGAGAGCGGGTGAGAGAGAGAGTAGGATAAGGGCTTTGAGGGAGAGAGAGTGTTTGAGAGAGCGAGAGAGAGAGCGGGTGAGAGAGAGAGGAGGATGAGGGGGTACTAGAGAGTGGGTGAGAGAGAGGGGTTGAGAGAGAGGGGGTTTGAGAGAGCGAGAGAGCGCGGGTGAGAGAGTGGAGGATGAGGGGGGTGAGAGAGAGGGTGAGAGAGAGGGCGTATAGAGAGAGAGAGGGTTTGAGAGAGTGCGAGTGAGAGAGAGAGAGGAGGATGAGGGGGTTGAGAGAGAGAGGGTGGGAGAGAGGGATTTTAGAGAGAGAGGGGGTTTGAGAGAGCGAGAGGGAGCGAGTGAGAGAGAGAGAAGGATGAGGGGGGTGAGATAGAGAGGGTGAGAGAGGGGTTTTAGAGAGGGGGGGTTTGAGAGCGCGAGAGCGGGTGAGAGAGAGAGAGGAGGAGGAGGGGGTTGATAGAGAGAGGGTGGGAGAGAGGGGTTTTAGAGAGAGAGGGGGTTTGAGAGAGCGAGAGAGAGCAGGTGAGAGAGAGAGAGGAGGATGAGGGGGTGAGAGAGAGCGGGTGAGAGAGAGGGGTTTTAGAGAGGGGGGGTTTGAGAGAGCGAGAGAGAGCAGGTGAGAGTGAGAGAGGAGGATCGGGGTGAGAGAGAGAGAGGGTGAGAGAGAGGGGTTTTAGAGAGATGGAGGTTTGAGAGCGCGAGAGAGCGGGTGAGCGAGAGAGAGGAGGAGGAGGGGGTTGATAGAGATAGGGTGAGAGAGAGAGCGGAGGATAAGGGTGGTGAGAGAGAGAGGGTGAGAGAGAGGGGTTTTGGAGAGAGAGGGGGTTTGAGAGAGCGAGAGGGAGCGAGTGAGAGAGAGAGGAGGATGAGGGGGGTGAGATAGAGAGGGCGAGAGAGTGGTTTTAGAGAGGGGGGTTTGAGAGCGCGAGAGAGAGCGGGTGAGAGAGAGAGAGAGGAGGAGGAGGTTGATAGAGAGAGGGTGAGAGAGAGAGAGGAGGATGAGGGTGGTGAGAGAGAGTGAGGAGGATAAGGGTGGTGAGAGAGAGAGGGTGAGAGAGAGGGGTTTTGGAGAGAGAGGGGGTTTGAGAGAGCGAGAGGGAGCGAGTGAGAGAGAGAGGAGGATGAGGGGGGTGAGATAGAGAGGGCGAGAGAGTGGTTTTAGAGAGGGGGGTTTGAGAGCGCGAGAGAGAGCGGGTGAGAGAGAGAGAGAGGAGGAGGAGGTTGATAGAGAGAGGGTGAGAGAGAGAGAGGAGGATGAGTGGGTAAGAGAGAGAGGGTGAGAGAGAGGAGTTGAGAGAGGGGGGGTTTGAGAGAGCGAGAGAGTGCGGGTGAGAGAGAGAGAGAAGAGGATGAGGGAGGTGAGAGAGAGGGGTGAGAGAGAGGGGTTTTAGAGAGAGAGGGGGTTTGAGAGAGCGAGAGAGAGCAGGTGAGAGAGAGTGAGAAGGATGACTGGGGGAGAGTGAGAGGGTGAGAGAGATGGGTTAAGAGAGAGAGGGGTTTGGAGAGAGTGAGAAAGAACAGGTGAGAGAGAGAGGAGGATGAGTGGGTAAGAGAGAGAGGGTGAGAGAGAGGGGTTGAGAGAGAGAGGAGGTTTGAGAGAGCGAGAGAGAGATGGTGAGAGAGAGAGCGAGGAGGATGAGGGGGGTGAGAGAGAGGGTGAGAGAGAGGGGTTTTAGAGAGAGAGGGGGTTTGAGAGAGCGAGAGAGAGCAGGTGAGAGAGAGAGAGGAGGATGAGGGGGTGAGAGAGAGAGAGGGTGAGAAAGAGGGGTTTTAGAGAGAGAGGGGTTTGAGAGAGCGAGAGAGAGCGGGTGAGCGGGAGAGAGGAGGAGGAGGGGGTTGATAGAGAGAGGGTGAGAGAGAGTGAGGAGGATGAGGGTGGTGAGAGAGAGGGGTTTTGGAGAGTGAGAGGGTTTGAGAGAGCGATAGAGCGCGGGTGAGAGAGAGAGAGGAGGATGAGGGAGATGAGAGAGAGAGGGTGAGAGAGAGGAGTTGAGAGAGAGGAGGTTTGAGAGAGCGAGAGGGAGCTGGTGAGAAAGAGAGAGAGGAGGATGAGGGGGGTAAGAGAGAGAGGGTGAGAGAGAGGTGTTAGAGAGAGGGGTTTGAGGAAGCGAGAGAGAGCGGGTGAGGGAGAGAGAGGAGGATGAGGTGGTGAGAGAGAGAGAGGGTGAGAGAGAGGGGTTTTAGAGAGAGAGGGGTTTGAATGAGCAAAAGAGAGCGGTTGAGAGAGAGAGAGAGGAGAATGAGGGGGGTGAGAGAGAGAGGGTGGGAGAGAGGGATTTTAGAGAGAGAGGGGGTTTGAGAGAGCGAGAAGGAGCGAGTGAGAGAGAGAGGAGGAGGAGGGAGTGAGATAGAGAGGGTGAGAGAGAGGGGTTTTAGAGAGAGGGGTTTGAGAGAGCGAGAGAGAGTGGGTTAGAGAGAGAGGATGATGAGGGGGAGTGAGAGAGAGGGTGAGAGAGAGGGGCTTTAGAGAGAGCGTGGGTTTGAGAGAGCGAGAGAGAGAGGGTGAGAGTGAGAGGAGGATGGGGGTGAGAGAGAGAGGGTGAGAGAGAGGGGGTTTAGAGAGAGAGAGGGGGTTTGAGAGAGCGAGAGAGAGTGGGTGAGAGAGAGAGGAGGATGAGGGGGGGTTAGAGAGAGAGGGTGAGAGAAAGGGTGAGAGATAGAGAATGCGTGAGAGAGAAAGGGGGACAGCGAGAGAAAGAGGGATCAGAGAGATGGGACGCGAGAGAGAGAGAGTGAAAGTAGTGAGAGAGGGGGTGAGATAGACAGTGAATGATGGGTTGAGAGAGAGACAGGCAGAGAGAGAGAGAACGAGTGAATGGATGAGAGAGTTAGAGAGGTGTGAGGGAGATGGAGTGAGAGAGTGTGCGCTAGAGAGAGACAGAACGAGAGCAAGGATGAGGGAGGAAGAAAGGGGTCAAAAGAGAAAGAGAAATGGGGTGGACGAGAGAAAGAGGGAAGGGGAATGAGAGAGAGAAAAAGGGAGTGAGAGACAGCAGGTAATAGAGCGAGAGGGGGGGATGAGTGAGAGGGTGGGGGAGAGAGGGGTGAGAGAGAGAGACAGAAAGTGGGTAAGAGAGAGAGGGTGTGAGCGGGGGAGATAGGGTGAAGGGGTAAGAGAGAGAGAGAGAGAGGGGTGAGAGAGGGTGCAAAGGTGAGAGAGGGTGAGGGGTGACAGGGAGACGGGTGAGAGTGAGAGATGAGAGAGCAGGGTGGAGAGAGAGGGGGTGAGAGTGAGAGCGGGTTTGAGAGGGGGTGAGAGAGAGAGGGGTGAGAGAGATAACAAGGTGAGAGAGAAAAGTGGTGTGAGAGAGAGGGGCTGAGAGAGAAAGGGGCTGAGAGAGAGAGAGAGAGGGCTGAGAGTGAGGGGATAGAGAGAGAGAGAGACGGTGAGAGAGAGGGGGGTGAGAGAGATAGTGAGTGGTGAGAAAGAGAGTGGGTGAGAGAGAGAGGGGTGAGAGTGGAGGAGAGGTTGTGGAGAGAGGGAGAGGGTGTGATGGGGTGAGAGAGTTAGAAGGGTGTGAGAGAGAGTGTAATAGAGAGGGGGAGCGAGAGTGGGATGAGGGAGAAGAGGGTGAGAGAGAGGGGGGCTGAGAGAGACGGGGGTGAAAGAGAGGGTGGGTGAGAGAGAGAGAGAGGGGCTGAGAGAGAGAGGGTTGAGAGAGAGATGGGCTGAGAGAGAGGGCGTGAGATAGAGAGAGTGTGAGAGAGGAGGGATGAGAGTGGATGGGGGAAAAGAGGGATGGGAAAGAGGGACGTGATGAGAGAGGGACGGGATGAGAGGGAGGGTGAGAGAGAGGGGTGAGAGAGGGGGAGAGAGGGGGTGAGAGAGGGGGGAGAGGGAGGGTGTGAGAGAGGGACGGGATGAGAGAGGGAGGGTGTGAGAGTGAGGGGTGTGAGAGAGAGAGAAGTGAGAGAGGGGGGAGAGAGAGGAGGGAGAGAGAAGTGGAGAGAGGTGGAGGGGGGAGAGAAGGTAAGAGAGTTAGAGTGGTGAGAGAGAGGGGTGACAGAGAGAAGGGGTTGAGAGAGGGGCTTGAGAGAGAGGGGGTGTAAGAGGGGGGCGAGAGAGGGGGATGAGAGGGGGAGGTGGGTGAGGGTGTGTGTGGTGGATGTGGGTGAGAGAGGGGTGGTAGGTGGTGTGAGGGAAGTGAGGGGGGAGATAGAGGGGATGTGAGGGGGGTGGGATTGAGAGAGGTGTGTGATAGAGAGCTGAGTGAGAGGAGGTGAAGGGGGCTGAGAGAGAGAAGTGGGTGAGAGATAGAGTAGGGATAAGTGAGAGAGAGAGGTGAGAGAGAGATGGGGTAAGAGAGAGAGGTGAGAGAGGGGATGAGAAAGAAACAGAGAGAGGGTGGGAGAGAGGGAGGGATTGGGAGAGATAAGGGTAAGAGAGAGTGGCGGTGTGAGAGAGAACGGGTGAGGAAGTAAGAGAGAGAAAAGGTTTGCGAGAGAGGGTAGAGAGAGAGGTTGAGAGAGGGGGTGAGAGAGAGGTGTGTTGGGAGGTGTGAGAGCGAGGGGTCAGAGAGAGAGAGGGATCGAGAGAGGGAGGAGAGAGAGAGATGGGGATGGGAGAGAGGGAGTGAGAAGGAGAGAGAGTGGATGAGAAAGAGACAGAGAGAGGGTGGGAGAGAGGGAGGGAGGGAGAGACAGAGAAGGGTAAGAAAGAGGGGGTGTGAGAGAGAGCGGATGAGGGGTTAAGAGAGAGAGGAGGTTTGACAGAGAGAGAGAGAAGGGTGAGAGACAGAAGGGGGCAAGAAGGGGGTGAGATATGGGATTGAGAGAGAGAGGGTGAGAGAGAGGGGTTTGAGACAGCAGGCAAGGAAGAGAGAGGGGATCAGGGGGGTGAGAGAGAGGGTGAGAGAGAGAGAAGGGGGTGAGAGAGAGAGTGGGGTGAGAGAGAGTGCGGGTGAGTGAGAGAGAGGGGTGAGAGGGAGAGATGGCGATGTGAGGTTGGTGTAAGAGAGAAAGGGGGAGAGACAAAGGGGGAGGAGACACAAAGGGGAGAGAGAGTGGGTCAGAGAAAGAGTGGAGGTGAGACAGAGAGGGGGTGGGAGAGAAGATGTGGGGGAGAGAGAGGGTGAGAGAGAGAGGGTGTGAGAGACAGTGCGGATGAGGGGGTAAGAGGGAGAGGAGGTTTGAGAGAGAGAGGTGAGAGAGCGCGGGTGAGGGGGTGGACTGGTGAGGTAGGTGAGAGAGAGAGAAAGGGTGAGAGAGTGAGGGGCTGAGAAAGAGAAAGGGGGTGAGAGAGAGGGGGTAAGAGATTGGGGTGGGAGAGAGAGAGGGGGATGAGGGGATGTGTGAGAGAGAGGGTGAGATGAGAGGGTGTGAGAGAGAAAGGGTGAGAGAGTGGGTGAAAGAGAAAGGGGTGAGAAAGGGAGAGGGGTGAGAAAGGGGGAGAGGGAGAGAGACGGGGAGAAAGAGTGGGGGTCAGAGAAAGAGTGGATAAGGGGGGTAAGAGAGGGGGTGTGGGAGAGGGTGGTGAGAGAGAGGGAGTGAGAAGGAGGGAAAGTGGATGAGAAAGAGACAGAGAGAGAGTGAGAGAGAGGTTGGTGAGAGAGCGGGGATGGGAGAGGGGAGGGTGAGAGAGAGGGGGGCTGAGAGAGAGATGAGAGTGAGAGAGAGGGGGTTATGAGAGAGGGGTGAGAGAGAGCGGGTGAGAGTGAGAGGGGGTTAGAGCAAGCGGGGTGAGAAGGACGGAGAGAGGATGAGAAAGAGACAGAAAGAGGGGTGGGAGAGAGGGAGGGTGTGTGTGAGTGTGTGTGAGAGAGAGAGTGAGAGAGGGAGGTGAGAGAGAGGGGAATAAGAATAAGAGAGATTGGGGTGGGAGAGAGAGAGGGGTGACAGAGAGAGAGAGAGAGTGAGGGGGTGAGAGAGGGAGTGAGGTGGGAGAGAGTGAGGGGGTTGAGAGATGGGGGTTGAGAGATGGGGGTTGAGAGAGGGGTATATGAGAGAGAGGTGGTGAGACAGATGGGGTGAGACAGATGGGGTGAGAGAGGGGGTGAGAGAGAAAGGGGGTGAGACAGAGGGGCGGTGAGAGAGAGAGGGGGTGAGAGAGAGGGAGTTAGAGGGGGGAGTGAGAGAGGGGTTTGGGAGAGAGGTGGTGAGAGAGAGGGGGAGAGAGAGAGGGATGAGTGGGGGGTTGAGAGAGAGGGGCAGTGAGAGAGAGTGGTTGGAGAGAGGGAGTGAGAAAGAGAGGGGGTGAGAGCGGGGTGAGAGAGGGGTGACAGAGAGAGTGAGAGAGAGTGGGGGTGAGAGAGAGGGGATGAGAGAGAGAGAGGGGGGTGATAGAAAGGGGAGTGTGGGGGGTCGGGTGAGAGACAGGGGCGGTGAGAGAGCGGGGTGAGAGAGAGAGGGGTGAGAGAGAGTGAGAGAGAGTGGGGGTGAGAGGGAAGGGATGAGAGAGAGAGGTGGGTGAGAGAAAGGGGAGTGAGAGAGGGGGTTGAGAGAGAGGGACGGTGAGAGAGAGTGGGGTGAGAGAGAGAGGTGTGAGAGAGAGAAGGGTGAGAGATAGAGTGAGAGAGAGTGGGGGTGAGAAAGGGGGTGTGAGAGAGGGGGGAGCGAGAGAGAGGGGCGGTGAGAGAGAGGGGGTGAGAGAGAGAGGGGTGAGAGAGAGAGAGAGAGAGAGTGGGGCTGAGAGAGAGGGGATGAGAGAGAGAGGCGGGCTAGAGAAAGGGGGGTGAGTGAGAGGGGCGGTGAGAGAGAGAGAGGGGGAGAGAGAGTGACGGGTTCAGAAAGAGAAGAGTGAGGAAGAGGAGTGAGAGAGAGGGGTTGAGAGAGAGGGATCGAGAGAGGGGGGATGAGAGAGAGGGGGATGAGAGAGAGGGGGATGAGAGAGAAGGGGGTTGAGAGAGGGTGTGAGAGAGAAAGGGGTTCGAGAGAGACAGGGTGGGAGAGCGATGGGGATGGGAGAGAGAGGGGTGAGAGAGAGAGAGAAGGATGAGAGAGAGAGGGTGAGAGAGAGTGGGTGGGAGAGAGAGATGGGTGGGAGAGAGGGTGGGGTGACAGAGACAGCGGGTGAGTGAGAGAGAGGGTGAGAGAGAGTGGGTGGACGAGAGAGAGGGGTGAGAGAGAGTGGGTGGGAGAGAGAGAGGGGTGGGAGAGAGAGTGGGGTGGGAGAGACAGCGGGTGAGTGAGAGAGAGTGGTGAGAGAGAGAGAGGGCGATGTGAGGGGCGTGAGAGAGAAAAGGGGAGAGATAAAGGGGGTGTGAGAGTGGGCCAGAGAAAGAGTGGAGGTGAGATAGAGAGGGGCTGGGAGAGAGGGCGTGGGAGAGTGAGGGAATGAGAGAGAGAGAGACGGTGTGAGTGAGATGGGGTGAGAGAGAGAGAGAGACTGAGTGGGAGAGAGGGAGGGAGTGAGAGAGAGAAGGGTAAGAGAGAGAGGAGGTTTGAGAGCGAGAGAGAGAGGTGAGAGAGAGCGTATGTGAGGGGTTGAGAGGGGAGTGAGAAAGGGGGTTGAGAGAGAGAAGGGGGTGAGATAGAGATGCTGAGAAAGAGAGAGGGGTGAAAGAGAAAGAGAGAGGAATGAGAGAGAGGGGGTAAGAGAGAGATAGTTTGAGAGAGCGAGAGAGTAGGTGAGAGAGAGAGGGGATGAGAGGTGTGTAAGAGAGAGGGGTGAGATGAAATGGTGAGGGAGAGAGAATGGGGTGAGAGAAAGAGGGTGCGAGAGAGAGTGGGGTGAGAGAGAGCGTGCGGGTGAGTGAGAGAGAGGGGTGAGAGAGAGGGCGCGATGTGAGGGGGTTGAGAGAGAAAGTGGGAGAGACAAAGGGGGAGAGACAAAGGGGGAGAGAAAGAGTGGAGGTGAGACTGAGAGGGGGTGGGAGAGAAGGCGTGAGAGAGAGAGAGGGTTAAGAGAAAGAGGTGGTTTGAGAGAGCGAGAGAGCAGTTGAGAGAGTGGGGGTGAGGGGGTGGGAGAGAGAGGGTGAGAGAGAGGGGTGTGTGAGAGAGGGGGGGTGAGAGCTGGGGTGAGGGGGGTGAGAAAGCAGGCAGTGAGAGAGAGGGTGTGAGAGAGGGGAGAGAGAGGGGGGTTGAGGGGGGTGAGAGAGAGAGTGAGGGGGTGAGAGAGAGTGTGTGAGAGAGAGAGGGAAGAGGTGAGAGAGGGAGTGGGGTGAGGGGGGTTGAGAGAGAAGGTGGGCTGAGTGAGAGGGGGCTGAGAGAGAGGGGGTGAGAAAGAGGGGGTGAGAGAGAGGGGGTGAGAGGAAAAGAGAGAGTGAGAAAGAGGGGCAGAGAGAGGAGATGAGAGATAGAGCGGGGTGAGGGAGAGGTGGTTGAGAGAGAAAGGGGGTGAGAGAGAAAGGTGGGTGTGAGAGAGAGAGGGGATGTGAGAAACAGAGAGAGAGAGTGAGAGGTTAAGAGGGTGTGAGAGAGGGTGTGAGAGAGGGGTGAGATGAGAGAGAGAGCATGGTGTGACAGAGAAAGGGGGCTGAGAGAAAGAGGGCTGAGAGAGAGAGAGGGGTGAGAGAGAGCGGGGTGAGAGAGCGAGTGGGCTGAGAGAGAAAGGGGGCTGAGAGAGAGAGGGGTTAGGGAGAGAGGGGGTGAGAGAGAGTGGGCTGAGAGAGCGAGTGGGCTGAGAGAGAAAGGGGGCTGAGGGGGGTGAGGGAGAGGGGGGTGAGAGAGAGGGTGTCAGAGGGGGGGAGAGTAAAGGGTGTGTGCGCGAGCGGGGAAAGAGAGAGGGGGAGAGAGAGGGTGCAGAGAGTGGATGAGGGGATGTGAGAGAGGGTGAGATGAGAGGGTGAGAGAGAGAAGGGGTGAGAGAGAGAGGAGGGTGAAAAAGGGAGAGAGGGGGAGAAAGAGAGAGGGGGAAGAATGAGAGGGGGTCAGAGAACGAGTGGAGGTGAGAGGGTGAGAGAGAGGGAGTGGGAGAGAGGGGGTTGGAGAGAGAGAGAGGGAATGAGAGAGAGAGAAGGGTGAGAGGGTGAGAGAGAGAGGGAGAATGAGAAAGATCGGGGTGGGGGAGAGAGCGGGTGCGAAAGAGAAAGGGGGTGAGTGAGAGAGGAGGAGAGAGACGGGGTGAGAGAGACGTAAGAGAGAGAGGGGGTGAAAGAGAGAGGGGTAACAGAGAGAGGGTGAGAGAGAGAGGTGTGAGAGAGAGATCAGCGTGGGAGAGACTGGGGAGAGAGAGAGGGCTGAGAGAGAGAGATGTGAGAGAGAAGATGTGAGAGAGAGATCAGGGTGGGAGAGACTGGGGTGAGAGAGAGGGGTGAGAGAGAGGGGTGAGAGAGAAGCGGTGAGAGAGAGAGAGGATGAGAGAGAGGTGTGTGTGAGAGAGAGGGGGGTAAGAGAGAAAGAGGGGGGTGAGAGAGAGACAGGCAGAGAAAGAGAGGGTGAGAGAGAGAAGGTGAGAGAGAGGCGTGAGAGAGACGGGGTAAGAGAGAGGGGAAAGAGAGACAAGGTTGAGAGAGAGGGGGTGTGAGAGAGAGAGGTGTGAGAGAGAGAGGAGGTGTGAGAGAGAGGGGTGTAAGAGTGAGGGGGTGAGAGAGAGAGGGGGTGAGAGAGAGAGGTGTGAGAGAGAGGGGCTGAAAGAGAGGGACTGAGAGGAGTGGTGAGAGAGGCGGTGAGAGACAAGTGGTGTGAGAGGGAGGTGTGAGAGAAAGAGGGTGTGAGAGAGGGGGGTGAGAGAGACAAGGTGAGAGAGAGAGGGGTGAGAGAAAGGTGGGTGAGAGAGAGAGGGAAAGAGAGAGGGGTGAGAGAGAGAGGGTGAGAGAGAGAAGCGGTGTGAGAGAGGGGTAAGAGAGAGGGCTGAGAGAGGGGCGGTGAGAGATAGGTAGAGTGAGAGAGGGGTGAGAGAGAGGGGGGTGAGAAAGAGGGATTGAGACAGAGGAGGTGGGAGAGTGTGGGTGTGCGAGAGTGAGGGGATGAGAGAGTGAGGGGGTTTGAGAGGGGGGTGGTGAGACAGAAAGGGAGTGAGAGAGAGAGGGGTGAGAGCGCGAGGGGTGAGAGAGAGGGGTGAGAGACAGGTGGGTGAGAGAGAGAGGGGTGAGAGAGAGAGGGTGAGAGAGGGAAGCGGTGTGAGAGAGAGGGGTAAGAGAGAGGGGTGAGAGAGAGGGGGTGAGAGAGAGAGAGGGGTAAGAGAGAGAGGAGTGAGAGACAGAGGACGAGAGATAGAGGGGTGTGAGAGAGGCAGGGTTGAGAGAGAGGTGGGTGAGAGGGAGGGGTGTATGAGAGAGGTGGGCTGAAAGAGTGGACATGAGAGAGGTGGTGAGAGAGAAGGGGTGAAAGAGGGTGGGAGAGAGAGAGGGATAAGAAATGGAGGGGTAGGAGAGAGAGAGAGGATGAGAGAGGAGGTGAGAGAGAGGGGTTGAAAGAGAGAGGTGGGTGAGAGAGAGGTGTGTGAGAGAGACGGGGTAAGAGAGAGAGCGGTAGGAGTGAGAGAGGGCGAGAGAGGGGGGATGTGAGAGAGAGGGGGAGAGAGATAAGGGTGAGAGAGAGAGGGGTGAGAGAAAGAGGGGTGAGTGTGAGAGAGGGGTGAGTTAGAGAGCAGGTGTGAGAGAAATCAGGGTGGAAGAGAGAGCGGGTGTGAAAGAGAGAGGGAGTGAGAGAGAGACAGGCTGAGGGAGGGAGAGGGTGAAAGAGAGGGGGTGTGAGGCAAGGAGTGAGAGAGAGGGGATGAGAGAGGAGGTGAGAGAGAGGGGGTGAGAGAGAGGGGGAGAGAGAGGGTTAAGAGAGAGGGAGAGAGAGGCGTGAGTGAGAGAGGGGGGTGAGAGGGAGAGAAGGGTGAGGGAGAGAGAGGGGTGAGGCGATGGAGAGTGCGAGAGAGAGATCGGGGTGGAAGAGAGAGCGGGTGAGAAAGAGACGGGGGTGAGAGAGAGAGAGGGTGAGAGGGAGGGGTGTATGAGAGAGATGGGCTGAAAGAGTGGACATGAGAGAGAGGGGGTGAGAGAGAAGGGGTGAGAGAGGGTGGGAGAGAGAGAGGTGCGAGAGAGAGGGGTAAGAAATGGAGTGGTAGGAGAGAGAGAGGATGAGAGAGGAGGTGAGAGAGAGGGGTTGAGAGAGAGGTGGGTGAGAGGGAGGTGTGTGAGAGAGAGGGGATAAGAGAGAGAGCGGTAGGAGTGAGAGAGGGCGAGAGAGAGGGGGATGTGAGAGAGAGGGGGAGAGAGAGAAGGGTGAGAGAGAGAGAGGGGTGAGTGTGAGAGAGGGGTGAGTTAGAGAGCGGGTGTGAGAGAAATCAGGGTGGAAGAGAGAGCGGGTGTGAAAGAGAGAGGGGGTGATAGAGAGACAGGCTGAGAGAGGGAGAAGGTGAAAGAGAGGGGGTGAGAGGCAAGGAGTGAGAGAGAGGGGATGAGAGAGGAGGTGAGAGAGAGGGGGTGAGAGAGAGAGGGTGAGAGAGAGGGTTAAGAGAGAGGGAGAGAGAGGCGTGAGTGAGAGAGGGGGGTGAGAGGGAGAAAAGGGTGAGGGAGAGAGAGGGGTGAGGCGATGGAGAGTGTGAGAGAGAGATCGGGGTGGAAGAGAGAGCGGGTGAGAAAGAGACGGGGGTGAGAGAGAGAGACAGGCTGAGTTAGAGAGACAGGGGTGAGAGAGAGAGGGTGAGAGGGAGGTAAGAGAGAGAGATAGAGACAGGGGTGAAAGAGAGAGAGGGGCTGAGAGAGAGAGGGCGTGAGAGAGAGGGGGTGAGATAGAGAGAGGGAAAGGAGACAGAGGGTGAGAGAGAGACGCGTGTGAGAGAGATCAGGGTGGGAGAGACTGGGGAGAGAGGGAGGGTAGCTGAGAGAGAGAGAGGGTTGAGAGAGAGGGGTGAGAGAGAGGGGGTGAGAGAGAGAGAGAGGGATGAGAGAGAGAGGGGTGTGAGAGAGATTGGAGTGGAAGGGAGAGCGGGTGATAAAGAGAGAGGGGGTAAGAGAGACAGGCAGAGAAAGAGAGGGTGAGAGAGAGATGGTGAGAGAGGTGTGAGGGAGAGGGGGTAAGAGAGAGAGGGGGAAAGAAGGAGAAGGGTGAGAGGGTGAGACAGAGAGGGAGGATGAGAAAGATTGGGGTGGGGGAGAGCGCGGGTGAGAAAGAGAAAGGGGGTGAGTGAGAGCGGGGAATAGAGAGGGGGTGAGAGAGCAGTACGAGAGAGGGGTGAGATAGAAAGGGTGAGCGAGAGGGGTGTGAGAGAGAAAGGGGGTGAGAAAGAGAGAGAGTGAGTGAAAGAGAGAGAGAGTATAAGTGAGAAAGAGAGAGTGTGAGTAAGAAAGAGAGAGCGGGTGAGAGATAGAGGGGTGTGAGAGAGGGGTTGAGAGACAAGGGGTGATTGAGAGAGAGAAAGTGGTGAGGGGGTAAGAGAGAGAGTTGGTGAGAAGGAGAGGGTGTGATTGAGAGAGTTTGTGAGAGAGAGGGGGTGAGCGAGAGGGGTGAGAGGCGGAAGGGTTAGAGAGAGTGCGGGGTAAGAGAGAAAGGATGTGAGAGGAGGTGAGAGAGAGAGGGGTGAGAGAGAGGGGAAGACAGAGAGGGGGAGAGAGAGATGGTTTGAGAAAGAGAGAGGGCGTGAGAGATTGAGGGTGTGAGAGACTGAGGGGATGAGAGAGTGAGGGGGTTGAGATAGGGGATGGTGAGAGAGTGGGGTGAGAGCGGGAGGGGTGAGAGACGGGTTGAGAGAGAGGGGGTGAGAGAATGAGGGGTGAGAGAGGGGGGTGAGAGAGAGGGGGAGTTGAGAGAGAGATGGGGTGGGGATGAGAGAGAGAGATGGGGTGAGAGAGAGGGGTGAGAGAGTGAGGGGTGGTGAGAGAGGGGGTGGTGAGAGAGAGGGGGTGAGTGATAGGTGGAGTGAGAGTGAGGGGTAAGAGAGAGGGGGGTGAGAAAGAGGGATTGAGAGAGAGTAGGTGAGAGAGTGTGGGTTTGAGAGAGTGAGGGGTTGAGAGAGAGAGGGGGTGAGAGAGGGTGAGAGAGAGACGGGGGTGAGAGAGAGAGGGGTAAGAGAGAGAGGGGTAAGAGAGAAGGAGTGAGAGACAGAGGATGAGAGATAGAGGGGTGTGAGAGAGACAGGGTTGAGAGAGAGGTGGGTGAGAGGGAGGGGGAAGAGAGAGTGCGAGCAGCAGCGAAGGTAAGACTGTTTGTTTTAAAATTACTTACCGGTAGCGGGCAGCGGTGTTTTTTTTTCTCTCTTTTACAGAAAGAGCGGGAGCAGCAGGGGGAAGTGACGAAGACCGGAGGGGCAGCCGGATGGGTTTTTTCCTATAAAAGCGCGCAGGAGAAGAACCCGAGGCATTTCGGACGTAGGGCCTCCCACCCGCCCTCCTCCTCTAACCTAAATAATAAGACCCGTTGTGGTAAGTAGGTAAGTGCTGCATTTTGCTTGTTGTATTCTTTAGACCCAGTTTTTTTTATATAAAAGGTTACTTTCAGAGGGATGGCAGTGAAGGCAGTGCAATGTTCCTCTTGCAACATGTTTGAGGTGAGGGATGCCATGGACGTCCCTGCTGATTACACTTGCAGGAAGTGCACCCATCTCCAGCTCCTCCAAGACCGCGTAAGGGAACTGGAGCTGGAGTTGGATGAACTTAGGATCATTCGGGAGGCAGAGGGGGTCATAGATCGGAGCTTTAGGGAAGTAGTAACTCCAAAGATGGCAGCTAGATGGGTGACAGTGAGGGGGACTGGGAGGAAGCAGCTAGTGCAGGGACCCCCTGCGGCCATTCCCCTCAAGAACAAGTATACCGTTTTGGATACTTGTGGGGGGGGACTTACCAGGGGTAAGTAACGGGGCTCAGGCCTCTGGCACGGAGCCTGTCCCCGTTACTCAGAAGGGAAGGGTGGAGAAGAGCAGAGCAATAGTAATTGGGGACTCAATAGTTCGGGGCACAGATAGGCGGTTTTGTGGGAACGAGAGAGACTCACGTTTGGTATGTTGCCTCCCAGGTGCAAGGGTACGTGACGTCTCTGATCGTGTTTTCCGGGTCCTTAAGGGGGAGGGGGAGCAGCCCGAAGTCGTGGTCCACATTGGCACCAATGACATAGGTAGGAGGAGCGCTGAGGATGTTAGACAGGCTTTCAGGGAGCTAGGTTGGAAGCTCAGAGTTAGAACGAACAGAGTTGTTGTCTCTGGTTTGTGACCCGTGCCACGTGAGAGAGAGTCGAGGAATAGGGAGAGAGAACAGTTAAATGCGTGGCTACAGGGATGGTGCAGGAGGGAGGGATTCCGGTATTTGGATAACTGGGGTTCTTTCTGGGGAAGGTGGGACCTCTATTAACAGGATGGTCTGCACCTGAACCAGAGGGGCACCAGTATCATTGGTGGGAGGTTTGCTCGTGCTCTTGGGGGGGGGGGGGTTTAGACTTACTCTGCAGGGGCATGGGAACCCAGACTGTAGCTTGAGGGTGCAGGACCTGGAGTGTAGGGAGGTTAGGAACATGGCATCATTTTCAAAGGAGGGTGCCTGTAAACAGGGAAGTGGCTTGAAGTGTGTATACTTTAATGCAAGAAGTATACGAAATAAGGTAGGTGAACTTGCAGCGTGGGTTGGTACCTGGGACTTCGATGTTGTGGCTATTACGGAGACATGGGTAGAACAGGGACAGGATTGGCTGTTGCAAGTTCCAGGGTTTAAATGTTTTAGTAGGGTCAGAGGTGGGGGCAAAAGAGGGGGAGGTGTGGCATTGCTTGTCAAAGATAGTATTACAGCTGTGGAAAGGACGATGGATGAAGACTCGCCATCTGAGGTAGTTTGGGCTGAGGTTAGGAATAGGAAAGGTGAGGTCACCCTGTTAGGAGTTTTTTACAGGCCCCCTAATAGTCCTAGAAACGTAGAAGAAAGGATTGCGAGGATGATTCAAGAGAAGAGTGAAAGTAATAGGGTGGTTGTTATGGGGGACTTTAACTTTCCTGATATAGATTGGGAAAGCGATAGCTCAAGTTCGTTAGATGGGTCAGTGTTTGTCCAATGTGTGCAGGAGGGTTTCCTGACACAATATGTAGATAGGCCAACAAGAGGTGAGGCCATACTGGATTTGGTTCTGGGTAATGAACCAGGCCAGGTGTTAGAATTAGAGGGAGGTGAGCACTTTGGGGACAGTGACCACAATTCGGTGACTTTTACTCTCGTGATGGAGAGGGATAAGAGTGCACTACAGGGCAAGAGTTATAGCTGGGGCCAGGGAAATTATGATGCGGTGAGGCATGACTTAGGATGTGTGGCCTGGAAAAGTAAGCTTCAAGGCAAGGGTGTAATTGATATGTGGAGCTTGTTCAAGGAGCAACTATTGAGTGTCCTTGATAAGTATGTACCCGTCAGGCAGGGAGGAAAGGGTCGTGTGAGGGAGCCGTGGTTTAATAAGGAATTGGAATCCCTTGTTAAATGGAAGAGGGCGGCCTATGTAAAGATGAGGCGTGAAGGTTCAATTGGGGCGATTGAGAGTTATAAGGTAGCCAGGAAGGACCTGAAGAGAGAGCTAAGAGCAGCAAGGAGGGGACATGAAAGGTCCTTAGTTGGTAGGATTAGGGAAAACCCTAAGGCTTTCTATAGGTATGTAATGAATAAAAGAATGACTAGGGTAGGAATAGGTCCAGTCAAGGATAGTAGTGGGAAGTTGCGTGTGGAGGCTGAAGAGATTGGGGATACACTGAATGAATACTTTTCGTCAGTATTCACTCAGGAACAGGACATTGTTGTCGATGTGAGTACCGAGTCACAATTAAGTAGAATGGATGGCTTTGAGGTGTGTAGAGAAGAGGTGTTGGAAATCCTGGAAAGGGTGAAAATAGATACGTCCCCTGGGCCTGATGGCATTTATCCTAGGATTCTCTGGGAAGCAAGGGAGGAGATTGCAGAGCCATTGGCCTTGATTTTTATGTCCTCGTTGTCTACAGGAATAGTGCCAGAAGATTGGAGGCTAGCAAATGTGGTTACCTTGTTTAAGAAGGGGAGTATGGATAACCCTAGTAACTATAGGCCGGTGAGTCTCACTTCTGTTGTGGGTAAAATCTTAGAGAGAATTGTAAGGGATAGGATTTATGAACATCTGGATAGGAATAATGTGATCAAGGATAGTCAGCATGGTTTTGTGAAGGGCAGGTCGTGCCTCACAAACCTTATTGAATTCTTTGAGAAGGTGACTAAGGAGGTGGACGAGGGGAAAGCAGTAGATGTGGTGTATATGGATTTTAGTAAGGCGTTTGATAAGGTTCCCCATGGTAGATTACTGCAAAAAATACGGAGGTATGGCATTGAGGGTGAGTTGGAGGTTTGGATTAGGAGTTGGCTGGCTGGAAGAAGACAGAGGGTAGTAGTTGATGGCAAAGGTTCATCTTGGAGTGCTGTCACTAGCGGTGTTCCGCAAGGATCTGTTTTGGGAACATTGCTGTTTGTCATTTTTATAAATGACCTGGAGGAGGGGTTAGAAGGTTGAGTGAGCAAGTTTGTGGATGATACGAAAGTCGGAGGAGTGGTAGACAGTGAGGAAGGATGTGGCAGGTTACAGCGGGATATTGATAAGCTGCAGAACTGGGCAGAAAGGTGGCAAATGGAGTTCAATGTAGCTAAGTGTGAGGTGATTCATTTTGGTAAGGGTAATAAAAAGATGGGGTCCTGGGCTAACGGTCGGATACTTGGTAGTGTGGATGAGCAGAAAGATCTTGGTGTCCATGTACACAAATCTTTGAAAGTTGCCACCCAGGTAAATAGTGCGGTGAAGAAGGCATATGGCGTACTGGCTTTTATTGGTAGAGGAATTGAGTTCCGGAGTACTGAGGTAATGTTGCAGTTGTATAAGACTCTGGTGCGGCCGCATCTGGAGTATTGTGTGCAGTTTTTGTCCCCATACTATAGGAAGGATGTGGAGGCACTGGAACGGGTGCAGAGGAGGTTTACCAGGATGTTGCCTGGTATGGTAGGAAAATCGTATGAGGAAAGGCTGAGGCACTTGGGGCTGTTTTCATTGGAGAAAAGAAGGTTTAGGGGTGACTTGATAGAGGTGTACAAGATGATTAGGGGTTTAGATAGGGTCGACAGTGAGAATATTTTTCCACGTATGGAGTCAGCTATTACAAGGGGGCATAGCTTTACATTAAGGGGGGAAGGTATAGGACAGATGTTAGGGGTAGATTCTTTACTCAGCGAGTATTGAGTTCATGGAATGCCCTGCCAGTAGCAGTGGTGGACTCTCCTTCATTATGGGCATTTAAACGTGCATTGGATAGGCGTATGGAGGATAGTGGGCTAGTGTAGGTTAGGTGGGCTTGGATCGGCGCAACATCGAGGGCCGAAGGGCCTGTACTGCGTTGTATTCTTCTATGTTCTATGTTCTAGAGAGGGGCTGAAAGAGTGGGCGTGAGAGAGAGGGGGTGAGAGAGAAGGTGTGAAAGAGGGTGGGAGAGAGAGAGGTGCGAGAGAGAGAGGGGTAAGAAATGGAGGGGTAGGAGAGAGAGAGGATGAGAGAGGAGGTGAGAGAGAGGGGTTGAGAGAGAGGTGGGTGAGAGGGAGGTGTGTGAGAGAGAGGGGGGTAAGAGAGAGAGCGGTAGGAGTGAGAGAGGGCGAGAGAGAGGGGGATGTGAGAGAGAGGTTGAGAGAGAGAAGGTTGAGAGAGAGAAGGGTGAGAGAGAGAGGGGTGAGAGAAAGGGGTGAGTGTGAGAGAGGGGTGAGTTAGAGAGCGGGTGTGAGAGAACTCAGGGTGGAAGTGAGAGCGGGTGTGAAAGAGAGAGGGAGTGAGAGAGAGACAGGCTGAGAGAGGGAGAGGGTGAAAGAGAGGGGGTGAGAGACAAGGGGTGAGAGAGAGGGGATGAGAGAGAGGAGGTGAGAGAGAGGGTGAGAGAGAGGGGGTGAGAGAGAGGGTTAAGAGAGAGGGAGAGAGAGAGGCGTGAGTGAGAGAGAGAGGGGGGTAAGAGGGAGAGAAGGGTGAGGGAGAGAGGGGGTGAGGCGATGGAGGGTGAGAGAGAGAGATCGGGGTGGAAGAGAGAACGGGTGAGAAAGAGACGGGGTGAGTGAGAGAGAGACAGGCTGAGTTAGAGAGACAGGGGTGAGAGAGAGAGGGTGAGAGGGAGGTAAGAGAGAGAGATAGAGATAGGGGTGAAAGAGAGAGAGATGCTGAGAGAGAGAGGGCGTGAGAGAGAGGGGTGAGATAGCGAGAGGGGAAATAGAGAGAGAGGTTGAGAGAGAGAGAGGGATGAGAGAGAGGGGGTGTGAGAGAGATTGGAGTGGAAGGGAGAGCGGGTGATAAAGAGAGAGGGGGTGAGAGAGACAGGCAGAGAAAGAAAGGGTGAGAGAGAGAAGGTGAGAGAGAGGTGTAAGAGAGAGGGGGTAAGAGAGAGAGGCGGAAAGAGGGAGAAGGTTGAGAGGGTGAGACAGAGAGGGAGGATCAGAAAGATTGGGGTGGGGGAGAGCGCGGGTGAGAAAGAGAAAGGGGGTGAGTGAGAGTGGGGAACAGAGAGGGGGTGAGAGAGCGGCGTAAGAGAGAGAGGGGTGAGAGAGAGCAGTAAGAGAGAGAGGGGTGAGATAGAAAGTGTGAACGAGAGGGGTGTGAGAGAGAAAGGGGGTGAGAAAGAGAGAGATTGAGTGAAAGAGAGAGTGTAAGTGATAAAGAGAGAGTGTGAGTAAGAAAAAGAGCGCTCGTGAGAGAGAGGGGTGAGAGAGAGGGGTTGATAGACAAGGGGTGATTGAGAGAGAGAAAGTGGGGAGGGGGTAAGAGAGAGAGAGGAGTGAGAAAGAGAGGGTGTGATTGAGAGAGTTGGTGAGAGAGAGGGGGTGAGCGAGAGGAGTGAGGCGGAGGGGTTAGAGAGAGCGCAGGGTAAGAGAGAAAGGCTGTGAGAGGGGGTGAGAGAGAGGGGTGAGAGAGAGGGGAAGAGAGAGGGGGAGAGAGAGTGGGTTTGAGAAAGAGAGAGGGCGTGAGAAATTGAGGGTGTGAGAGACTGAGGGGATGAAAGAGTGAGGGGGGTTGAGAGAGGGGCTGGTGAGAGAGAGGGGTGAGAGCGGGAGGGGTGTGAGAGAGGGGGTGAGAGAATGAGGGGGTGAGAGAGAGGGGGTTGAGAGAGGGGGAGTTGAGAGAGAGGGGGTGGGGATGAGAGAGAGAGATAGGTTAGAGAGAGGGAGGTGGGAGAGAGAGGGGTGAGAGAGAGGGGTGAGAGAGTGAGGGGGTGAGAAAGAGGGATTGAGAGAGAGGAGGTGAGAGAGTGTGGGTGTGAGAGAGTGAGGAAATGAGAGAGTGAGGGGGTTTGAGAGAGGGGGTGGTGAGACAGAAAGGGAGTGAGAGAGAGAGAGGGGTGAGAGCGCGAGGGGTGAGAGACAGGTGGGTGAGAGAGAGAGGAGTAAGAGAGAGGGTGAGAGAGAGAAGCGGTGTGAGAGAGAGGGGTAAGAGAGAGGGATAAGAGAGAGACGGGGGTGAGAGAGAGAGTGGTAAGAGAGAGAGGAGTGAGAGACAGAGGATGAGAGAGAGGTGTGTGAGAAGGAAGGGAGAGTGAGAGAGAGGGGCTGAAAGAGTGGGCGTGAGAGAGAGGGATTGAGAGAGAAGGGGTGAGAGAGAAGGGGTGGGAGAGAGAGGGTGGGAGAGAGAGAGAGGTGAGAGAGAGAGGGGTAAGAAATGGACGAGTAGGAGAGAGAGAGGGAGAGAGAGATGTGTGAGAGAGAGAGAGGCCTAAGAGAGAGAGCGGTAGGAGTGAGAGAGGGCGAGAGAGAGGGGGATGTGAGAGAGGGGGAGAGAGAGAAGGGTGAGAGAGAGGGGTGAGAGAGAGAGGGGTGAGTGAGAGAGAGGGGTGAGTTAGAGAACTTGTGTGAGAGAAATCGGGTTGGAAGAGAGCGCGGGTGTGAAAGAGAGAGGGGGTGAGAGAGAGAGGGTGAAAGAGAGGGGTGAGAGAGAAGGGGTGATAGAGAGGGGATGAGAGAGAGGAGATGAGAGAGAGGGGGTGAGAGAGGCGGTGACAGAGAGGGGGTGAGAGAGAGAGATGGGCAAGAGAGAGAGAGGGGTGAGAGGGAGAGAAGGGTGAGGGAGAGAGAGGGGTGAGGGAGAGAGAGAGGGTGTGAGAGAGATCGGGGTGGAAGAGAGAGTGGGTGAGAAATAGACGGGGGTGAGAGAGAGACAGGCTGAGTTAGAGAGACAAAGATGAGAGACAGAGAGTGAGAGAGAGAAGGTGAGAGGGAGGTAAGAGAGAGAGAGGGGTGAAAGAGAGAGAGGGGCTGAGATAGAGAGGGCCTGAGAGAGAGGGCTGTGAGATAGAGATCGGGGAAAGAGAGAGAGAGGTGTGGGAGAGAGAGAGGGTGAGAGAGAAGGTGAGAGAGAGGGGGAAAGAGGGATAAGGGTGAGAAGGTGAGACAGAGAGGGAGGATGAGAAAGATCGGGGTGGGGGAGAGAGCGGGTGAGAAAGAGAAAAGGGGTGAGTGACAGTGGGGGAGAGAGGGAGAGAGAGAGCGGGAGAGAGAGAGAGGGGTGAGAGAGAAAAGGGGTGAGAGAGAGAGAGGGGTGAGAAAGAGAGAGAGTGAGTGAAAAAGATAGAGAGTGTAAGTGAGAAAGAGAGAGTGAGTGACAAAGAGAGAGCAGGTGGGGAGGAAATGGATGGGTAGGAGAGGTAGAGGGTGAGAGAGGATGTGAGAGAGAGGGGGTGAGAGAGAGAGAGGGGTGAGTGAGAGAGAGAGGGATGAGTTAGAGAGCTTGTGTGAGAGAAATCGGGGTGGAAGAGAGAGCGGGTGTGAAAGAGAGAGGGGGTGAGAGAGAGAGACAGGCAGAGAAAGAGAGGGTGAGAGAGAAGGTGAGAGGCGTGAGAGAGAGGGGGTAAGAGAGAGGGGATGAGAGAGAGGGGATGAGAGAGAGGGGGTGAGAGAGAGGGGGTGAGAGAGAGGGGGTGAGAGAGAGGGTTGAGAGAGAGAGGGAGAGAGAGAGACGGGCAAGAGAGAGAGGGGTGAGAGGGAGAGAAGGGTGAGGGAGAGAGAGGGTGTGAGAGAGAGATCGGGGTGGAAGAGAGAGTGGGTGAGAAAGAGACGGGGGTGAGAGAGAGACAGTCTGAGTTCGAGAGACAAAGATGAGAGACAGAGGGTGAGAGAGAGAGGGTGAGAGGGAGGTAAGAGAGAGAGAGGGGTGAAAGAGAAAGAGGGGCTGAGAGAGAGAGGGGGACGGGGTGCAGAGGAGAGTCACAAGTATGTTCCCTAGGTTGGAGCATGTCACCTCTGGAGAGAAGCTGGAAAAGCTTGGTTTGTTTACTTTGGAGCAGAGAAGACTGAGGGGTGTGTGATTCAGAAGGATAAGATTACGAGGGACATGGACAGAGTGGATAGACAGCAGCTGTTCCTTTTAATCAAAGTGGCAAAACCAGGGAAACACACTTTTCAAGTGAAGGGTCTCAGGATTTGAGGATTGTTTCTCATCCAGAGGGTGTTGGGTTCTGGAATATACTTCCTGAGAGGGAGCTGTTATGGTAACCACATAACAGCTAAATAGTACTTGGACGAGCTCTTGAAGTTTCATAACATTCCCAGATACAGGCCTCACGTAGAGAGCGTGGGATGAGTGTAGACCATGCTGTATGTCTGACGGTATAAAGACTAGGCTCCTCTGATTGTATGGTGTGGACTTGAATTGATGGGTTTCTGAAGAGAATATTAACAAGAATTATAAGGGTGAACTGTCAATGGAAAAGGTTAGAGAAAACAAGTGCAGCTTCGTTACAGCCTGAACCCAGAGGAAGGAGAATAGAGAATAGAGCAATAGCAGAACTATGAAGCAATTACTTCAGTTCTGTCTTCACAGAAGGAAACAAACCAAATAAATCAAATCTTCCCAGGAAGACTGGAAAGCGTAAGTCTCGAGAGAAAAAGAATGAAATCAGAAATGAATGCTTTGGGAGAAATTATTGGGACTGAAAGTATGTTTGAATTTAGAATACAGATGGAAAGGTGAGAAGATAAAGTCCAAGACCAGGGTCCTGAGCTGAAACAGAGGAGACAGCAATAGGATGAGGGAGGAGTTGGCTAAGGTTGGCTGGAAGCAAAGACTTTAACGTGGAACCATTGATGAACAGTAGCTGGCTTTCAAAGCAGTTTTTGTTTTGCAAATGGGCAGCAACAGCATATAACAGTGAAATGGAAGGACTGTAGGAAAAGCGATCTGCCATGGATGTCTCATGAAATGCGGGAGGCTATCAAAATAAATAAATGTCATAAATAATGGCAAAGACCAGTGGGAAACTAGACGATTGGGAAAGTTATAAAGAAAGCAACAAAAAAAAAACCTGTCAAGAAACATAAAAGTACGTGTATCTATGAGTTGCCAGAGGATGTGGTGGAGGCTGGTACAATTGAAACATTTAAGAGGCATTTGGATGGGTATATGAATAGGAAGGGTTTGGAGGGATATGGGCCCGGGTGCTGGCAGGTGGGACTAGATTGGGTTGGGATATCTGGTCGGCATGAACTGGTTGGACCGAAGGGTCTGTTTCCATGCTGTACATCTCTATGACTCTATGACTCTATAAGATAGATAGATTACGAGAGCAAACTACCTCATAATATACAGACAGATATCAAAAGATTCTAAAAATAAATAAAGTGAAAAGAATGGCTAAGGTAAGAATTGGTCCTTTAGAGGGCGAGAAGGGTTATTTAGTGAGGAAATGGCCGAGGAATTGAATAGATATTTAATTGGTCTCACAGTGAAGGGCACTAATAAGATGCCAGAATTGTCAAAGAGAGGAAGACCGGTGAGGACCTGGAAACAGCCATTCCCATGAGAGAGATAGTGTTGGGCAAGTTCATGGATCTAAAGTTAGATAGGTCGCCTGGCCCTGATGGAATGCATCCTGAGTGCTAACAGAGGTGGTGGAAGAAATAGCAAATGCATTTGTTTTCTAAATTCACTGGACTCTGGTACAGTTCCAGCAGGGTAGAAAACAGGAAATCAGACGCCACTGTTTAAAAAGGGTAGAAAATAAGTGGGAATTACAGACCAGTTAGCCTAACAAGTATATTGGGGAAAATACTTAAAGCTGTAATCAAGGAAAAAATAGCAATGCATCTAAATAGAAATTGTCCCATTTGACAGACACAGCATCAGTTCATGAAAGGAAGGTCATAATTAACCAATTTACTGGAAAGCTATGAAGACATTATGACCACGGGGACCCAGTAGAATTGGTGTAAGGAGATTTTAAAAAGTCACTCGATACAGAGCCGCCATAAAAGCTGCTGCATAAGGTAAAGATGTGTGGCGTTACGGGTAATGTATTCACATGGGTAGAGGATTGGTTAACTAACAGGAAGCAGAGATTGGGAATAAATGAGTGAGTTTCTGGTTGCTGATCAGTGACTAGTGGTGTGTCTCTGGGATCAGTGCTGGAACCGCAATTATTCACAGCTGAGACGGACGATTTGGAGTTGGTGACCATGTGTAATATCTCAAAGATTGTAGATGATCCGGAAATGAGTGGCAGAGCAAATGTGCAGAGGACTGATAAACTTTACAAAGCGACAAAAATAGTTTAAGTGAGTGGGCAAAGGTCCGGCAGAAGGAGTGCAATTATAATAAATGTGATTTCATCCATTTTGGTGGGAATAACAGTAAAAAAAAAACCATCAATTGCATGGTAAAAATGCAGCATGCGTGTGTGCAGAGGGAGCTGGGTGTCCTTGTGCATGAATCACAGAGGTTGTTCTGCAGGTGCAGCAGGTAATTAACAAAGCAAATGGAATTGTGTTCTTCATTGAAAATAGGATTGAGTTCAAACACAGGGACGTTTTGTTCTGTTGTCCAGGGTGCTGGGAGGTCACACCTGCAACACTGTGTGCAGTTTTGGTCTCCCTACTTGAGAAAGTATGTCATGGCACTACAGTGGATGCAGAGGAGTTCGCTAGGTTGGTTCCAGAGTTGAGGAAGTTGGCTTTTGAGGAGAGACTAAGTAGACTATAATTATATGTTGATTGGAATTTTAAGGAATGAGGGATAATCTGGTAGAAACAGGTATAACTATGAGGGAAATAGATAAGATAAAAATAGAGAGGATGTTTCCAGTAGAAGATGAGAATAGGACAAGAGGACAAAATCTCAAAATTATTTGGAGCAGATTTAGGACTGAATTGAGAAGGAACTTCTTGACCAAGAAGGTTGTGAATCTGTGGAATTCCGGCCCACTGAAATAGTTGAAGCTTTATCATTGAATGCCTTTCAATGTCAGATAGATTTTTTTTTAGCAGTAAAGGGACAAAGGGATATGGTGAATGTGCGGGTAAGTGGAGCTGAGGCTATGGAATGATCAGCCATGATCTTATTGATGCTCCTAGTTCTTATGTAATGGTTCAACATGAAATGGAAATCATATTTAAGAAACTGACTGGTTGATACATACGGAGAAGCAATGGATGCAGTGCATTTGGATTTTCAGAAGGATCTTGGTAAAGACGCTGGCAAAGTCAAATGTTACAGGATTCGGGTTAAAATATGAACATGGTTTTAGAATAGGAGAGCTGACAGGAAACAATTAACAGGAATAAAACATTCTGTTTTGAAGTACAAGGATGGTTGAGTGTCGCAGGGATTGAGTCTTGGGCCCCAGCGATTCCCAATGCATGTTAAGGTACTCAAATTCAATATTTCACAACCTGCCGACAGCACTAAACGAGGTTGGATTGTGAGTGGGTGAGGAGGATGTAAAAAAAACTCCAAGGTGGTTGAGACAAGTGGAGTGAATGGGCAAATGCATGGCACATGGAGGATAATGGGGTGGGTGTGACGGTAGGTACTTTTGTGGGAACAGTAGAACAGCAAACTATCATTTGAAAAGAGATTAGTTGAAACATGTTGATCTTTAAATGGATTAATGTTCTTTCTTTGTTTCTTCTCTGCAGACCTCCAATGCAGGGCAGTGAGTTCTGAACCTAGAAGTCAGTACTGGGAATGGCATTGGCACGCGCCCACTGTACACAGACCCACCAAGTGGGTAGCTGTAACATTGAAAAAGATTTAGATCTCCTTGTCCACCAGTCACTGAAAGCAATATTGTAGGAGCAGTAAGCAGTTAGGAAGATAAATGATGTGTCAACCTTTATTTCAGGGAATTTTGAGTACAGGAGTAAGGGTATCTTAGAGCAGTTGTACAGGGCCTTGGTGAGATCCCATCTCAAGCATTTTGCTGTATTGTGTGCAGTTTTGGTTTCCTTACTTAATAAAAGACAAACCTGACATTGAGGAATTACAGTGAAGGATGACCAGACTGATCTCTGGGATGACAGGCTTGTTTTGGGAGCAGAGTTTTGGGTGATTGGACCTGTATTCCATGGGCTTAAGGAAAATGAGTGAAGATCTCAGTGACATATATAAAACTCTGACAGGGAGAGACAGGTTGGAAGCAGGGATGGTAATTCTCCTGGCTGGGACGTCTAAAATAATGGGCCACAGTATTCGGTATGGGCAGTTCACTCTGCATTCAGATAAGAATAAATGTCTGTACTCCGAGACTGGTGAACGTGGGGCTTTCTCTCCCACATCAGGGAGAACGTCCTGGGGATGCCAGGACATTAAATATAAAAAGGATTTCCGGACACTAAAGGGATCAGGAGACAGTTGGAGTACAACTATCACATGCTCTCAGATGTTAGGAAGGAGATCTCTGCAGTGTCAACAGGACTGTTGACAAACAGTCATATTTACAAATGAGAGGGACCGTATTGTTGAAGAGGAGTTTGTGAAACGGACTAGCCAGAAGAGATACTTGTTAGGAAGGAAGATGTGTTGGACATTTTGAACAACGTGAGGATAGATAAGTCCCCCGTCCTGACGGGATATATCCCAGGATTATGTGGGAAGCAAGAGAGGGAATTGCAGAACCGTTGGCAATATTCGTTTCGTCTTCACTGTCAACGAGGGTGGTACCAGGGGAATGGAGAGTGGCGAATGTTGTGCCCCTGTTCAAAAAAGGGAATAGGGATAACCCCGCGAATTACAGGCCAGTTAGTCTTACTTCGGTGGTGGGCAAAGTAATGGAAAGGGTACTGAGGGATAGAATTTATGAGTATCTGGAAAGACACTGCTTGATTAGGGACAGCCAGCACGGATTTGTGAAGGGTAGGTCTTGCCTTACAAGTCTTATTGAATTCTTTGAGGACGTGACCAAGCATGTGGATGAGGGTAGAGCAGTGGATTTAGTATACATGGATTTTAGTAAGGCATTTGATAAGGTTCCCTATGGTTGGCTTATGCGGAAAGTCAGGAGGCATGGGATAGAGGGAAACTTGGCCAGTTGGATAGAAAACTGGCTAACCGGTCGAAGTCAGAGAGTGGTTGTAGATGGAAAATATTCAGCCTGGAGCCCAGTTACAAATGGAATTCAGCAGGGATCAGTTCTGGTCCTCTGCTGTTTGTAATTTTTATTAATGACTTGGAAGAGGGAGTCGAAGGGTGGGTCAGTAAATTTGCAGATGATACGAAGATTGGTGGAGTTCTGGATAGTTAGGAGGGCTGTTGTCGGCTGCAAAAGGACTTAGATATGATGCAGAGCTGGGATGAGGAGTGGCACATAGAGTTCAACCCTGTCAAGTGTGAGGTTGTCCATTTTGGAAAGACAAATAAGAATGTGGAATACAGGGTTAACGGTAGGGTTCTTAGTAAGGTGGAGGACCAGAGGGATCTTGGGGTCTATGTTCATAGATCTTTGAAAGTTGCCACTCAGGTGGATAGAGCTTGTAAGAAGACCTAATGTGTATTAGCGTTCATTAGCAGAGGGATTGAATTCAAGAGTCGTGAAGTGATGTTGCAGCTGTACAGGTTAGGCCACATTTGGAGTACTGTGTGCAGTTCTGGTCGCCTCACTTTAGGAAAGATGTGGAAGCTTTGGAGAGAGTGCAGAGAAGATTTACCAGGATGTTGCCTGGAATGGAGAATAGGTCGTACGAGAATAGGTTGAGTGCTAGGCCTTTTCTCATTGGAACGGCGAAGGATGAGGGGTGACTTGATAAAGGTTTATAAGATGATCAGAGGAATAGATAGAGTAGAGAGTCAGAAACTTTTTCCCCGGGTGCAACAGAGTGTTAGAAGGGGACATAAATTTAATGTGAAGGGTGGAATGTATAGGGGAGATGTCAGGGGTAAGTTCTTTACCCAGAGAGTGGTTGGAGCATGGAATGCACTGCCTGTGGGAGTGGCAGAGTCTGAATCATTGGCGACCTTTAAGCGGCAATTGGATAGGTACATGGATAGGTGCTTAAGCTAGGACAAATGTTCGGCACAACATCGTGGGCCGAAGGGCCAGTTCTGTGCAGTATTGTTCTATGTTCTATGACTGTGTTCCCCGTTCCCTTTTCCAATATCGAGTTTTCTGTCGATTTTATGCTTCCAAATCTCGGAGTAGTTTGATATATTTGAGTGCCTTGCTTGACCGTTTTCGAGATCATTGAAGAGTTTATCACATGTCTGTGTATCTGGAGTCACTTTTCGGACAGACCAGGAAAACACGGGAGATTCACTTCCTGAAAGTACATTGGGGAAGGAAATTGATGTTTACAAGCAACGTTTGCTTCAATGTGAATATTACTGGCCCCAGATTTCACAGCTCGATATTTTAAAAATATATTTTTTAACTTCCACCAGCTGCCAGTGCATTAACCTGTTCAGGATTAATAATCCAGTGCCATTTCCACAACAGCATCATCTCCACATGGGGACCTATTGGAAACCACACTGAGCAGTTTCGTTCTGTGCTGCTTGACAGCTCTGTCAGAAAAACGACCACTACTTTGTCTTTTGTGATGGCACTGAGGGTGTGGTAATTGGTCAGATTGCAACTATTCCTCTCTTTGGGAACTGGAGATAGCTGAGTAATTTTTCGCATTGCCAGGGAG
Source organism: Chiloscyllium plagiosum (assembly GCF_037043375.1). Taxonomy (NCBI): domain Eukaryota; kingdom Metazoa; phylum Chordata; class Chondrichthyes; order Orectolobiformes; family Hemiscylliidae; genus Chiloscyllium; species Chiloscyllium plagiosum. Next base: position 74,434,902 of record NW_028270180.1, on the reverse strand, counting down.
ATGTCAGAGTTGTCAGCTTAGTGGTAGTGATGGACTGAGGGATTATCCCATTCAAAAAGTTACAGATTGTCCTTGAATATAATGCTGCTTCTGCTGATGTTGCTGCTGTGATCTACAGCACCACATCAATGTTAGGAATTCTGTATTTTAGAAAGTTCAAAAATTTATATCACTGCAAGTATTTACAGAGGACTTTTGACTTGGAAATTAATTGAGGGCAATGAAGAATGAATAGACTCTTACCCTCATACAATATGAAAATAGAGCCTTTGACCCAACTCCTCCATGCTCACCAGTTTTCCTAAATTGAATGAGTTCTATTTTTCTGTTTTTGGCACATACCCCTCCAAAATGTTCCTGTTCATGAACACATCAAATTGCCTTTCAATTGTTGTAATTACACTCACCAATACCACTTCCTCCAACAGCTCGCTACATGTCCACACCACTCTCTGTGAGAAACAGCTGCCATTAGATCTCATTAAAATCTCGCCCCTCTCACCTTAAACCTATCCTCTATGGCTTTGGGAACCTCCACCCTGGGGAAAAGACTTTGGCTATTCATCCTATCAATGGCCCTCATGATTTTATAAACCCCAATAAATTCACCCCTCAGCCTCCTACGCAAAAAGAACAAAATCACAGCCTATCTTTATACCTCAAAACCTCCAATCTCCCTCACACCATTTAAAATATTTTGTCCCCTTTCCAGTTTATAACATGCTTCCTTTAGCACGGCGACAAGAATTGTACTCAGTACTCCAAATGTGGCCTTACCATTCTCTTGTACAGTCATAACATGATATCCCAATTCCTCTAATCAATGCTCTGACTGATGAAGGTAAGTGTGCCTAATGCCTTCTTCACCACCATGTTACCTGTGACTCTACTTTCAAGGAACTATGTACCTGCACCCTGGATCTCTCTGTTTGACAGCACTCCCCAGTGCCCTACCGGTAACTGTATAAAACCTGTCCTGGCTTGTCTTACAAAATGCAACACCTCACATTTATCTGCATGAAGCTCTATCTGACAATCACCAGCCCACTTTCCCAGTTGATCAAGATCTTATTGTTCTCCAAGATACCCTTCTTCACTGTCCACTATTAATACAAATTTTGGGGTTTCATCTACGAACGTACTATCTATGGTTCCTATATTATGATCCGAATCATTTACAAAAACAATGAACAGCAGCAGCCTGGCCCTTGTGGCAACCACTGGTCACAGGCCTCCAATTGGAACAACAAATCTCTCCCAGCAACATCTACCTCCTACTGTCAAGCCAATTTTGTGTCTAATTGGATAGCTCTTCCTGATCCCCTGTGATGTAACCTATTAAACAGGCTACCATGTGGAACCTGTTGGTCCTCACTATATTCACGTAGACAAAGTATGCTGCTTTACCTTCATCTAATTTCTTCGTCAACTCTTCAAAAATGCAATCCAGTTTGTAAGACGTGGATTCCCAGACACGAAGTCATGTTGAATATCCCTAATCAGTCCTTGCCTTTCCAAATGTATGTAAAACCTTCCCCTCAGAATCTCCTACAAAAACTTACCCACGCTTGACATCAAACTCACTGGTCTGCTGTTCCCTAGCTTTTCCTTGCAGCATTGTTATAAATAATGACATTAGCTGTCTTCCTGTCCTCCAGCACCTCAACCGTGGCTGTCAATTATACAAATAAGAAAGTCAAGAGAATTTCAGATTTCGTAAACCAGAAACAAAGACAAAACGTCCTGGAAAACCTCAAAGGTCTGGCAGCATCTGTGCAGAGAATTCAGACTTAATGTGTTACAACACGGGGTAATCACCCACCCACCCCCGCTAATTTAAACCTGCAACACAGAAAAGGTTTAACCTGTGCTGTAATCTGTTAAAATTCGAGAGGCCAAGAACTATCCTAAAGGTCACTATTTAAAATAAAAATTAACAACACTTTTTTAAAAAAAAGTCTAACAGAGAATAATTAACTAACAACTATTTGCAACTTCTTTCTCTGACAAATCTTTTATTTTCCCTTCTACAATACTGCTCCAATAATAAAAAAAAACAATTAAGATTTACTAAAACATTCAAATTTCTGAAGCAACCCGCTGTCAAATTTTCTCTTTGTATTTTCCTCTGTCATCTTTTCTTCTCCTTCAGATTTCTGTTTCACAGGACATTGACAAATAAAGGTACATTTAGGAGAGCTATTCTCCGGGCAGTCTGCAGATGTTGGTGGCTTGGTAGTTCTCCACCAACTGTTCATTTTATTTTGTTTTTCTACCCCAAAGCATCGGGTCATTTCATTTTTTTTAACATTGTCAAAATGCAAAATTCAAACTTGATTAGAGTTTAGAATCTTGGGGCATAATGTAAACTGATTGATCGAATTTCATTTTATTTTTGTCTCATAGCTATCCAGGTACTGCCAGCTTCTGGACCAAATGTTCCATTATAAATTTTCCAGAACTCGCTGTGCTTGTAAATCCTTCAACTCTCTTAAAGATACAATACCCTTTACACCTTCATAACACCTTCCCTCTCAAAAAAGAACCATCATAATTAAAACATGGTCTTATTTCGTTTTGTATTCTTTAAACAGATTACTATAACATACTGACCACTTAAATCCAAGTTTACCTTAACTTCTTCCCATATACCTATATTTAACATTGGATAAATACAAATCTCATCTAAACTTTATCAGTTAAATCCGTGAGAACGCCTCTGCAATTGCATTTTTATGACAAACTGCATGTACAATTTTAAAATTAAAAGTCTGTAAATTAGTCTCCAATGAAATATTCTTTAAAGCATTCTAATAATGTAAGCAGATTGGGATCCGTGTACACAATTGTCTCCAATGCATTATTTGTGACATACACGTTATAAGGCTAGTACCAAACTCAATAGTTCTGTCTCAATCATGGAATGTTTCCTCTCGTGACTGTTGAGTTTCTTTGAAAAGTACAATTCCATGTCATCGTCCTGTAGCAATACAGCTCCAACTCCTATGTCACTAGCATCGATTGCAGCTTTGAAAGGTTTCGTAATGTTTGGTGTATCTAAAACTGGGTTGGTGGTCAATATTTCTTTTTCATGGTCGAGGACCTCCTGGCATTGTTTTGTACACCAAAATTTTGTGTTCTTTTTCAGCAAATCGGTTAACGGTGCCACTACACTGCTGAAGTTTGGAACAAACCCCTGAATGATTCCGCTGAGTCCGAAAAAATGAAGCACTTTTTTCTTTGAGGTTGGTCGTGGAAATTCCTCTGTAGCTTTTGTCTTTGCATTCCATGGAGTCAAGAACATGTCCCAAGAGCATCACGTCTGCTTTCACAAATTCAGTTTTCTTTAATTTTACCACCAGTTTTGTTTCTTGTATTCGTTCAAAGAGCTCTGCCATCTGTACCAAGTGATCTTTCCAGAACTTACTAAGGATCACTACGTCATCCAAATGGACTGCACAGTTTGTTAACCCAGCCATACATCTGTTCTTGAGTGTTTAGAATGTGTTGGGTGCGTTCTTCATTCCAAAGGGCATTAGTTTTAATTGATACAGCTGATTTGGCGTTACAATTCAGAAATTTATTTTACCCTCTCTGATAAAGGTACCTGCCAGTAACCACGCATTCAATCCAACTTGGTGATGCAACTGGCTTGTCCAACTTTCTCGACACAGTCCTCCAATGTTGTTATTGGATATTTCTGAATTTGTAACAGTGATGACCTTCCAAGAAAAATTATTGATTCCTGTCCGGTTTGGGACAATTGGAGAGGTCCACTTTCTCTAGCTTGGTTTGATGATGTCGTCATTGAGCATGGCCTTCACCTCCTTCTGGACCTGTCTGGCTTTGACAGGATTAAGCCAATATAGATGTTGTTTTATCGGAACAGTATTCCCTACGTCTACTTCATTAGTTCTCCCCATATGATTCTTACATATGTCCTCATACTGCAATAACAAACCTTTCAACTTTGTTCGATGTTCCTGAGACAGACAGTTTACGAACTTTTCCGACTGCTCAAGGACTTCTGCATTTTTAACATATTTTGAGGCACATCAAAATCCACAAGATTTGGATTTGATTCCTCACTCTGTGCGGCAGTAGCTGACACCTGTTTCTCCAGTTCTTCCTCTCCTCTACTTTTCAGGAGCGGATCTACATACCCATTTATAAGCCACATGAAAGGGTCTTCGAATGTGGGAATTGGCAACAGAGGTGCTAGTTTCATTACTGCCTGTGGCCTACCTACCATTTGGCAAAAATGACACGTATGTCAAAAGTTAACCACGTACTTGCACATTCCAGGTCTTTAAAAATGTCTTTGTCCCTTAGCCGGAGTCTTTTGTACCCCAGGTGACCTCCTAAAGGTAGTTCATGTGCTACCCATAACATTTCCTGTCTGTATGCTATCGGCAACACAATCTGGTGCACTTCGGCACATTTCTCCTCTGCACTAACTTGACGTGGTCTCCATTTTCATCTTAAAATTCGATCTCTCAGATAATAACCCTCACGAATATCCTCTGCCTCCCTTTCAGAATATGCAACAACATATAAATCTTTTATCATCTTGTCTGACTGTTGCACGTCCCTTTGTCTTTCAGAACTAAAAGATTCTGTCTGATCCACTGTCTGTTCAGGTTTTCCTTGCAACATTATGGCAAACAGGGTGTCCGGTAACTGAACCTCAACTCCTTCATCTTTGTCTTTAGTTTGTGCTTCGTGCTGTCACTTGTGATAATGGGATCTGGTTACTGTACAGCCTGGGAAAATAACAGAATGCTTCTGATTTAACTCCTCAGTTTCTTAGTCTTCCTTGCGCTTCTCCACAAGGGGTGTCACTCCCAACTTGGACCCTGCTAAATCATTCTCAAGAACAAACTGGATTCCTGGAACTGACTCTCTGTCAATCATTCCCACTGTAACTTTCCCAGTCTTGGGTTGGTACTCCAACCTGAATTTCTATAGGGGAATGCTAAATTTCTGTCTATCTATTTCACAAATCACCACAGTCTCGGGTAACAGATCAGAAATATTGCAAATTTGCTAATCTCTTACTATTAAAGACTGGTTAGTTTCTGTATCTCTCAAAGTTATAACTTCTTACCCTTCTACCCCTGTTATTTCCGAGTAAACTTTACTCACAGAGGCGAATTCTTCATAGAGATCAGGTACTAACTCCATACCCAGCCCCTGCCTATGCTGTGCACTTTTCTGCAGCTCCTTGGCTCGTATTGGGGTCTCCTTTAAAACTTTCACTCATGCCACTGGCTTAGCTTCTTTTACCACATCTTTTCCCACAGTGCCTTTTTTAACGACCAGCACTGTGACCATACGTATCCATCCTTATGGCAGTGAAAACATCATTTTCCTCATGCCCTTCTGAAACCAACGACACTGTAATTTTACGTGTCCCACTTCATTCCAGTGAAATCACTGAGGCCTTTCACCTCCTTTCCACTCTCTTGGGGCATCTTCTTTAACCTGTGGTAAACTCTTATTCTCCACTCTTTCTTTTCTAGTGTAGTATGTATCCTTCTCCCAAATTCTATCCCTCACAGGACGAAATTCTGGCTGGAAGCTTATCTTATGCAGCAACAAGTATTCTTCTGCTAATTCTCCTGCCCTTCTCAATTCCTGAACTTTCTGTTCCTCCACGTGAATTCTTATCATTTCTGGAAGTGAATTTTTAAACTCCTCCAGCATAATAATCTCCCTTAGATCCTCATAGATCTTTAAAGACCGCACTCATCTGTCAAAATGCCTTTGTTTAATTCTTTCGAACTCAACATAAGGCTGACCTGGTTACTTCCTTAATTTTCGGAACCGCTATCTACATGCTTCCAGTACCAATAATAAGCAGTTAAAAATAGTTTGTTTGCCGTCTTCATAATCTCCTGAACCCTCATCGGACAACTCAGAAAATACCTCACTAGCCCTTCCCAACAACTTAGTCCGAACGAGCATTACCCATAGATCATTGGACCACTCCACCTGCCGAGCCAAATTTTCAAATGAAATAAAGAAGACTTCAAAACCTTTCTCATCAGCACGTGGGCAGACTTTTGACACAGTTGTATATATCACTAACTCTCCTTTTAATCTCCATCCTGTTAACTTGACTTTACTGACTAAATCGCAATTTCTCAAGTTCAAATTCTCTCTCTTTTTTGCTCAGCTAAGAAATTTATTTCTCTTTTTCTCCCTCTGTCTTCTCTCTTTGATCGGCTAAGAACATTCTCCTCTCTTTCTTCTCACTCTTACTCTCTCCCTTTGTTTAACTTTAAACTGCATTTTCTTCAATTGTAATTTAAGTTTTTTTTTCTAAATCTCCTGTACTTTGTTTCTCTGACGCACTTTAGTGTTTGAGTAATTTCCTGACAATTTCTGCTTTACTATTGTTCTTGGTTAGATCCAAATCTAAGTTATTTGCTAATTCTAAAAGTTTGGCCTTTATCTTTCCTTCTAAACGCCCTCAGCAAATGTGAGAATCATCTTCAAATCTCAGAACCTCTTTAACATTTTAAAGAGCCATTTCTCTCACTTTTAATTTAACCAATCTCAGGTCACTGAAATTAAACAAACTGTCTCACCGACGTTTTATTTAAAGCTCTCGGACAATAATGTGCAAATAATTAAATCTACTGTGTGTTTTTCACAGTTCAAACCTCTTTTAATCTGCCCAAATCTCAGACTGGATCTGTCTAAACCTGTTCAAATCGCAAACGAAAGTCCGCAAACTGGTACAACACAGGATAGACCACTCTCCTAATTTAAATCAGACACAGAGAAAAGGTTCACCTCATGCTGGAATCCGTTAAATTTCGAGAGGCAAAGATCTTTTTACAGAGGTCACTATTTAATGTAAAACTAGCAATCTTTTTAGCAAGGTCCAACAGAGAATATTAAAATGAACAACTATTTAGAACTCCTTTCGTTAAACCTATCTTATACCTACCACACTATAATACTGGTCCGATAAAACAAAACACCACGATTAAAATTTACAAAAAATATAATCGCATTTCAAAACCAGTCAGATTTTTCAATTTTCCTTTGTAGATTTTGCTATGTAGATTTTTTTCTCTAGGTTGGCTTCGATGTTCTGCTGTAGAAACCTCTTATAGACAGGTACCTTTCAGAAAGCTCTTCAGCTAGCAGTTTATCTTTGTGGCTGTCCTTGGCAGTTCTCCCCCTAAATGTTCTAAATGAGTGGTTTTATACTCAAAACATTAGATTATTTCATCGATTTTGAAGTAATAAAATACATTATATTTCAAACTCGATTGGATTTCAGTGTATTTGGACATAATTTAAACTGACTGGCTGAATTTGAATTTGTTTGTGTTCCATGGCAACTCATTCTCACTGTTGATTTCGCAGTCAAATTTTACTTTTTAACTTCTTTCAGAACAATGTACACCTCTACATCTTCATAACACTATCTTTTTTTTCTGTAAATTTGATTATCTTAGTAAGTTCACATAACAGCATATTCTGTTCCATAAAAAGACCCGTTTACTGTCATCCTTCCTTTATCTCAATCCTTCTTTCCAGTTATGAAACCAATTACTAACAATGTTCCTGGTATTCTTCAACAAAGTAACTATGTGTGTGTGTGTGTGTGTTTTGATTAATCCACTATAATTAAACTGTTAAACTGACATGAAAGAATGAGATGCAATCACATTCCCATATGAATAAGTAAATGTGCAACGTTTCCGAGCTTTCTGATATTAAAAGGGTGCAAAAATCTCCTTTATTCAGGATTGGAAAGTGAGCACATGACGTTCATTTACAGAACAGAAGTTATTTACTGAACATTTATTGGGATTATTGAACAACCAAATATTTAGTTTTCTCCTGAGAGTTTAAATTCAGCATTTTTCAAGTCTGAGTTGAACATGTTTTTATCAATATGCAATCGTCATCAGTGACAAAAGCAGAAGTTGCTGGAAATGCTCGGTAATTCTGGCCGTATCTGTTGTGAGAAAGCAGATTCAACATAGGATGTTTACTTTTTGCCAATAGTGTTCAGCAATGTGCTGGTTAGATTCATTAGTCAGGGTAAATGCAGAGTAACAGCAAAGGGGGATGGGTCTGGATACGTTAGTCTTTGGAGGGTCAGTTTGGACATGCTGTGTGAAACGGCCTGCTTCCCCACCGTAAACATTCTGTGATTCTATGAATTCTTCATACAAAGGTTGGTTACTGCCAGGATCAAGAATGTCTCAAAGCATGTTCAGGGCATAGTGAACAGCCAGTGGTCGTGGTACACATTGGTAACAATGACAGAGGTAAGAAGAGTGAAAGGTCCTGCAAAAAAAATCTCAGGGAGCTCGGAGTGAGTTTAAAAGCAGGATCTCCAGGATTGAAATCTTAGAATTGCTCCCAGTGCCACCTGGAAGTGAGACAAGGAAGAGGAAAATAGTCGAGTTGAATATGTGGCCAAAGATCTGGTTTGGAAGGGGGCTTTCTGATTTTTGGACGATTCGGATAGCTTCCGGGGCAGGTGGGAACTGTACAAAGAGTACAGGGTTCACCTTAACTGGAGGGGTCCCAACATCCTGTAAGTCGAGTAGATTTAAGCTAATAATACAGGAGGCTGGGAACCAAAGCAACAGGTCAGAAACTGAGCAGAAAGTAGAGTTTAGTCGAATAAACAGACAGAGCCAGTTTAATGATCATGCTGAAGGAAGGAACCATAACAATTTAAAAATGTGGATCGAAAGTTGGAGTAAATGATAGGCTCGTTATTGTTGGGGATCAATAAATAAAGATGGAGAGCCTGTGCACAAAAATATTAAAAGAGAAAAACAAATCAATGGTGGTTGGTGCCAGGATCAAGATGTCTCAGGACAAACTGAAGGGGGAGGGTGAACAGCCAGTGGTCGTGGTACACATTGGTACCAATGACAGAGGTAAGAAGAGTGAAACGTCCTACAAAGAAAATTCTGGGATTTCGGAGTGAGTTTAAAAGCAATGTCTACAGGATCTTAATCTTGGGATTGCTCCCTGTGCCACCTGGAAGTGAGACAAGGAAGAGGAAGATAGTCGAGTTGAATATGTGGAAAACCTTTCAACTAAATGCGTGCAGCATTTGGAGTAAAATTAATGACATGGCTTTGGTAGTACGTAATGAGGAAGGAGTGATCAATCATATTGTAGTACTGGACTATTTTAGAAAGAGTGACAACAGCATGCTGGGGTTTCACATTCAGATTGAAACAGGAAAGACAGAATCACATATGAAAGGTTTAGTGTTGGACAATGACAATTTTACTAGCCTGAGGAAGGGGTTGGCTCGTGTGGACTTGGCAAAACATTAAAGGTCAGGACAGTTGAAGAACAGTGGCAACGACTTAGGGAGATAATTAAAACCTCTCAATCAAAGTGTAACCCTGAGTGGAAGAGTAATTGTAAAAAGGTGAAAAGTGATCCATCTCTTAACAAGGAAATCAATAATAACATGAAGGTGATAGCCTGGTTGTATTATCGCCGACTACTAATCCATATCTGGTGACATGGCTTCAAATGCCACCATGGTATATGGTGCAAGATAAATTCAACACAAACTTGGAATCAAGAGTCTATTAATGATAATGAATCCACTGCTCATTGTTTGATACAGCCATCTGTTTCATGACTCTCCTTTCGGGACAGAAACCACCATCCTTACCTGGTTTGACCTACATGTGACTTCAAACCCATACAAATTTGGTTGACGTTTAACTGCCCCCTGGGCAATGAGGGACGGACAATGAGTGCTGTCCAACCAGTGACACGTTCATCCTGTGAATGAATTAAAGAAAAACGCTTACATTGTCAGCAAATGGTTACTAAAAACAAAATCAAAAAGGCTACGAAGGAAAACAAGCAGAAATCATAAGAATTGATAAAGAACAATTCTCCGAGTAGAGAAAAAGGAAAAGAATGCTGTACGGAAATGTTGGTCTTTTAGAGGATGATAACCGCAAGGTAATAATGGGAAACTCAGAAGTGGCAGAGGGAAAATCAGCATTTCCTTTTTTTCACTGTGGAAGATAATTTCTTCCCAAAATGTACAACACTTGCAAAGGATCTTGATGGAAGTACGATGATGAGGAAGAAGATATTAAATACATTGATGGGATTAAAGTCAGGTCAGGCTCTCGGCCTGCACTTTATCATTTTAAAGGAGGTAACAGCAGAGGTACTGGATGCGTTAGTTACGATATTCAAAACATCTCTGGATTCTAGAACAGTGCCGTGGTATTGGAAAATTAATAATGTGGCACTAGCATTCAAATCAGGAGATAGGCAAAAAAATGACAAACTACAGACAAATCAGTTTAACCTCTGTCGTGGGGAAATGTCTTCAACAACTATAAAGTAGAAAATAACTGAACACTTGGAAAAACAAAAATCAATTCACCAGTGTCAGCAAGGTTTCATGACTGACAGGTTGTACTTGTCAAACCTGTTGGAGTTCTTTAAGAAAGTAACCAACAATGTGTATTATTGGGATGCAGTAACTGCTGTACATCTAAACTTCAGAAGGCATTGAGTGTCCTTGATAAGTATGCACCTGTCAGGGAGGGATTAAAGGGTCGTGTGAGGGAGCCGTGGTTTAATAAGGAATTGGAATCCCTTGTTGAACAGAAGAGGGCGGCCAATGTAAAGATGAGGCGTGAGGGTTCAATTGGGGCGATTGAGAGTTATAAGGTCGCCAGGAAGGATCTGAAGAGAGAGCTAAGAGCAGCAAGGAGGGGACATGAAAATTCCTTAGTTGGTAGGATTAGGGAAAACCCAAAGGCTTTCTATAGGTATGTCAGGAATAAAAGAATGACTAGGGTAGGAATAGGTCCAGTCAAGGATAGTAGTGGGAAGTTGCGTGTGGAGGCTAAAGAGATTGGGGAGATACTGAGAGAATAATTTTCGTCAGTATTCACTCAGGAACAGGATATTGTTGCAGATGTGAATACTGAGTCACAATTAATTAGAATGGACGGCTTTGAGGTATCTAGGGAAGATGTGTTGGAAATTCTGGAAAGGATGAAAATAGATAAGTCCCCTGGGCCAGATGGCATTTATCCGAGGAGTCTCTGGGATGCAAGGGAGGAGATTGCAGAGCCACTGGCCTTGATTTTTATGTCTTCGTTGTCTACAGGAGTAGTGCCAGAAGACTGGAGGCTAGCAAATGTGGTTCCCTTGTTCAAGAAGGGGAGTAGGGATAACCCTAGTAATTATAGGCCGGTGAGTCTCACTTCTGTTGTGGGCAAAGTCTTAGAGAGAATTGTAAGGGATAGGATTTATGAACATCTGGATAGGAATAATGTGATCAAGGATAGTCAGCATGGTTTTGTGAAGGGCAGGTCGTGCCTCACAAACCTTATTGAATTCTTCGAGAAGGTGACTAAGGAGGTAGACGAGGGGAAAGCGGTAGATGTGGTGTATATGGATTTTAGTAAGGCGTTTGATAAGGTTCCCCATGGTAGGCTACTGCAAAAAATACGGAGGTATGACATTGAGGGGGCGTTGGAGGTTTGGATTAGGAATTGGCTGGCTGGAAGAAGACAGAGGGTAGTAGTTGATGGCAAAGGTTCATCTTGGAGTGCCGTTACTAGCGGTGTTCCGCAAGGATCTGTTTTGGGACCATTGCTGCTTGTCATTTTTATAAATGACCTGGAGGAGGGTCTAGAAGGATGGGTGAGCAAGTTTGCGGATGATACGAAAGTCGGTGGAGATGTTGACAGTGAGGAAGGATGTGTCAGGTTACAGCGGGATATAGATAGGCTGTAGAGCTGGTCGGATATTTGGTAGTGTGGATGAGGGATCTTGGTGTCCATGAACACACATCTTTGAAAGTTGCCACCCAGGTAAATGGTGCTGCGAAGAAGGCATATGGCGTACTGGCTTTTATTGGTAGAGGAATTGAGTTCCGGTGTCCTGAGGTCATGTTGCAGTTGTATAAGACTCTGGTGCGCCGCATCTGGAGTATTGTGTGCAGTTTTGGTCGCCATACTATAGGAAAGATGTGGAGGCACTGGAACGGGTGCAGAGGAGGTTTACCAGGATGTTGCCTGGTATGGTAGGAAGATCGTATGAGGAAAGGCTGAGGCACTTGGGGCTGTTTTCATTGGAGAAAAGAAGCTTTAGGGGTGACTTGATAGAGGTGTACAAGATGATTATGGGTTTAGATAGGGTTGACCATGAGAACCTTTTGTCACGTATGGAGTCAGCTATTACGAGGGGGCATAGCTTTAAATTAAGGGGTGGTAGGTATAGGACAGATGTAGGGGTAGATTCTTTACTCAGCCAGTCGTGAGTTCATGGAATGCCCTGCCAGTAGCAGTGGTGGACTCTCCCTCTTTATGGGCATTTAAGCGGGCATTGGATAGGCAAATGGAGGATAGTGGGCTAGTGTAGGTTAGGTGGGCGTGGATTGGCACAACATCGAGGGCCAAAGGGCCTGTACTGCGCTGTATTCTTCTATTTGGCAAGATGGTGCATAAAGGACTGAAATGGAAGGTTCGATCCCAGGGCTTAAGAGTAGCGTATTGAATTTGATAGAGAACTGGCTGACTAACAGAAAGCAAAGCATTGGGTTCAATGGTATTTCTCTGGCCAAGTGAAACTGGTGAGGTGCGGCAGCGTTCAGTTTTCAGACCTCAATTGTTTGCAATCTGCCCAAATGAGCTGGAAGGAGAGACTGACTGCAGTAACTAAATTCACAGATGGTATTAAACTAGGTGGTAAAACAGGCTGCAACGAGGATCTAAAGAGTTTACAGATGAATACTGATAGGTTTGGAAAATGGGGCAGATTGTTATATCTGGCTGATGGTGTTTAATGTGGATAAGTGCGTACTTGAATTTCCTACCACCAGTCTTAATATCTATCTTCTTGTGTTGCTCCAGTTCTTCGGATTTTATTCATCGTTGGTGGCTGGGGTAACAGGAATCGAGTGGTTAGGTTGAGGGAGATGCAGGTTGCTCTTTGTGTGGGGAACATGACATTAATGTGGAGAAAATATCGCAGTCAGGCCTTGTTATTTACCACAGCAGGCCTGCCAACCAGATGGCCTATCCCTGTTCTTAATAAAGCAAATTACACTGTTGCAGTCAGACAGACAATCCATAATTAATATGCCCATTTCAAAATGGCCAATTAGATCGGAAATAAAGATTTGGCAAATCTTTTTAGATTTAATGGCTATTTGAAACTACAGTCCGAGACGTGGGTGACGGGACAACAAAACACTTTAGCATTGTTGCAACTTTATAGTTTAGATATTGAGTAAAAATATTACATTATCAACATTGTTGGAAAGTGTCCATTATCTACGTCTTATGAACAATATTTTGAATGTTGCATGGGAGAGTACACGCATTGAAATGGTTAGAAAAGGAAAATGTGAAGAGTATATAAGTATTTAAAGAGGTCTGGGCATTTTAAGGGAACGGGTAAATATTGGTCTTTGGATCGTAGTTGGGAAAATGTACCTGTGTTTGTGAACGTTGGCGAGTTGAATGGAAAAACAGTGTACATTTCGGGAGGCAATATAAATCTTGAAATATTTTAAAACCAAACCCATTTAGAAATAGGAACTTTTTTTCTACAGTTTACACATTAATGATGAGACCACTTTCACTTTTTCATTGTGTCTCCTTATTATTGAGTCTTCGAGTAAGGGGAAAAGCTACTCTCTGTTCACCCTGTCCATACCCCTTATGCTGTTAAGCACCTCCATCCGGAGCACCCCTGATCTTTCTTTGGTTAAAAGTAAAATGCAGTAAATTTAGACTCCCATCAGTTTGAGCACTCTTTTGTCTTGTTACTTCTGAAATGTATCACAGTGTAAAATTTCATCAGCGATTGATCTGACCATCTGGACAACAGGTTTATACCGTCCTGCACCCTCACACGTTCTTCCTGACTGTGAATCACCATCTCATCTTTGTGTCATTCACAACATTATTTATCACTTCCCCCAAACTCCATGCCTCCAATTCTTATCATCATCTTTTATGAAGTTCACTATTTTGCCTTGATTTTCTTCGTGTTCTTCAGATGTAGTTCACAGGAAAAGAATTGAGAATTCCATTCTCTTGTTGTTTTCCTATTTCGATGATTTTTTATGGTGATGCAGTTGAGGTTTTTTCTTATGAAAGAGCTACAAATTTTATTTTGGAGCTGAATTCTCCTTTTAGACTATACGCCTCTGTATGTTTTATTCATAAGGCTTATACGCAATTAATACTAGATTAGATTTAGGTGGTTGTCACTGCAGCATTTGTGTTTTACGTGGACCTGGATAATGTTCTTTGTATCGTTCCCTGCAACAGTCAGAGCTGAAGGAACTTTCCGCCTGTATGATGGACACAGATGCATAATTTTGTTTGAAAGAGCTAGAGAGATGATGATAAAGATTCAATTAAATTCTACATAAATAGACTCACGGCAGGAGATTAAATTATATCGCAAAGTCACCTTGAATTGGAAGCAAATTATTAAAACACACCCCCACTTTTCTTCATATTGTAAAAACAGGTCCAAAATAGTGTTCTTAGAGCAACATGGATCTTACAGCTGCTTCTGGGATTGCAGGCAATCAAATATTTAATGTAGTCTTTTTTGCAGTTGATATAGTTATTACAGTTTATTAATTTAACATTTTTTTTCTATTTTGCTTTATTAACATTCAAAAGCAAACAAATAAAGCAAACCAACTCACGATTTTCTTTCAAGCGAATATTTTAAAAATATCTTTTTAAAGGTGGTTTACCAAAAAGGAAATGTCTATTTATGTTTTAAATTTTTTATTTTATTGCACAGCAATAGTTGTTTTAGTTTTGAAACGTTAATCAGTTTCTTTTTAAACAAAGGAGTTGTACCTTCAATCCAGAGAGTCCTACACATGCTCAGTTCAGAGAAGACTTTTCTTCTCGGAATTTCATGAAGAGGAATACTTTTATTGATTTTAATTAGCTGAATGGTTGATTTTATTTAATTTTTATATGTTTGAAACATATACGTATATATTTTTCCATTGCCTGCAGGTAATGAAAAGTAACATAATGTGTAGTACAAAGAAATCCTGCTTTTCAGGTCACATATAAGGGACAGAGGGGATGGGCTGGTAAATTTAGAAAAAAATATCCAGCAAATCAGTCAGATAGATGGATGTCAGTCAGAAAAGATAGGATTACAGTTCAAAATCCTCTTGTGCCTATTCATCTATCAAAATGATTTTCAGTTTTTAGAACTGCTGAAGGGAATTGTGTCTCTGAGGAAACTGGAAGAGTCATCAGTTATTGGACACTTGGAATGATTCTTATGTTCGGAAGCGTTTGAGAAGATTTAGTAGAATTATTGCTACAGTGAGTTCTTCTGTCAGGGGCATCACAGGAGATTCTATGGCAGTGTCCATAGATTTAGGATGGTTTGTTGCTTTTCCTATGCTAGGATTAAGAACGTCTCTAAACTTTTCAAGCACGTTGTTAAAGGTGAAATTGAGTAGCCAGAAATTATTGTACTTACTGGTAGGAATGCTATTTTAGGGAACAGTTAAAGCAGTCCATAATGAATTTAAGAGGGGAGGTCGAAGATTAAAAATAAAACCTTAAAAGTAGTTATTTTTGATTTACTCTCAATGCCAACCCCAACCGGCAAGGAACAAAAGATTAAAGGAGAAAATTCAATGGCTGAAGAACTACTATGTCGTTGAGGGATTTCAATGTTTGGGAAATAGGAATCTATTTTAGATTAGAAAAGACCGGTTCAGAAAGGAATGGTCCATGTAGGGAGATCTCGGACATATGTAAGCTTAATAATACTGGGGGATTTTAATTTTCTAAAAAAATTGATTGGGACTGCCACAGTATTAAAGGGTTGGATGTTGAAAAAATTGTCAAATGTGTTCATGAAAATTTTCTTCATCAATATGCAGATGATCCCCAGGAGATGGGGAATAAAATCCCATTCCTGGTTCACTAGACAGCAACAAACAAACAAAATTGTGTGCACTTCATCTTCATCCAGCTTGAACTCCATCATCTATTTGTCCACTGTGCCACCAGTTTTGGTGTCATCTACAAACTTACTAACCTTGCCTTCGATATTCTCACGCAAATCATGTACATAAATGACAAACAATGAAAATTCAGAACCTACCTCTGTGGAACACTGCTGGACACAAGCCTTCAGTCTGAAAAGCAACCCCCACCATTACTGTCTGTTTCCTGCCATTGCACCAATTGAAATTGCAGGAGAGAAACCCCACAGTTCTGGCAGTATCGGTGCAGAGAAAAATAGAATTATCTTTTTGTGAATCCAAAATGATTTGTTCAGAACATGTTCATATAAGACTCGATATGTTAACTCTGTGTCTCTGCCCAGATCATGCGTCATCTATTGCAATTCTTCATCATTTTTCATTTGTATTTCAGATTTACACTATCTCTAATATTTTTCTTTTTTTTGATTGGTCTAGATGCTGAACCCTGTTATATTTGGACAATATGCTCCATTCCTGTTCCAATTACTTGTGCCAGTGACGCATGTGTTACACTAGATTCTGTTTCTTCTTTAAGGTCCACAAATAAATGCGTGGATCATGATTTTGATTTAAAAGGCCTTTTAGAGACAGCTGCACTCGAAGGAAAATAGGTATAGTTTATTAATTATGACATTGTCTGTGCGTTTTATGACTCACATTGTCTCCTCAGTCTCTGAATATTTTCAATATATTTCTCTGAATAATTGAACATTTGTTAGGGCACTGTTTGAGTATTGCGTGCAATTCTGGTCTCCTTCCTATCATAAAGATGTTGCGAAACTTGAAAGGGTTCAGAAAAGATTTACTAGGATGTTGCCAGGGTTGGAGGATCTGAGCTACAGGAAACGCCTGAACAGGCTGGGGCTGTTTTCCCTGGAGTGTCGGACGCTGAGGAGTGACCTTATAGAGGTTTACAAAATTATGAGGGTCGTCGATAGGATAAATAAACAAAGTCTTTTCCCTGGGGTTGGGGAGTCCAGAACGAGAGGGCATAGGTTTAGGGTGCAAGGGGAAAGATATAAAAGAGACCTAAGGGGCAACGTTTTCACATAGAGGGTGGTATGTGAATGGAATGAGCTGCCAGAGGATGGGGTGAAGGCTGGTACAATTGGAACATTTAAGTGGCATTTGGATGTGTATATGAATAGGAAGTGCTTGGAGGGATATGGGCTGGGTGTTGGCAGGTGGGAGTAGATTGGGTTGGGATATCTGGTCGGCATGGACGGTTGGACCGAAGTGTCTGTTTCCATGCTGTACATCTCTATGACTCTAGGTTGTCATGCAGCCCATCATCTCTGTACCAGCTCGGTATGGGCTGTCTCCTGACTCTAACTCTGCTGCAACTCACTGTAACTCAATACATTTTGCTATCTGTGTCTGTTTTTATTTCTGAATATCCCGTCCAGATGTAAACAATCTTAACAACCTGTATAACCTGTGATTAGACAGTATCTATATAAAATATAATTCTGTACATCACATTTAAAAATGACCTGTTCTGTTCACATTGTCGTTCAGCATTCCATGTACCAAAGGTTATCTGTTCTCTTACTCTGCATTTCATTTCATTCCATTTGTCAGAAATAGTGACGGTTGAAGACTCGTGACTGGGAGGTACTGTTCTCCCTTCAGGGCTCTTCATCCTCTGGCCCCAGTCCTTTCTGTCTCATAGCCAATATAATATTCATTCCTTCCCATACACATTAATTCATGACAATTAATGAACAAGGTTTTGGTATCTTGTTATGGAGCAGGCCCGACGCCTCAAAACATTTTTAAGCAAATAGCCCAGACCATAATATTGTTATTTGTTGAAGGTAAGTGTATGGTGGATATTCCCAGACTGAATTAGCTGGTCCAACTGCCGACGTTTCAACAAATACAATTTAATTACAAAAATAAGGAATGAAACACAACGAACTGAAAATCCAGTACCTGAATAATTCATCCTATCCGAACTTGACAGGCTAACACAACTTAATGATGTTGTTCCAAATTACTTGCAATAATCACAGTAAACAAACTCCTGAGCACAAAAAGGAAAAATTACACAGAAAAAGCTTACAAAGGTTACAAAGTCAGAGGGCAGAAGGAGGAGGAAAGCGTCTAGTTTCAACTATGATCCTGACTCAACTAACCCTCGGACTGTACTGACCTGTGCAGCTGGAGAGCTGGCCTCATTCGCTTGATTACACCAGTTTTTTTCTTGGAGACTTGAAAGCCTTCTTCCCGAGACATTATTTGTTAGGTAAAAACCAATGCACCCTAATGAAGCATTCAAAATTGAGAAATGTTGGAACTTTGGGACGGTTAGAAAATCTCTGAAAACTGTTCAAGAACAACATAACCTTGCAAAGAGACCACCTTTGTGACATCTCCCCTGATATAAAACAGAATAATCAATATCCAAAAATGTCTTCAGGTTTCAACCCCCCCCCCCAAAAAAAGTGGTTAGTACACTAAAATATGGATGTATATACATTTACTATAAACATGCAAAAATGCACAACTATACCCACTACTGAGTGCCTCAATCTGTCATTCAAGTGTTGACAATGCATCAACAATCATGTTTTCAAGGCCTGCCACATGCACAATTTTCTAATTGAATAGCTGCACCAACAGGCTCCAGCAAAACAGTCTCGCATTTGTGTACTTAAATTTCTACAAAAATGTCAATGGTTTATGATCAATGTACATGGTTCTCTCAGATGTGTTGTTGCTAATATAAATACTGAAACGTTGTAGTGCCAACACAAAGATCACACTCACTTTCTCAACTGTTGAATATTTCTACCATTGAGCATTCAACTTCTTGGAGAAATATTTACTAGGTCTTTCTGTCTTCTCGTCCCTTTCCCGTAGGAACCCAGCACCTACACACACACACTCACATTTAAAGCCACCTTGAATGGTTTTGCATAATCAGGCGTGGATGATAGTGGTTAATACATAGTTCATGCCGTCAAATGCCTTTTGACATTCCTCTGTCCACTGAAATCTCTCGTCTTTCTTCAACAATTCAGTGAGTGGAGCAGTCACATTGCAAAAATAAGGCACAAACCTTCGATAAAATCTACATACTTCCAGGAACCATACTACTGCTCTTTTTGTCAACGGTATGGGAAATTCCCCAATTGCCTTCACTTTTACATCCCATGACACCGCTTATCTATGTCGATTAGCATGGCCAGGAAGGTGATTTGTGATTTGGCAAATTCAATTTTTGCCAGGTTTACCACCAAGCCTGCCTTCCGAAGCCAATCAAACAAATCCGATAAATGCTGTAAATGTTCCTTCCATGACTGACTAAAATTCACCAGGTTATCAATGCACACCACACATTGGATAATCTGATAACTTATTGGTTAGCCCCTGAAATGTGGCCGGCACATGTTTCATACCAAATGTAAGTTGCTTGTCCCACATTTTCAACACAGACTTCCAATCGTGGAACTGGGCATGGATCAATCTTTTTAACTGCATTGACTTTACGATAGTCCACACATAATCATTGGGTACCATTTGGCTTTGGCACCATGACTATGGGTGAGTTCCAGTCACTGTAACGCACGTTGATCATGTCACCTGAGAGCATGCATTCAATCTCCTTCTGAACCTGTGCCAACTTTAGAGGATTATGCCCGTAAGAATGTTGCTTAATCTTAACAGCATCTCCTGTAGCTCCATTATGCACAATTGGGTTAGTACTTCCAAGTTAATTTCTGCTTATCTTCCCATGTAATAGCAATAACTCTTTATAGTCATTACAATTTTTCTAAGAAAAGTAACTCAATAATCTATTCCAATTTTAGAAAACTACCTCATTGTCCACTTTATTTAAGGAACACCATAATCATTCATACCTTCTCCCCTTGCTTTCCTTCCTGTCAAAATACCTTTTGAGCATATTCACATGACATACGCTGCGAGATATCTTTCCGTCTGGAGTCCTTATCAAGTAGTTACCCCCATTCAATATCCTTTTCATTTTACAAGGTCCACGAAACCTTGCAACAGAAATAACTTATCCCCGATAGCAAAATTGCAAATTTTAAATTTCCTGTCCGCTTCCTGATTTATTGCATGCTGCAATACTTTTAAATGCTGTCCAGCCAATTCCCCAGCGATATTAATCGTTCCCAAAAATTTGAGGCATACTCCAAAAGTGTGACCTTTGAATTCTGATTTACTACTTTCTCCTTAATCAATTTTAATGGCTCAAACACTAATTCAAATAGATTGAATTTGCTCTGTTAATTTGGTGCATCCCTGATCACAAAAAGCGCAAATGGAACTTCCTTAACCGACTCATATGGATAATCCTGATCATAAGCCCTCAACATGATCTATAATGTTTAATGTTACCTTTCTCGCTCTCCCTGCAATTTTGGATGGAACGCAGTAGATTTGAATTGCTTTATCCCTAATACATTATTGTGAATAATTTATCTATGAACTTAATCGCACTGTAGCTCTATTGTTGGTCCTTATCTACTTTAAAAATGAGTAATTCCTCGGCAATTCTTTTAGCTGTGATATTGCACCTTGGGGTGGCCTCTGTAAATCTAGTCGATACATCCATTATTGTTTACAAATACTGGTGCCCACTTTTTTTGTGTGTTCGGGGCCCAACCCATCAATTAAGACTCTTGTAAAAGGTGCCTCAAATGCCACAATAGTTAAGAAAGGTGCAGGTTTTATTATCGCCCGTGTTTTTCCAATTACCTAACTTGTCTGACACGTCTGGTAAAATTCAACTACATCCTGTTGCAGTCCAGGCCAGTAAAATGTCTCTGTATTTCAGCCTGTGTTTTCGTCACTCCTAAATATCTTCTAGTTGGTAGATCATGCACGATTCGCATCACCTCCTTTCTATACACCATTGGCAAAATGATTTGATGACTCTCTTCCCATTTCTCATCTCTTTGACTATGTGATTGTCTTTATTTCCTTATCTGGACATCATGTTAGGTAATGACACTCAGAGATACATTCAAAATTCCTAACCTATATGCTTTTTGATGCAACTGGTTTAATCTTCTATCTTTCTGCTGTGACTCACTTAGTTTAGCTGAACTCAAAATACATGCATGATCACCTCCTTGCTCCTGTTTTGTCTCAACTGTCAGATGGAACAAATTCTCCATTAATGCCACTTAAGCTTCCTTATCTTTACGTTTTTGATATTGTCTGTTTCAACTGGTGACACTGGAACTTGTTACCCCACAATCAGCAAAGTTTCCAGGATAAGACTCCTGCATTGCTTCAGTTGCCTGCGTCTCCACTGGCTCTTCAACCAGAGTAGGCAGGACTCGTACCAGTGAATCAGCTATATTTTTCGCAAGGATAAGTTGCATTCCTGGAGCTGAGAGTTTGTCCAATACCCCTCCCACAATTGCTCCACACTTTTCTGAATATGTTATCCTCACTTTACAAAATTTTATACTTTTGTCTCAAGATGAATTCCCTTTATCAGTACATTTTCTGGATATAGTTCTTCAGGAGTACATATCTCCTCATCTTTCAGAAGCATGGACTGAGAGGATACCGTCCCTTAATATTGCATCCTCTCTACCTGCCCTAAGTGAATAAACTTTCACTTTGCAGGTATATTTTCTGAGCCGATCTGTCACTTCCTTCTTAACTACCCTCCGATCAGTTTGTATATTCTGATGCAGGCTTCTAGCTTCCACTGTGTTTTCTGCTACCACTCCTACAACACTCACAGGCTTATCCCGTTTTCCTGCGTCTGTTTTTTATTTTTTCTGAACCCACCAACACAGTGATTTTATGTGTCCTAATTTGTTGCAATGAAAACACCAGAGCTTGTTAACTTCTTTGTCTCCTTCAAGTATTTCCTTTTTACCCTGAGGAAAGTTATCAGTTTGATCTTCACCGAGATCTAACTTTCTCTTTCTATGTAAGGATTTCTCTTTGCCCCAGTTTCTATCCATCATGGACTGAAATTGATTCTGGAAGCGAAAACAAGTTTTATAATCATTAATCTCTAGTCATAATCATTAGCCACTTCAGCGGCCAGTCTTCCAAATGAGTTTGCACTATGTCACGTAGTGAACGTTTGAACTCCTCCAATTTAAGTTTTAACTCCTCCAATGCTCTCAACGAGCATCGTAGGTTTGCTTTCTTTTTAAAGCTCTTAACCATGTATCAAAATTACTTTGATTGATGAATTTGACCAGGATCCCTCCTTATGTTCCTGAAACATTATTTGTAGGCTTCAGGCACAAGCTCATATGCACATGTCCCCTCCTCATTCACCCCAGATCCCTCCTCTGATAGTGTTGCGAATACCTCACTAGCTCTACCGACAAGTTTTGTTTGGGTCAACAAAACCCACATGGTCACTGTCCACTGAAAATGTTTAGCCACTTTCTCTAAGTGTTCATCTCTGAAGCTCAAATGCGCTCCCTTTTCCTTTCTCTCCTGCTAAAGCTATTTGTTATTTTTTCTCTTTCCTCTGCTAAACCTATTCGTTCTCTTTCTTCCTCTTCTAATGTTAGTCGTAGCTCAAACTGCTTCATTTCCCCTTCTAACTCAAGCTGCTTCATTTGCAATTGAAGTTTGCTCATCTCTTCAGATCCTGATGGAGGTTCCAGCAAATTGGAATGCTGAGCTACTGCTGCAAGCATCTCATCTTTCCTCACATTAGGAGGTAGCTTCAATTCCCTTCGTCTACTAATTCTCGCTGCTTGGACTTATGTGCATTTTGTAAAACACCTAAGCTCACTTTTTCCACCTCCAAAACAAGGTTGGTTCCTGCAAGAACCATCGCTATCTGAAGCTCTGTTTACTCGCCAAATCAACACACGAAATAAGAGACACTAACACCTGCCACTCGCTATCTCAAAACTGCAAAGGGCCCCAGTCTGTTATGGGCCAAACCCGACCCCTCAAAACATTTTAAGCAGGTAGACCAGACCATAACTTTGCAACTTGTTGAAGGTTAGTGTGTAGCTGGTATTCCCAGAGTGAATTAGCTGGTGAGACTGCCGAGTTTTAAACACATAACATTTATTTACCAAATTACCAAATGAAACATAAGGAACCGAAAATAGAATACCTGAATAACATATCGTATCTGAAACCAGCAGGCTATTCTGACTTAAGGATGCTGTTCCAGAATACTTGCAACAATCCCAATAAACAAACCCCTTAGCACCAAGTGTAAAACTGACACAACTGCTGACAGGTTACAAGGTCAGAAGCGCAGAAGGAGGCAGACAGCGTCCAGTGACCCTGACTCTACGAACCCAGGAACAGATTCAACCTGTCCCTCTAGGGAGCTGGCCACGTCCTCTTGATTATACAGGTTTCTTTTTAAAGATATGAAAGGCTTCTGGATGAGGCATTATCTGTTAAGTATAAACAAAAGGGCATCAACGAACCTTTCAAAATTCTGAAATATTAGAATCTCGGGTCGTTTAGAGCCTCTTTAAAGAAATCAAGGACTGATTTTGCGACAAAATTCCACATTTGGCTTTGGGCTGAATTCCAAAAATGTAAGTCTTACTGCTTTGAAGTCAATAAAGTGTATTAAGGTGTTCGTGAGTTTACAGAAAACAGTGCTTAATCGTATTGTGTGTTGAAGATTCAACATTGTCTTATTAGAGCAACGAGAGGAATGTCCAGACAGATCTGCACTTCCTGTGCATGTTCAGGGCAAATATGCCCACTGAGAATCTATTGCTCGGCACCTGTTCTAGTCGAGGCGAAATCAGCATGTTCACAATATCTAGATTGTGTTTATTTTGGGTGGTCATGGTGGAGCGTTTCGACCGTTACAGTATTGCAAATGGACAACACAGCAGAAGCATCGAGCCTGCGACAAGAAAGCATCCATCATTTTCCCTCACAACTAACTTCACGACAGTAATTGTTGATGGGAGATGTGACCATTAGCCAGCGATTTCAACATTCAATTCAATCCAATTGTTATTGTGAACTGAAGGTAGCATACTGAAAGGAGTTAACTGGATGTGTTTGTTCAGTGACTGTGATTGATGTCAGTCTCCATGGATCCTAATTATGTCACTGGATGGCTTTCCTCTTCTATATGTAAAGGGCTTCTTGCAATGCTTTATCCCATTATAGCTGCGGATGCATCACCTCCAACACTAACAGGGATCAGCTGTAGCAGAGACAGGGAGAGGAGAGACCAGAATCAGAGAACCATAGACTGGAATGTTCCAAAAATGGATCATAATCTGAGAACAGTAGACTGGAATGTCGCACCAATCGTTCAGAATCTAAGAAAGATAGAGTGGAATGCTGGAACAATGAACAGGAGTTTATCCTGGGGTCTTTACCTTGTTTCCTGGAATTGGCACATATTACCATATCGGATATTAGGTGTACTGCTGATTATTCAGGCTGGTTACTATCCCATGCTCGCTATTGTTGGCGTTCCTGGTAAGTCTCCACATCTTTATCAATTTACTAATCCCACAAGCCATGGCGAACTTCAGTGATATTTCTGTTATCAATATTTAGTAAAGATCGAAACTTTTGTCTTCAGTTTCAAAAGCAAATCCATTCATTCTCCACAATTTTCAGAAGCGCCTACACCTCCGCCCTCACAAACATCTGAGAACAAGACTGTTCACAATCCCGAAGTACCGATTTGCCCTGAATTGATTTATGTCTTGGTATTCTCTCCATCACCAAAACTACCCACAACCAGCTCCATGATATCCCCAGACCCCATCTTGACGTCAGTGTGGGTGCTACATAAACCATTATCTATACCTTGGTAAAATTCAGACTTTATGGTTCCAGTTCTCTTCTAATCACTCTTTCCGTTACAAATGATTCCATCACAATCTTGTTCTTGTCTGTAAAGTAAATTAATGACAGGGACACCGTGTCAGAGTAGTAATGTCGCTGGTCACGTAATTCAGAGGCCCAGGGTACTACACTCAAGACACTGTTTCAAATCATATTTCAGAGAATGACAGAACTTAAATTCAAATGACAGAAACGGGAAATAAAAGCAAATTTTACTAATATAATCCCACCAGTACTTCGTCAATAAGTTTATCTATTTCACTCTTGTCCTTTGTTAAAGATATCCAGCATTATTATCTGGTCTGGATTAAGACTGACGTCAGACCAACTGCCTTTAGGAATGGCCTCACAGTAAAAGGCATTTAGTGAGGTCAACAAGTGCTGCCCTTGCCAGTGATGCAGACATCCCATGTAATAACAACATGAAAGCTTGAAAAAAAAAGAATGATGCTAGAAATCAGAAACAAAAAGAGCGGGGAAGTGCCAGAGAAACTGAAGAGATTTGACAGCCTCAGGTCGAGAGAAAAATAGAAATGACATTTCGAGTCCAACGACCATACATCAAAACTGAACGAAACTGGGGAATAGTGTGACTGATGTTGATGAAAGGGATGTCTGTTGTGACGGGTAGAAGGAGGGAGTTGAATAGAAAGAGAATGAGAGAGATAGAGAGGAAGAAACAAACAAAGGGATTGTTGATGATCAGCTGCTATGGAAATAAAAATCTAGATTAATCTTATTTATTTTTCTCCTGTTTCCATATTATTGAAATTCATGCCCTTGTAAGGTGTACATCAAAGTCCCAGTTTGAAGTGAGTTATGTCCCTTTGTCTCTCTTTCGTGAGTGTGATCACCTTCCTTTATTCATTAATAGGATGCCGGGCCAGTAATTAATTTCCTTTCCTCATTGTCCTGAGAAGATATTGGTGAGCTGCCTTCCTGATGCACTGCAGTCCATGGGCTATAAGTAGTCAGTGCTGAGATCCGCCCGGTTTCATTTCTTTGTAGACTTTGATGTAACAGAGTGGCTGGCTTGGCCATTTCATATTGCAATTGTGTGTTAACCACAGTGCTGTGAATCTGGAGTCACATGTGAGACCAACCAGGTGAAGATGGTAGATTTTCGTCCTTGAAGGGCATGAGTGTGCTAGGTAGGACAAACACAGTGATTTCATTGTTTCATTTGATTCTCAATTCCTGATATTTTACTGAATTCAAATTCCAACATTTGCCGTGGAGAGATTCAAATCCGGGGTCTGGGTCATCACCTGTGTCCCTGGGTCAATATTCCAGAGATAACACAGCTAGGCCATCACCTCCTCAGCATCTTCAACCATCTCCATGGCAATAGTGTTGTGCCATCGGCGTGGCTGTGCTTAAAGCATAGCACTTTGCAAGGCAATGAAATTATTTGGAAAACACTATCCTTCTTATTTTGTATTTATGAGAAGGGAGATGATGGGAAGTGTTCTAAGTGAAAAGGAGCTGGATGTCCTTGGTTATGAGCCACTGACATAATTCATGCGGAGCAATAGGTAATCAGCACTGTAAATATGTGCTGTCTTCTTTGAAAAATGATGGACGTATATGAGTGAAGACACTTTATTGAAGTTGTAGAGTGGTTTTGAGACAGTACTTGGGGCACTGTGAACAGATTTTCTCTCCTTTGTAAGGAATGATCTCCTTGCCACAATGAGACAGTGTAAAGGTGTTACACCAGACTAATCCATGCTGTGATGGTACCATGGGGAGATTGTGAAGGAAATGAGTGTGTAACTTGTAATGCGGCAAAAGAATAAAATCTGATTGCAATAAAACTTGAGTGTTATTAACCAACATTCATTATTTCCAAAACAAAACATTGATATCGTGAAATATAACGTGTTTCCCGCAATACATATTTGGACAAATTTATGATCAGAAACGTTTAGAACGATATGGGCCAAATGCAGGGAATGGAGTTAGCATGGATGAACATTTTAGGCGGAATGGACCAGTTTGGGCTAAAAGGCCTGTTGAACTCTATTTCTCTATGATAGTTTACATATCTGTGTGGAGCCCCCATGTTGGTTGAGTCAGAGTTCCATGCTCTGAACAAACTCTTACCGTCTGAATGTACAGTTGGAGTGAGACGCTGCACTGAGCACCATGTTGTTCACAAACCTGTCAGCAGCCACACACTGATAGAGTTGGCCATTCTCAAAAACTTCTGACATCCGTGCAGAAGTTTAGTCTGGTTTCTCAGAGATGGAAGATGCTTCCTTGAGACATCGCACAAACCATCCTTACCATCAGGAAACCACGTTAATGTAACGCACGTGAACCATTATCAAGGGAGCTAGGAGGAACAATATGGAGCAGTCTGTCTCTGCAGTCTCTATTTCGTTGGTTTGTCATTTTGCAGCATCAATGACATTCTCCTATTTCACACTCCATCCACCTGGACACCGCGTGCTGGTCTATTACCGGCCCTCGATGTCTTCATATCCAACTGCCACCAAGACATTAACCATCACAACCTGTCTACCCCTTCCCCCACTCCAACCTGTCACCCTCACAACGTACAGCCCTCCACACCCCCTGCTCCAATCCAAACCTCACCATCAAGCCAGCAGATAAAGGGGGTGCAGTGGTAGTTTGGCGCACTGACCTTTACACTGCTGAAGCCAGAAGCTAACTCGAAGACACCTCCTCCTCCCGCCCCCTCGACCATGTCCGCACCCCCCAAAAACAAACCATCATCTCTCAGACCATACAGAACCTTATCACCTCAGGAGGAGATCTCCCACCCACAGCTTCCAACCTCATAGTCCGGAAACCCTGCACCGCCCGATTCTACCTCCTTCCCAAGATCCACAAGCCTGACCACTCTGGCCGACACATTGTCTCAGCATGCTCCTGCCCCACTGAACTCATCTCTACCTACCTCGACACTGTCCTATCCCCCCTATTCCAGGAACTTCCCACATATGTTCAAGTCACCACCCACGCCCTCCACCTCCTCCAAGAATTCAGTTTCCCCGGCACCCAAAGTCTCATCTTCACCATGTATCACATTTTCCCTCCATCCGCCATGACCAGGGTCTCCAAGCCCTCCGTTCTTTTCCTCTCCCGACGTCCCCAACAGTACCCTTACGCCGACATTCTCATTCGTTTGGCTGAACTGGTCCTCACCCTTAACAATTTCTCCTTCGAATCCTCCCACTTCCTCCAGACCAAAGGGGTAGCCATGGGCAACCGTATGGGCCCAAGTTATGCCCGTCTCTTTGTTGGCGACGTAGAACAGTCCATATTCCGTAATTACACCGGCACCACTCCCCACCTCTTCCTCCGCAACATTGATGACTGCATTGGCGCCACCTCGTGCTCTCGCGAGGAGGTTGAGCAATTCATCAACTTAACCAACACATTCCACCCTTACCTTAAATTTACCTGGGCCATCTCTGACACCTCCCTCCCCTTCCTGGACCTGTCCATCTCCATTAATGACGACTGACTTGACAATGATACTTTTACCGAGTCCCATAGCTACCTGGATTATATCTCTTCCCGCCATAACTGCTGCAAAAATTCCATCCCGCATTCCCAATTTATTCGCCTCCACCGAATCTGCTCCCAGGAGGACCAGTTCCACCACAGAACACACCAGGTGACCCTTCTTTAGAGACCGCAATTTTCCTTCCCTCATGGTTAAAGATGCCCTCATACGCATCTCATCCACATCCCGCACCTCCACCCTCAAACTCCATCCCTCTAACCATAACAAGAACAGAACGTCCCTGGTGCTCACCTTCCATCCAACCAACCTTCGCATAAACCAAATCATCCAACGACATTTCCGCCACCTCCAAATGGACCCCACCACCAGAGCTATATTTCCCTCCTCAACCATTTCTACTTTCCACATAGACCGTTCCATCCGTGACTACCTGGTCAGATCTATGTCCCCCAAAAACCCACCCTCCCTTCCTGGCACCTTCCCCTGCCACCTGCGACCACCCCTCCTCTCTCATCTCCATCCAAGGCCCTAAAGGAACCTTGCATATCCATCAAAGTTTTATCTGCACATCCACATATATCATTCATTGCATCTGTTGCTCCTGAAGCGGTCTCCTCTACATTGGGGAGACTGGTCGCCTCCGAGCAGAGCGCTTTAGGGAACATCTCCGGAACACCCGCACCAATAAACCACACCGCCCTGTGGCCCAAAATTTCAACTCCCCCCCCACTCTGCCGAGGACATGCAGGTCCTGGGCGTCCTCCACCACCGGTCCCTCACCACCAGACGCCTGGTGGAAGAACGCCTCATCTTCTGCCTCAGAACACTTCAACCCCAGGGCTTCAATTTGGACTTCACTAGTTTCCTCATTTCCCCTTCCCCGACCTCACCCCATTGCCAACCTTCCAGCTCAGTGCAGTCCGCATGACCTGTCCTACCTGCCAATCCTCCTTTCCACCTAACCACTCCACCCTCTCCTCTGACCTAGCACCTTCATCCCCACCCACATCACCCATTCGACTCTTTGCTATCTTCTCCCACTCTCCTCCCTGACCTATCAGCTCCATCCCCACCCCCATTTACCTATCGTACTGTATACTACTTTCTCCACACCTCCACCCCCTCTCATTTTTCTCTGCACTCTGCAGGGACCCTGCCTCTGTTAATGATGAAGGGCTTTTGCACGAAACGTCGATTTTCCTGCTCCTCGGATGCTGCCTGACCTGCCGTGCTTTTCCACCACCACTCTGATCTAGACTCTGGTTTCCAGCATATGCAGTCTTTGTTTTTACCCCATGACTGAAAAGGTGTCAAGGAGACTGAATAAAATTGAACCTAGTGGGAATCAGTTGTAAACTCCCCACTGGTTGGGCCATTCAGAACACAAAGTGGCTGGTGGAGATCAATCCTCTCAGTCCCAGGATATCTCTGTGGGCGATCTTCCGGGTAGCTTCCTCGACACAAACACCTTCAGCTGCTTCAGCAACGTCTGACCCTCCATAGTTCGATCAGAAGTGAGGATGCTCAGAAAATATCGCATAAAGCATCAAAACCTGGACAACATTCAAGCTGGTGCTGTTAACATGTAACAGTACTACTGGAACCTGAACATTTCCACAGGACTAAAAACGAGGAGCTCATTCGGCATCTAAAGCTGGTTTCACGGAAACATGAGAACGCCATTCAGCCCATCGCGGCTATTGGATAAGAAGAGGCACAGCTCGTTCACTCTCTATGACCTATTACACAAGAAGAGATTTTGGTTTAAAAATGCAAGTGTTGGAATGCAGGAGGCTAAAAGAACACAACAAACCAGGCAGCAGCAGGAGAAGAAGTCCACACCTTGGGTATAAGCTTTCTTCAGGACTGTGGGTGCTTGTCCAGATAAAGAGGCGAGGTGGGGAGTAGTAGGAGGCGGATTGGTGAGTTGGGGAATACAGGTAAATGATACTACCGAGTTGCTCAATGGTAGGAATGAATCCAGTTGACAGCTGGACGCTATGTCCATAACTTTTGCTCATGTCAATAGGCTTAGGTATATGTGTGGGGACTGTTTCCTTCTCTTAGAGGTAGCGACTGTTGGGGCTTCTCTACCCCAGACAGCTACACGTCTGAAATGATTTGGGGCGCAGGGAGATGTTAATGGATTTTGGAACATCAGGGAGTTGAGGGCTACAAAGAATTGGACATGAAAGAGAAATTGCGGTCGAGAGAAGGAAACACCAGAAGAGGATGAAGCTTTTCAGTCCCTGGAGCATGGTATACAGTTACAGGAGGAATCCAATCAGCCCCTTGAGTCGATAGAACTAGACCCAGTTTCGATCATGCTGCAACAGTATCTGACTATTCAGCTACTTGAAATCAGTAACACAGGAAATGGAAGATGCAACAAAGTGACTGGACTATGGGGTATACTGGAATAACACCAGGCTATATAGCCCCTCAAGCCTGCCCTTCCCTCCAGCTCCAGGGGCTGAAAAGCTTCATCCTGTTCTGGTGTAACTGAAATACACTTTCTCCAAGGGTCTACCACCCTTGGCGAAAGTGATCACTGCAGATGCTGGAGATCAGAGTCGAAAAGTGTGGCACTGGAAAAGCCCAGCAGGTCAAGCATCATCCGAAAAGCAGGAGTATCGATGTCTTGTACATTCCTTATGATGGAATTATGCCGGAAATGTCAATTCTCTTGCCCGTCGAATGCTGCCTTACCTGCTGTGCTTTTCCAGCACCACACGTTTGAACGTCTACCGGCCTGCCCTACTCGACCTTCCTGGTCACGTCAGCAAAGAGTTTTAGGACATTCGTCAGGCATGAACTTCCACTCAAAACGCCTTGCCTACTATTCCTAATCAAACCCTGTTTTCCGAATGCATGCACATCTTATCCCTCAGAATCTTCTCAAGTAATTTACCTACCACAGATGTTAAGATGAATGGTCTGTCTTTCCCAGGCTTTATTTTTCAGTCCTTCTTTAATAAGTGCACAACATTTGCTATCCTTCAGTCTTCTGGGATCTCACCTGTGGTAACTGATGATCAAAATTATCAGCCAGGGCCCCCGCAAATTCTTGTCTAGCCCATTGCAGTGTACTTGGATATATCTGGTAAGGCCCATGAGATTTCTCCAACTTCAAACATTCTAGTATATCCAATACCTTCTCTACTGTGATATGGACTGTCCCCAAGACATCACCACTAATATCCTCAAATTCCCATGTATTCATGTCTTTCCTCACTGTAAACACAGAGGAGAAATATTTGTTGAGGACATTTCCTATCTCTTATGGTACTACACATATATATCCACTTTGATCTTTGAGAGATCCTATTCTATCTCTAGTTAATGCTTTTCCTATAATATACTTAAAGCGCCACTTTGGATTCACCCTGATCTTCCCAGGCAAGGTTTCCTCATACCCCTTATTCGCCCGACTGATTTCCTTCTTCAGTAAGCTCCTGTATCCCCTGTACACCTGCAGGGATTTTCTTGATTCCAGCTGCCTCCACCTGACCCATTTTGTTTTGTCAAAACCTAAACATCTCTTGTCATTCAGGGTTCCTCATTCCTGTCAACTTTCCTTTCACCCTCACAGGAACATATAGATCTTAAACTCCCACTTGCTGGAGCTCCCTTTGCTTGCAAACAGACTACTCCAATCAACCCCTGCAAACTCCTGTCTGAGTCCATCAAAATTAACCATGTCCCAATTTAGAACTTTAATCTGTGGACCAATTTTTTTCCCCTCTCCACAGCTATTTTAAAATTAATAGAACTATAGTCACTGGTCCCAAAGTGCACATCTACTGTCACCTCACTCACCTGTCCTGACCTATTTTTTTTAGGTCAAATTTTGCCCCTTCCCGATTAGGACCCTCTATATACTGCTTGAGGAAAGTTTCCGGACGCACTTACTTGATTCTATCCCATCAAATCCCTTAATGCTCTGGCAGTTCCAGTCTGTGTTATAAAAATTAAAACCCATATTATGGCAACCCGAATGCTCCTGCAGTCTCCCCAATCTCTGTCTATATTTTTGTTCCTGTAATTCCTGTTGACTATTTGGGGGCCTATAGTACAACCCCATTAATGTCACCATCCCCTTCTTTTTTCTTAGTTCCACCCACAAAGCCTCACTGGATGATTCATCGGTTATTTTTATCTCTGATCACTGCTTTGATACTCCCCTTAATCAGAACTGCAACTCCCCTCCCCTCTTTCCACCATCTCTGTCCCTCCTAATGCACTTTACCCTGTTACATTAAGTTGTCAGTCCTATCCATCTCTCAGCCATGTTTCTGTAATAGCTAATCTACCCAGTGACGATTACCTATCCACACCCTGAAATCATCGGCCTGACCTGTTAGTCCTTTTGCAGTGAAGTAAATGCAATTTAATCCATAGGCATTTCTTGCTCTCTATCGTATTCCAGCCTGATCTATCTCTTCAATGTACTATTCTGAATACTGTATCTCCTTCCAGCCTCACATTTACCTCCCTGCCCTTGAGGATACCACCTCCTGCCAATCTCGTTTAAACACTCCCTTGTAGCACGAGCAAAACTGGCTGTGAAGATATTGGTCCCCCCCACCCCCACCCCAGTGCATGTGCCACCAGTCCCCCTTGAACAGGTCAAATCTGTCACAGAAAAGCTCCCAATTATGTAAAAATACGAATCCCTCCCCCTGCACCAATTCTTTAGATACATATTTATTGCCATATCCTCTTATTCTTACCTTCACTATCTCATGACCCTGGAAGTTATCATGAGATTACAACTGTCAAGGTCCTGGTTTTTAACTTTTCTCCTAGCTCTCAGTAATCACTCTGTAGGACCTCATTCCAATGTCTACCTGTGTCATTTATACCAACGTGCACAATGACTTCTAACAACTCCCCCCCCCCCCCCCGCACCCCCCCCCCCAGCTCCCTGGGAAGGTTCAGCAGCCACTCAGAGACATCCTGGACCCTGACACCTGAGAGGCCACACACCATCCTGGTTTCCGGTTTATGGCCGCAGAATCTCCGATCTGTCCCCCTGACAATCGAATCTCCTATCTCTAAGACCCTGTTTATCTTTATCCTATCCTGCTGCTTCCCAGAGCCAGTCGTAGTGCAACTAATCTGGCTACTGCCGCTTTCCCTTGAACGGTCATTTCCTGACACCCATCCCCATCTCCCACCACACACAAAATCAGTAACCAAAATGGTATACTTGTGTTTCGAGAGGAATGGCCACAGGGGATTCCTGCACTCCGTGCCTACTCCCTTCGCCATTCCTGGTGGTCGCCCAGCTACTCTCTGCCTCGAACACGACAGGAAGCAACGAACGAAAATAAATTCCATTTATTTAAATGCAACAGGGCTGACAGGTAATGCATATGAACTCAGGGCGTGGATCTTGACATGGGACTGGGATATTATAGTTTTTACAGAAACAAGGCTAAGGGGGGACATGGGCGTTACCACCTCACTAAAGCTCTTATCTATGAAGTTCTCAGTATCTTGGATGATCCAGAGAGCAGCCAGGTCCAGCTCCTGAACACGGTATCCAAGGAGCTGCAGCTGGTTGCACTGTCCACACGTGTAGTCATCAGGGACGATGGAAATCTCCCTGAGCTCCCACATCCCGCACGAGAAACATGCAACTGCCCTAGCTGCAATCTCAACTGCTGTCAGGCTAGCGTTAGAAAGACTTTATTTGAGCTTAACTGCACCTTTTGCTGATCTGCTGCTCACTGAAGCCTCTGGGACCAGAGCATTACAACCTACTCTGCAACTTACAGCACGTCAATAGACCACTCCACATTTACTTTTAGAGGGAGGCAATGGTGTATTGTTTGGGCCTTCAGCGCTCATTAACACCAGGCCCATGCTTGGACTTGGAGGGTGTCTTGCTTCTAGTAGTGATGACTGCACTGATGCACATATTCACCCTGACAGCCAATCCGCATTGTCGCAGTCCTCTGGTCTTTTCTGTCTTTTAGTACTGCATTCATGAATTCCTTGAGTCTATTGATTGCATTCCAAACTGTGTCTCACTCCTGAGGGACAGATGCTGATGTTCCAGTGAATGCAGGCTATTAGAAAAGGTTTACCTTTCGACATACGAGCGACAGTATGCAATTCCGCTCGCTGACTCTGCTTTTCCTTTCAATTAGGGTACATTTATTCAGATACCCTTCCATTCAATTTTCCTGCGTTTTCCCTATAACCCTTGTTAAAAATCTGTCTATCTCAGCCTTGAAGATATTTAGTGATCATTCCTCACCAGCCATCACAAATTTGTAAAATTGTTTCCCTCCCATTGATGTGAGACTTGGTGGTCTTTAATCCCATGGCTTTTTTCTAGCATACTGTGTGGAAGTTAAACCTACATTAGATGTTGTCCTTTTCGATCATACCACCTCTGTGGCCAAGGCAAAAGAAAAAAAATACACAAATTTTAAGAGCCTGTAATCTCCTCCCTCATCTTCCACATCAGTCTAAGATACAGTTCATCCGGATCTAAGGGTTTGTGCACTTTTTATCCTGCGTCAACTTCCGATTCTTCCTCAGCTTGTGTGTCAATTTGCTCAAGGTCACACTGTCAGGAGCAGACATTGCATACAGAAACTGCTTCTCCAAAGTGAAGACCGGTATGTAGTATGTGTTTGACATATTCTCTGGCTCTATGCACAGGTTGCATCCTCGGATCTTAATACTTCCTATTTTTTCTCTTGTTACCCTCTTACCCTTAATACATCGATGAAATGTCTTTAAATTCTTGAAAACATTGCCCACTAATGTTTTTATTACCGCCCCCCCCAACCCACTACCACCACTTTTGGTCTTATACTTACTTTCCTGAGTTTAGCCCTACACGTCTCTACTCTTCTGGGACCTCAATTGACCTGCTCACTTTATGCCTGCTTTAACCTCCTCTTTCATTTTTAATTCTATTCTGAATATTTGAAGATATCCAATGTTCTCCGGGCTTATTTTCCCACATTTCTTCTTTGTTGTAACATGCTGCAGTGACACGCTCATCAGTTCCATTGTGAACATGTAATCCCCACCACCGCCACGCTGTTCTGTTACAGTTTCACCCAGAAGTAACGGTACTGTGGCCAGATCCTGCCTTTGTTTTGAAAAGATCTGCCTCCCTCATCCAAATTATTTTTATTTTTCTAACCTTTTTCTTTTGGTATTTTCCTTAACACGCTAAAAATGCTTGAGTCACGGTCACTGGTCATGCAATGCTCTCCCAATCCTGCCTGCAACACCTAACTGGCTTCGTTCTCCACAGCGACGCCCAGCACTGCCCCGCACATCGTTGTATCTGCTGCATGTTAATATAAGGAGCTCTCTAGAATGAACGTCAAGACATCTTTCCCCTCTTAAAAAAATGTTTTCACTGCCCTAATGAATGTTTAGAATTAAAATGCCTGAACATAATGATCCTATTATTGTATTTACTCATCTCAGTGAATTGGTTATATATCTGCTCCTGTATTTTCTTTTATCTACAGTCTATACTATATCCCCAGGAGTGTGTCTGTCATTGTTTAGATCCTAACCTCAACCCACAAAGCGTCATTTGAATACCCTTCAAAGATATCTTCCGTCCTTACTGCAGTCATTGACTCCATAATTAATAAAGCGACATCACCTTCATTTTACCCCTCTCCTGGGCTGCCTATAGTTATTGTACTACAGAATATTGGGTTGTCAGCCCAGACCTCCCTCAAACACATCTACGTGATGGCAAAAATGTCCACTTCCCCGTGTCACCTCGTTCCCTTCTGAAATCTGTCGGTCCGATAATATTCTCAGCTTAAAGGTAAATGACATCCAGCCTGTAATATAGGACCTGGAATACTCTGTACCTCAGAGTTCTTCAGTCATTTACTTTTTGTTATCAAGCTGCCTTTCCATGAACTAAAAAATGTAACTTTCACTAAATGAATAATTGTAGAATTGTAATTTATTTTTTAATTAATGTGTTAATCAAATGCAACTTTCCAGAACGGAACAGTCAGCTCCACATAAAATGAATTCCTGCTGATTAGCTCCGTGCTCAGTGTGCAGAGGGGTCCGCCCTCAGTAATGGAGAAAGTGAGGACTGCAGATGCTGGAGATCAGATTCGAAAAGTGTGGTGCTTGTAAAGCACAGCGAATCAAGCAGCATCTGAGGAGCAAGAGAGTGAAAGATTTGGGCTTAAGCCCTTCATCAGGAAGGCATTGGTGTGTTCACAATTTTTTCCATTCCAGGAATCATTGAATATTTGGAACTGTAATTGCTCAGAAGGACAGCACTGTATATAGCCCTGAAATGGAAAGTAGTCAATCAGTTGGTTGTAAAGGGAGTAGACAAAGTGAGGTGAGGTACAGACTGATTGAAGTACAAACATAAGGATAGATAAGTCCCCTGAACCAGACAGGAAGAACCCGGGGTTACCAGAGGAAGTGAGGGAAGAGATTGCTGCGCCTTTGGCGATGATCTTTGTGTCCCCACTGTCCACTGAAGTACTGCTTAATGATCGGATGGTGGAAAAATTTATTCCCTTGTTCAGGAAAGGCAATAGGAATAATCCTCCGAAATACTGGCCAGTCAGTCTTACTTCTGTATTGGGCAAAGTATTGGAAAGGATTCTGAGCGACAGAATTTATGATTACTTGGAAAATTATAGATTGATTAGAGATAGTCAGCATGGCCTTTTGATGGGCAACTCATGCCTTACACAACTTAGTGAATTCGTTCAGGATGGGATCAAACACAGTGATGAAGATAGAGCAGTGGATGTGACGTACATGGATTTTAGCAAGGTGGTTGATAAGTCGGCTCATTCGGAAAGTAAGGAGGCATGGGAAACAGAGAAATCTGTCGGTGCGGATACAAAATTGTCTGGCCTGTAGAAAACTGATGGTGGGAGTAAATGGAAGGTTTACAGCCTGGAGCTTGGTGACCGGTGGTGTTCTTCAGGAATTGGTTCTGGGACTGCTGTTCTTTGTGATTTTTACAAATGACTTGAATGATAAAGTGAAAGGGTGCTTTAGTAAGTTTCACGATTAAACAAAGATGTTGGAGTTATGCATAGTGTGGAGGGCTGTTGTAGAGTGTAATTGGACATTGACAGGATGCAGAATTGGGATGGTAAATGACAGATGGAGTTCAACCTGGATAAGTGTGAAGTGATTCACTTTGGAAGGTCGAATTTGAATGCAGAATGCAAGGTTAAAGACAGGATTATTGGCAGTGTGGAGGACAATAGGGATCGAGTGTTCCATATCATAGGACGCTTAAAGTTGTAACTCAAGTTGATAAGGTTATTAAGATGTATGGTTTTTTCATTAGCCAGGGATTGAGTTTAAGAGCCGCAAGGTTATGCTGCAGCACCAGAAAGCTCTGGTGAGACTACAGTTAAAATATTGTGTTCAGTTCTGGTTCCCTCATTACTGCAAAGATGTTGAGTCTTTGGAGAGGGTGCCAGGGAGATTTACCAGGATGCTGCCTGGACTGGAGAGCATGCCATACAAAGAAAAGTTGAGGGAGCAAGGGCTTTTCTCCTTGGAGCAATGAAGAATAGGAGGTGACTTGATAGAGGTAAATAAGATGATGAGAGGCACAGGTAGAATGGGTAGCCAGAGACGTTCTCGCAGGGTGGAAACGGCTATCTCGAGCGGGCATAATTTTAAGGTGATTGGAAGAAAGTTTGAAGAGATGTCACAGGTAGGCTCTTTACACAGAGAGTGGTGGGTGCTTAGTAGAGTCAGCTGCATTAGGGATATTTAAGTGCATTGGATAGGCACATGAAGGGTATGTCAGTTAGTCTGGTCTTTGAGTAGGATAAAGGTTCAGCAGGACGTCAAGGATTGAAGGATCTGTACTGTGCTGTTCTGTTTTTTCTTTTGGATTCACCCAGCCTGTGGATTTTTATCAATTGTTGAATGTGTGAGGGAGTGATATGTGTGAGATTTGGAAGCAGGGGAGAGGCGTTAGCCCCAAACTACCAGTTATGTTGTTCATTATTCCATTCACCTGAATGCCATTACAATGTGTGTCGTGTCCTACACCAGGCAGGCTCCGCCAAGTGCAGTTATTAACATGATTCTTGACTTGTCATTTGCTGCTGTTTTCTACAGATACAATCTGTTGGGTGACCCATGTATTGATCAGATGTTTGCTATGTTTCGTGAATTGGGCAAATTTCAGATGTCAACTATGATTATTCGACTGAACAATAATCTCTGAAAAGAATTAGATTGATTCTATATTTATGGACCTATAATATAAACTCCTGTCAAGATTTTCTAACACAGAAATAAAGAATGTACATTTTATTTTGTATCCAATAAACAATATGGATGTAACTCTTTTGGCGATCAGAATTACATACACAATGTCAGGATTCAAAAGCATTGTGACTCCAACGTTTTGAAAGTGGTTGGCTTCTGAATGATTACATGTTCAGGGTGAGCAAACGATTGAACAATCAAGTAGAATTAGCGTTATTATATATTTATATATAATCAATCAGTTTAACTTCTCACTGAAATGTACAAGCTTCAGCTATTTGCCAGCGAATTAGAAATAGCTATAATTCAACATGCCCTGTGAATATTAAACTAAATAAATGATTTGTGCTATCAAATTTTAGTGAACAATAATTTGAAAACTTTTACTTTTTAGAAAGAATGTTATTTAATATGAAATGTGGACAGTTATCAAAAGCGAGGAACATATTATTGTGTGAGTGAAAAGTCAGACCTTT
The DNA here is from genome assembly GCF_037043375.1 of Chiloscyllium plagiosum. NCBI lineage: Eukaryota > Metazoa > Chordata > Chondrichthyes > Orectolobiformes > Hemiscylliidae > Chiloscyllium > Chiloscyllium plagiosum. The sequence goes on along the minus strand of NW_028270180.1, from coordinate 74,395,805 downwards.
TCAAAGAGACTTGTGCCAAAGCAATGACAGATTTGTTTTAGTAATTGGAATACAACATTTAAAATATTCATGTTCTGAGCAATACTTAGACTATTTAATGATGCTGGCCTTGCAATACTTGCATTTTAAATGCTTATGCTGCACTAAATAATCATATATTCGCGAGCATTTACAATGGGAAATAATCGGATACTGACTTTTATTCACATCAGACACATGATAGAGTGCAAAACTTCTAAATATAGGAGGAGGCCATTGGCCACTGTGTGTGCATCAACTCCAGGAATATCTCCCAAGCCCCTCTCATTTGCCAGCCTTATTTCTGCAGCCTGTTAAATTCACATTTCCAAATACATACCCAGGTAGAGTCATAGAGATGAATACCATGGAAACAGACCCTTCAGTCCAACCTGTCCATACCGACAAGTTATCCCTACCCAATCTAATCCCTCCTGCCATCACCCGACCTATATCCCTCCAAATCATTTATATTCATATACCCATCCAAATGCCTCTTAAATGTTGCAATTGTACCAGCCTCTACCACAACCTCTGGCAGCTCATTCCATTCACGTACCACCCTCTGTGTGAAAAAGTTGTCCCTTAGGTCTCTTTTATATCTTTCCCCATTTACCCTAAACCTATGTCCCCTAGTTCTGAACTCCCCGACACCAGGGAAAAGACTTTGCCTATTTATCCTATCCATGTCCCTCATAATTTTGCAAATCTATATAAGGTTACCCCTCAGCCTCCGACGATCCAGGAAAAACAGCACAGCCTGTTCAGACTCTCGCTGTAACTCAGATACTCCAACCATGGCAACATCCTTGTAAATCTTTTCTGAACCCTTTCAAGGTTCACAATATCTTTCCGATAGGAAGGAGACCAGAATTGCACGCAATATTCCAAGAGTGACCTCACCAATATCCTGTACAGCCGCAACATGACCTCCCAACTCCTGTACTCAATACTCTGATCAATAACGGAAAGCATACCAAACGCCTTCTTCACTATCCTATTTACCTGCGACTCCACTTTCAAGGAGCTATGAACCTCCACTCCAAGGTCTCTTTGTTCAGCAACACTCCCTAGGACCTTACCATTAAGTCTATGGGGGATTTTAACATGCAGGTAGACTGGGAGAATCAGGGTGGTATTGGGCCTCAAGAAAGAGACTTTGTGGAGTGCCTCAGAGATGGATTCTTAGAGCAGCTGGTGCTGGAGCCGACCAGGGAGAAGGCAATTCTGGATCTGGTATTGTGTAACGAACCAGAATTGGTCAGAGACCTCGAAGTGAGGGAGCCATTGGGAAGTAGTGACCATAATACATTAAGCTTCAATCTGCAATTTGAGAGGGAGAGGGTACAGTCGGAAGTGACAGTACTTCTGTTGAATAAAGGGAACTATGGAGCTATGAGGGAGGAGCTGACCAAAGTTCAATGTTGCAATACCTTAGCAGGGATGACCGTGGACGAACAATGACGGATATTTCTGTGTATAATGCAGAAGTTGCAGGATCAGTTCATTCCTAAAAGGAAGAAAGATCCCAGGAGGAAGCATGGGCGGCCGTGGCTGACGAGGGAAATAAAGAAACATATAAAGTTAAAAGAGAAAAAAGTATAACATAGCTAAGATAAGTGGGAAAACTGAGGACTGGGAAGCTTTTAAAGAGCAACAGAGGATTACTAAGAAGGAAATACGCAGAGGAAAAATGAGGTACGAAGGTAAACTGGCCAAGAATATTAAGGAGGATAGTAAAATATTTTTTAGGTATGTGCAAGGCAAACAAATGGTTAGGACAAAAATTGGGCCCTTGAAGACAGAAACAGTGGAATATATTACGGGGAACAAAGAAATGGCAGAAGAATTAAATGGGTACTTCAGATCTGTGTTCACAGGGGAAGACACAAGCAATCTCCCTGAGGTAACAGTGGCTGAAGGACCTGAACTTAAGGGAATTTATATTTGCCAGGATTTGGTGTTGGAGAGACTGTTAGGTCTGAAGGTTGATAAGTCTCTGGGGCCTGATGGTCTGCATCCCAGGGGACTGAAGGAGGTGGCTCAGGAAATCGTGGATGCGTTGGTGATTATTTTCCAGAGTTCAATAGATTCGGGGTCGGTTCCTGAGGATTGGAGGGTGGCTAATGTTATACTACTTTTTAAGAAAGGTGGGCGAGAGAAAGCAGAAAATTATAGACCAGTTAGTCTGACCTCAGTGGTGGGAAATATGCTGGAGTCTATTATAAAGGATGAAATTACTGCACATCTGGATAGTAGTAACAGGATAGGACAGAGTCAGCATGGATTTATGAAGGGGAAATCATGCTTGACTAATCTTGTTGATTTTTTTGAGGATGTAACTATGAAGTTGGACGAGGGAAATCCAGTTGATGTAGTGTACCTGGACTTTCAGAAAGCTTTTGATAAAGTCCCACACAGGAGGTTAGTGAGTAAAATTAGGGCGCATGTTATTGGGGGCAAAGTACTAGGTTGGATTGAAAATTGGTTGGCTAATATGAAACAAAGGGTAGTGATAAACGGCTCCATTTCGGAATGGCAGGCAGTGACCAGTGGGATACCGCAGGGATCCGTGCTGGGACCGCAGCTTTTTGCAATATATGTTAATGATATAGAAGATGGTATCAGCAATAACATTAGCAAATTTGTTGATGATACAAAGCTGGGTGGCAGGGTGAAATGTGATGAGGATGTTAGGAGATTACAGGGTGACCTGGACAAGTTAGGTGAGTGGGCAGATGCATGGCAGATGCAGTTTAATATGGATAAATGTATGCTTATCCACTTTGGTAGCAAGAACAGGAAGGCAGACTACTACCTCAATGGAATCAATTTATGTAAAGGGGCAGTACAGAGAGATCTGGGTGTTCTTGTACACCAGTCAATGAAGGCAAGAATCCAGGTTCAGCAGGTAGTGCTGGCCTTCATTACAAGAGGAATTGAGTATAGAAGCAAAGAGGTGCTTCTGCCGCTGTACAAGGCCCTAGTGAGACCACACCTGGAGTACTGTGTGCAGTTCTGGTCTCCAAATTTGAGAAAAGACATTCTGGCTATTGAGGGAGTGCAGTGTAGGTTCACGAGGTCAATTCCTGGAATGGCAGGATTACCTTACACTGAAAGACTGAAGCGACTGGGCTTGTATACCCTTGAGTTTCGAAGATTGAGAGGGGATCTGATTGAGACGTATAAGATTATGAAAGGATTGGACACTCTGGCAGTAGGAAGCATATTTCCACTGATGGGTGAATGCCGAACCAGAGGGCACAGCTTAAAAATACGGGGTAGACCATTTAGGACAGAGCTCAGGAGAAACTTCTTCACCCAGAGTGTGGTGACTGTGTGGAATACTCTGCCCCAGAGGGCAGTGGAGGCACACTCTCTGGATTCATTTAAGAAAGAGTTGGATAGAGCTCTCAAAGATAGTGGAATCAAGGGTTCTGGAGATAAGACAGGAAGAGGATACTGATTAGGAATGGTCAGCTATGATCATTTTGATTGGTGGTGCAGGCTCGAAGGGCTGAATGGCCTACTCCTGCACCTATTGTCTATTGTCTATTGTATAATTCCTGCAAAGATTTGGTTTCACAAAATGCAACACCTCGCATTTATCTGAATTAAACTCCATCTGCCACCTCACAGCCCATTGGCCCATCTTGTCCAGATCCTGTTGTAATCTGAGGAAACCATCTTCGCTATCCACTACGCCTCCAATTTTGGTGTCATCTGCAAACCTATTGACTGTACCTCGTATTCTCACATCCAAATCATTTATATAAATGACAAAGAGTAGATGGCCCAGCACTGATCATTGTGGCACTCCCCTGGTCAGAGTTCTCCAGTCTGAAAAACAACCCTCCACCACCACCCTCTGTCTTCTACCTTTGAGCCAGTTCTGTATCTAAATGGCTACTTCTCCCTGTATTCCATGAGATATAACCTTGCTAATCAGTCTACCATGGGGAACCTTGTTGAACGTCTTACTGAAGTCCATATAGATCACACCTACTGCTCTGCCCTCATCAGTCTTCTTTGTTACTTCTTCAAAAAACTCAATCAAGTTCGTGAGACATGATTTCCCAAGCGATGTTGACTATCCTTGCCTTTGCAAATACATGTACATTCTGTCCCTCAGGATTCCCTCCAACAAATTGCCCACCACAGAAGTCTTGCTCATCCACAACTCTCCCAGGCAGTCCATTCCAAATCCGAACAACTCTCTCAATAAAGAAGATTTTCGTTATCTCACTCCTGGCTCTTTTCATGATAATCTTGAAATTAGAACTCCTTGATGCTGTAATGCCAACTAAGGGAAACGGAATACTCCAGTTTTACATCATTTCATACTTTTAAGTACCACAATAAGTTCACATCTTTGTCTGTTCTACTCCAGGTATAATAAGCCTTGCAACAACTTTAACAAGCACTACATCGGAATAAAAACATGCAGAAAACTAACCATCTGGATACATGAACAACAACTAGCCAGAAAAAAAGACATAACCCACTATCACTAGTATCCTTACATACAGATGAGAAAGTACATCATTTCGACTGCGTCTTCACATCCATCTAGGACAAGCCAAACAGAGACACACACGAGAATTCCTAGAAGCATAGCGTTCCAACCTGAACTCTATCCACAAACACATCGATTTTGATTCCATCTAACACTCTCTGAGAAAAGTAACCGGACACAAAATCACCAATACTGGAAATTACATCACTGACTCAAGGAAACCTAAACACATAAATATCAAGTAGGACATAACACCAGCACTTCACCAGAGGCTCACTGATAATGTTCCCTAGTACAGTGATGAACCATCTGAAAATGAACTCTCCGGCTCAGCGAGCAAACTGACATCCAGAAGAAGCGCAATTTCTCTCATCCTCCCTTTAACTAAATCCTTCATTCCCGTTATCATTCCGATTATTTTAGGGTTATTTGTATTCTTCTGCAAAGTAATGTGGTGTCTGTCTGTCTGTCTGTCTTCTGAATGTGTGTGGGGGGGAGTGCGAGAGACAGAGAGGGAGATAGAGAGGGGGGAGAGAGAGAGGGGGGAGAAAGAGGGGGAGAAAGAGAGAGCGTGCGCGCGTGTGAGAGAGAGAGATCAATCCTCTGTAATGTCTGGATTACTCCCCGTGCCATGTGGAAAAGAGGGAAGGATGAGGAAGACAGTATAGCTTAACATGCTTTTAACATGCTACTTCAGTGGTGAGGGTTTCAGATTGTTGGATCATTGGGATCTCTTCCAAGACAGGTGGGGTCCTGTACAAAAAAGACCGGTTGTATCTTAAGTGGACGAGCATCAGCATCCTTGTGGGGAGGTTTGTTAGTGCGAGTCATATGGATTTGAATGAGCCAGGAGAGTGAGAACCAAAGCAGCAGATCAGGAACTGAGTAGAAGGTCGAGGTGAATAGGACATCAGGCAAGGCCAGTTTAATGACCATGTCTTGAGAAGGAATCAAATTAGTCCAAAATGTGAGTTGTAAGTTGGAATAAATTATCGAGATGAGGCGCAAATTTTTCAGAGATTCATCAATAAGGATGGAGAGTGTGGGGATGTGTGGGAGTGAGGTGTGTGAGATCAGGGAGACAGTGCACAAGAAAACGTTAAAGTGGAAAAAAGTTGGGGTGGTGAATTCTGTCGGAAACAAATGGCTAAAAACACAGGAAAACTTGCAGTTTGTCAAAGTGAATACATGGGAAATAATTTATTATGCTTCAGAGAAATAACATCCTTATTGCTAAAGATCTGTATCATAATGGAGGAAAAGATGTGTTCAAGTTATGGCTGTGACTATAATAATGGTGGCAAACAACCAGAATAATATCAGTGCTGTTGTTGGACAATGCTTGCACAAGTATGTGAATTACCCTGGATGTTCCCAGAGATGGCTGGGCTGACTTTGGTTGAGCAAGTGCTGAAGCTGCATGAGATGACGCTGGTTTGTAACATAGCCACTTACTGAGTACAGTCAAAGTAAAAAAAAGTAGCAACTGCCATTGCTTATTGTTTCAGAATATACCAGCGTGTTCATGGCTGCCACTGCAAAGAATCATGCAATGAAAAACAGGCCTATCACGTCTGTGCCAGCACGTGCATATCCAAAGGCTTTTTAAACGTTTGTGAGGTTACCTGCCTCAACCACCCATCTAGACAACGCATTCCAGATTCATACCATCCTCTCAGTTCTTAACACATTCCACAAGTCCTCTCTCAATCCCTTGACGTTCACTTTAAAAATGTGTCCCTTCGTTTTTGATCCTTTGACTAAGGGAAGTAGCTGCTGTATGTCCATCCTCTCCATACTCCTTATGCTCTTGTACATCTGTACCATGTTCCCTCCTCAACCTTCCCTGCAAAGAAAAAACGAGCAAATTTAAACCTCCTCTTTCATACTCACTTTTGAGTATTCACTTGTCTTGTTACTTCTGACTTGCATCTTCCCAATTTATCGGTGTTAAATTTCATCAGGCCATTGATCTGGCTATCTGAATATTCTGTTTCTATCCTCCTGTAGCCTAACACTTTCCTCCTGACTGTGATCCACCCAGCTCATCTTTGTGTCATCCATAACATTGGTCATCATTCCACTGCTCCCCACCTTCCACATTCTCAAAATCGTCATTTCTGAATATCACAAACAAACCGTGATTTCCTTCCTGTTCTCCAGATGTTGTTCAGAGGTCGATTTGACAATTCCAGTCTCTTGCTTTTCCTATTTTGGTGAATTTATGAGTGATGTAATTAACACATTTTACGAGGGAGCCACAAATAGCATTTTCGACACAGAGTTGAATTCACCTTTTACACTCTGCCCCTCTGCATGTTTTAGTTATAAACCTTGTAAATAATTTAGGATAAACTAGGGTTTGGCACCTTGCAGTGGAGCATTAGCACTTTGTGTGGCACTGTTCTTGTAACATTCCCTGCAATTGCTGGAGCTGAAAACATTTTTCATCTGCAGGATGGACATGGACTCATTCATTGTTTGTTTAAATCAGCGAGTGTGATGAGGATAAATATTCAATTAAATTCTATGTTATGGGCAAACCGCAGAAGATCAAATCATATTCTCATATCCACCTTGAATTGGAAGCAAATATATACTGCAAATAAAATCAAAAACATTGAAACATCACCATTGGGGAGAAAGAAACGTGTCATCTGCACTTGATGGAGATATAGAAATATATAGTACATGTCCAACCTGAATAAGAATCAAGCGATAGAAGAGAAAGGACAAGAAATCCTTTCGACATTTTGAATGGAATCCAGATCCAGATTTTCTTGTACAGTGATGTTTTCTCATACAATCTCACTTCCTCAAAAATAAGCTTTTCCCTATCACTAAAACTTCATCAGCCATTCTTCCTCCTCCATCCTATTCTTTTCTTACACTCCTACTCCCCTTCACTACCCCTTCTGCTGCTACATACTCTTCCACTGATGATCTCGCTTCACACTCTTCTTCTGCCACTCCCACTGTAAGTTACACCAATTCCCCAGTTACTCCCACTTTCTCTGGCCACCCCTTCCCCTTTTTGCTTTCCAACTGGGATGATGGGAGCCGCTGGCTTCTGTGCTCCTATTTGTCATCAGTCAATGATGAGATTGAGACTATTAATGTCCAATAGGAACAGACAGTAGTGTGTTTCTGTCACTGTCTGATGCACCGTGAACAGGCTGGTTTTGTTCCTCATGGTACAGAGTGAAGTGTCTTTCTGTCTCTCTGTCACAGCATCTAACCAAACAGCCTCATCACAAATAAGACAAACCTCTCCTCAGAATCAGAAATCCATGCATCAGTTTTCCCTTAAACATTGTGAGTAGAGTGAGCACATTGTCCAAACAGGCCGGGTACTGACCTTTTGTTCTTTATTCATTTAACTGATTTTCCAATGTCAGTTGAGGTGAGGTCAGATTAACTTGCGTTGCCTCAAAGTAGTATTTGACTCATGAGACTTCAGGGATCCTGAGTAAACTGTGGTCAATGGGAATCGCAGGAAATTCTGCACTGGTAATTTCCTCACTGAACAATGATAGTTTCCCCAGAGCTATTGGGAACGACAAATAAACTCTGCTCTTGCTAGTGCATTCATAAACCACAGATACATTTGTCCTGTTAATTACATCAAAATATATTATGTTTTCAGATTGGTCTAAAGTCTCCAAAAAGTAAGACCTTGCTACTTGAGTGTCACTCCAGTGAAATCAGGACGTTACAATAAGATTACCTTTCCAATTATTTTCAATCAGTTACTTTCTGAGGACTGATGGTGCGATATCATTACCACTGAGATCAACATTTTCTCTGTCCAGCAGCATCGCATTATATTGTCTCAAGACTTTACCACTCCATAATTCTAACTTATTCACCTACTTATTCGTTGTGCTAACCAAATGTACTGGGCACACAATTTGCAACAACGTGGAGATACCCCTGACCCTCTGGAACCTTCCTCCCCTCCCATACCTGCACTCTGACTCCATGCCCTCCCCCAACTCCACTTCCTGTCGTTTATTCGCCATCCGTCCTGAACGTCCACTCTCTGATGCTGAATGTTCTGTACTTAGCAAATCTCTGAACTTTACCTCTCTGTGCCCCCATTTTGAAGAGTTTTAGGCATGATATTAAGTTGAGCTCTTCCGCTGTCTTCACCTCAGTGCCCATTTCTTTCGGTAAGATTCCTCTCCCTGTCCCATATACCCCGTTACCCAGCTGCAACACTCTCCCTCCACCTGGACCCCTCGCTCTGGCCTTTACCTGAACTAAATCGGTTCATTGAGAAATCTCCACATGACATTGGTTGTCTTAATTTCTCTGCACTCCCCTCGTCAAATCCAACCTGTCACTGTCCAAACAACCTACACTCCATGTGCTTAGGTCCAACCCTGACTGTGTTACTCAGCCTGTCCCGATAAGTCTGGTGGACTGATTTCGAAATTGCAGAGGTTGAACGCCCAATCTCAGATACCTCCTCTAATCTCCCCCTGCTCTATCACCCTGCCATGGCACATCATGCCATTATATCAACCATGATAACTGACCATATTTCATCTGGAGATTCCTGCCCCACACACCCCTCCCCCCTAACTGCCCCCAAGTTGATGGTCCTCTGATAGCAGTGCTCGCTTCTATCTCCCCCCAAAAATTCCCAAACAGAAATGCCCGGACAGACCCATTGCTTTTGCCTGCTCCTGTCACACAGAGGAAGTGGATGGGTACACACGTATGCCTGTTTCACCTTGGGGTACGTCGACCATTTCCTGTTCCAGTTCTATTTCAGCACCCATCCACAACTCTTTGCCTGATACATAGATGATATCATCACTGCTGCATCTCTCTCTTGCGCAGAATTGGAAAAGTTCACCGATTTCGCTTGGAATTTGAACCCCTCCATCAGTTTCATCTGGTCTATCGCTGACTCCTTCCTTCCTTTCCTCAACATCTCTGCTTCCATTTCTGGGGATAGCCAGGCCACTGATATCCAGTATTAACCCACCGACTCCCACAGCTTCGTGGAGTATACATCCTCACACCTGGTTTCCAGCATAGACTCAATTCCATTCCCCCAGTTCCTCCGTCTCCACTGCATTGCTTCTGATGATACTAAATTCAACAAGGAAGCCTTTGAAATGTCCACCTTGTTCCTCAATCAAGGGATTCCCCATCACTGTTGTCAACAGGGTCCTCAACCAAGTCATCTCCTGTACTTCAAGCCTACCCCTCCCCTTCACTCTCGCAACAGAGTTTCCCTTGCCCTTACCTACTATCCCAGCAGCATTCACATGCAGAGGATCATCAGCCCACATTTCCCCCACCTCCAGCGAGATGTCCCCACCTGCACATATTCACATCTCCTCCCTTGTCCACCTTCTGGAGGAATCATTCCCTCCAGGACACACTGGTCTATTCTTTATTCACTCCCACTCCAGATCCACTTCACTTTCCCCTGCTGGAGGTGTGACACATTCCCATTTACCTCCATCCTCATCTGTATCAAAGGGCCCAACTATACGTTCGAGGTGAAGCAGCACCTTACCAACATTTCCCACAGTCCGGTCTACTACATTCGCACACAATGCTCACAATGTGGTCTCCTCTACATCGGGGAAATGAAGAGTAGACTGGGTGAAAGCTTCACAGAACATCCAAGTTGGACCGCTGCAAATGACTCTGAGCTTTCAGTTGCCTGCCAGTTTAACAGCCCATCCTGTTCCCTGACCAATATCTCTGTGTCAGGCTTGCTGCAGTGTTCCAGGCAAATTCAACGCAAGCTGAAAGAGCTACACCTCATTTTCCATGTGCGGACCCTGCAGCCTTTTAGACTCATAATCAAGTTCAATAATTTTCAGGCCTGAACTCCCCAATGTCCTAGCCCCCTACCCATACACCAGGCCGAGTTATCACACAGCCTTCCATTACTCACACCCTATTGTTAGCTACTAACAGTCTCCATTAAGATCTATCCAGTCTCTTCTGCATATAAACCAACATTTTCTGTGTTACTATCAGTTCTGAGGAAGGGGCACTGGACCTGAAACGTTAACGCTGATTTCTCTGCACTGACGCTGCCAGACCTGCTGAGCGTTTACAGCAACTTCTGTGTTGTTTCAACATTGTCAACGCAAGTTCTCACAATGCAATACGTCATCGATATTTAGAGCCCTGTCAAACAGAGGAACTTTATAATTCCTCATTTAATGTCCATAACAAATTACTCGAGATACAACTGAGATAACAGCATTGCTGCGATCATTCAGATCAGACACTTTGTCACAGTTCAGAAAGAAGAAAAAAATCAAAAGAGCTGGAGCGAAACTCAGTCGATCTGACAACATCTGAGCAGAGATGCAAAAAATTAACCTTTGGTTCTAATATGACTTTTCAGAACAGTGTCACATCATATTACATGTGTTAATTCTGTTGCTCTTTGCAGATACTTCTTTATCTTTTTCGTTTCTCCACCATTTTCTGTTTGCATTTCATGTTTCCATTATCTCTATATTTCATGTTTCTTGACAGGTCCAGACGTTGATCTTGGTAATATTTGGACAATGTGGTACTTTCATGTTTCTATTACAGTTGGTGTGTCTGTGACACTTGAATTACAGCCGAAATCTGTTTCTTCTTTAAGATAGAAAGTAAAAAGAAAATCTGAACATCTTGTAAATCTCAGGAAATCTATTTTGTTTGAAAATACATTTTAGAGGCAGCTGAACTTCGTGAAACAATAGGGATAGATTTTTGATGATGGAACACTTCGTGTCCTTCATTGAACTAGCTTGTCTCCCCAATCTCCAAAAGCTTTCAATGAATAACATAGAATTATTATAGCAAAGGTGGTGAAAACTCAACCCATTGTCTCTTCCAATTTGGAATGAGCGATATTTCTACTATCATTCTCTTGTATTGTCCCCATACCCCTGTACATTTTGTTATTAGCATCTGCTTTTAATTGTAAGCATCCTGCCAGATATGAATAACATGATAAATCTCAAACAAAAACAGACGTTGGAGGGAAAGCTCAGCAGGTCTGGCTGTATCTGTGAAGAGACATCAAAGTCAATGCTTCAGATGCCGTGACGCTACTCAATCTGTATTCCCAATGATTAAATGGTGTGCATATAAAATATAGTTCACTTTATCACATTTAAAATTATCCTGTTCTGTTCACATTGTCATTCAGCATTGCATCTCCCAAACGTTGGCTCGTTTCTTGTTGTGAACTATATTTAATTCTATCTGACATTAAGAGTGATGATGACTGGGGAATATCATTGTACTCCCCATGCAGTCTCCACAGCAACTACCCCCATTCCGCCCTATCTACAGCTAAACCTGACTTATTAATTCATAAGTAATAATGAATAAGTTCACTTTTGGTTTTGGACTGAGGGGGAAAAGGTTAAAAATTCCTGCTTTACAGCAGATAAAACTGCATTAAGATGTTTGTTAATTTGTATAAATTAATTACTGAAGCATATTCTATATGGAAGGTCCAACGTTTCTTTATTAGATCAATGAGAGGACCATTCAGAGAAGTCCACACTTCCTGTCTATGTTCAGGGCAATTGTGCCCAGTGACAGTCTGTTGGCTGGCGTTTGTTCCCGTGGAGGAGAGATCAGCACCAAACAACATCCTGATTGTGTTTCTTTTTTGTGGAGGGGCGGAGATTCGGGGTAAGATGGTGACTGCATTGCAAACGTACAACAGGGCAGAGTCATCTAGCCTGCGATAAGAAAACGTCCATCATTCTCCCTCACAACTGACTTCACTAGAGGAATTGGTGATGAGAGATGTGACCAATAGCCAGCAATGTCTGCATCAAGTCTAGTCCGGTCCAGATATATTGCGACTAAATGTGCTGTATTGAAAGCTAGAGCTGTTTGCTCAGTGACTGCGATTGATGTCAGTCTCCATGCATTGTAACTGTGTCCTATTGGTGAGGGGCTTCACTCAGTGCGCTATCCCAGCCTAGGAGCCGATGCATCAGCTCCAACAGTAACAGAGATCAGCAGCTGCACAGACGTGGAGATGACAGATCTGAATCTGCGAATGATGGACTGGATAATTACACAACTGGAGAGGAGGCTTTACTTGGGATTTTTCAACATTTTCCTCTGTTGAAAATTTCTGCCTTATCGAATATTAGTGGTGCTGATTATTATTTTGGGCGGGATGGAGAGTGTGTTACTAACCTATGGTGGAGGAGCGTCGCTCCGAAAGCTAGTGTGCTTCCAATTAAACCTTTTGGACTATAACCTGGCTTGATTTTTAACTTTGTACACCCCGGTCCAACACCAGCATCTCCAAACCATAACCTATTCTAGCTGCTGTTGGTATTCTCTACCTCTGGCCATTCATTAATCACATAAACAATTTTGAACTTTATTGCAATTTCTGTTATCTATGTTTGCAAATGAAAGAAACCTTTATCTTCAATTTCAATTGCAGTTTCCATTCATCTGAATTGCAGACCACTCCATTACAAACATCTGAGAACAAAACTGCACAACCTCGAGATCCCTTTTTGCCCTGAAATGATTTATGTCTCTTGTTCTCTCTGTCACGAACCTTGTCCACTACCATATCCCCAGTCTCCATCTCTGCGTCAGTGCTGTGGCTGAACAAACCATTGTCTGCACGTTGGTAAAATTCAGACTTTATGTTTCAAGCTCTCTTCTGGCCACGTTTCCAGTTACAAGTATTTCAATCACAAAATTGTTCTTGTCTCGGACGTTACTTCATGATTAGGACAATGTATCAGAGTAGAAATGTCGCTAGATATAATTCAGGAGCAAAGCTTATTAAACGAAAGACATTCTTTCAAGCGATTTGTTTCAAGTCCAACCATAGCTGATGGCAGAACTTAAGTATAAATGATAAGAATTCGAATAAAAGTGAATTTCACCAAAACAACCATGAAACCCACATTTTGTCTGAAAATCTTCCTATTTCACTGATGACCTTCGGTAAAGAAATTTAATGTTACTACACGGTCTGGGTTATGTGTGACTTCAGACCCATATCAATGTGCTTGACTTTATATTGGCTTGTGGAATGGCGTCACAGTCAGGGCAATTAGTGATGATTAACAAATACTGCCCTTGGCAGAGATGCTAACTTCCCATGGACTTACAAATTTGAGGGTGAAACCAAATTAAAAATTATGTTGGAGATCTGAAATTGCATAAGAAATGCAAAGAAAAGAACAGAAAGTGCTGGGGAGCTTTTCTGAACTGAAAGCAGTTGGAAAATAGTGTGAATAATGCTGGTGACAGGGAAGTCTGCTTTGATTGGGAGGAGGAGTTAGTTAAATCGATAGAGAAAGAGAGAGATAGAAGAAAAAGATCAAACAAAGGGAATGATGATCAGCTGGGATGGAAATAAAATGTGAGATTCACCTCTTTTTTTTTTTACTTTTTCCATCTTCCTGAATATCATGCCCATGCCAATACATGTATCCCCTGCTTTTCAAAAATTCGCTTTTTGCCACTTCCATTTCCGAAAAACCTGCCTTAGGTCCTGTTTTCGATAACCAAAAGAAATCCGAAAAGGGTTTTCACTTTTACCATGAAAGGTGATTTTGTGTCCCCCACATAAAGTAATGCTACTTCGCTTTACGCCATATCAGCTTATGAAAGGTTTTGTAGGAACACTCTACTTTCAGATACCGAGGAGAACCTGTATATAGGTAAGATCATGTTTAAAGCGATTTGATCCCACCTGTCTGTCTTCCCTGAGTGTCGTCATCTTCTTATATTTATTAATGGGATATAGGTATCGCTGGCTGGGCTAGCATTAGTTCACTTTTCTGATTGCACTTGAGAAGACCTTGAGCCTCAATGGCACTTAGACAGAGTGAGGCATGTAAGGTGATAGCTGCACAGGAAGTGTGCAAAGCAAGATCGATTTTAGCAACATTAATATTATGTGAAAAGTTAGAGATTCCAATTCGTCAGTCTTATTACTGTAGGGAAGAAGGTGTTCCTGAGAATACTGGTCCATGTTTTGAAGCCTCTCTATCTCCTCCCTTTTGGAAGAGGTTGTAGGAGACCATTACCGGTTTTGGAGAGATATTTGATTTTGCCAGCCTTTCGCTGACAATGAGAAGTATAAATGGATGGAAGGTTGTCTTCCATGATAGTATGGGCTGTGCACAAAACCGTCTGTAGTTTCTTATGATCTTGGCAGAGCATTTACCGTCACACTATTATGCACGTGAATAGAATATTTTCAGTTTCCAGTATACAGAGCATTGGGAGAAGGCAGTTCCAAAATATTTGGATGTAACAATTGGCTTTTAAATGGATATTCAAGTTCTGGTTGCTGTTTTGACAACAATTGGAATTTCACAAATAAATTTAAATTATGCCCAAGATACCAATACACAATTGAATTTATTTTATTGCCAACATCCAACCAAAGAGCCATCACATGCTTCAAAAGAATAAAGAAGGCATCACCATCACAACACGTATAAGGAGAGAGAGAGAACACAGCGAGGGAAACAGAGGGATAGTCAGTTAAACAGAGAAAGGAAACAAAACAGGACGGGAGAAGGGGAGATAGTAAGTTCAGGGAAAGAAATAGAAGACAGAGAAAAGGAAAACACAGGGAAACAGACAGTGTGAGAAAAATAGTGAGATACAAAGCACACAGTGAGCTGGGGATGGGGTCACAGTGAGCTAGGGATGAGGAGTGGGAGGAGATGGGGGTGAGGACCGGAGAGAGCTCGGAGTGAGCACTGGAGGGAGCGGGCGGGGGGGGGGGGGGGGGAGGAAGGTGAGAATTTACTTTGACATGCACCAAGATGTACAGGCCAATCATATTAAGCAAGGATATGCAGAACAATGGCTGTAAAACATGTCTGAGAGGCATGTAGGTTACGCTGCACAAGGCGTGTGCAAGGCGAGATCAACATGAACAAGATCAGCATTATCTCAGATTAAAGAGTGCATTCATCAGTCTAATAACAGTCAGGAAGGAACTGCTCTGTGTTTTCAAGCTTCTGTACCTTTTAGCCTGATGGAAGAAGTTATAGGAGAACATTACTGGGGTCTGATGGGTCTTTGATAGTGTTAGAACAAAGAGCATTCCAGCACAGAAACATGCCATTCGGTGGTCCAACCCTGCGCCGATCCAAATCCTCTATCTAAACCTGTCGCCTATTTTCTAAGGATCTGCATCCCTTTGCTCCCTGCCCATTCATGTATCTTTCCAGAAACATCTTAAGTGAAACCGCTGGTCACAGTTCTCCATTTTGAGAAACTCCCTCCCCCTACTATTCTCTGCCTCCTGTTACCCAGCCAGTTCTTTATCCATGTAGCTAGCACACCATGTGACTTCACTTTCGCCATAACCCGACCATGGGGAAACATACCAAACGCCTTCCTGAAGTCCATGTGCATGACATCCACAGTCCCTCCCTCATCAATCAACTTTGTAACTTCCTCAAAGAATTCCATTGAGTTGGTAAGACATGACCTTTGCTGCACAAAACCATGTTGCATATCATTGATAAAAATATTTTCATTCAAATGAGAATAGATCCAATCCCTCAGTATATTCTCTAGCAGGTTCCCTACCCCTAACATCAGTCTCACTGGTCTATAAATGACTGGATTATCTCTACTACCTTTCTTAAACAAGGGGATTAACAATTGTCCAGTCTTTCGGGACCTCAGAAGTGTTCAAGGATGCTACAAAGGTATCTGTTAATGCCCCAGCTCTTTCCTCTCTCCCTTCCCTCAGTAATCTGGGGTAGATGTTAGCAGCCTTTCTGATACAACGAGCCATGTAAATGGAATCAATGGCTGGGATGTTAGAATTCGTGATAATCAGAGCTGTGCTTCCAAACTTCTGTAGTGTCTCACGGTCCTGAGTAGAACAGTTGCCATACCAGGCTTTTATGCACCGGGACAGTACGCCCTCAATAGTGCATCTGTAGTAGTATCACATGCTGAATGTCCTGAACAACCTGAGGAAGGAGAGGCTTCCCAGCCGTCGGACCTATGTGAGAAGTTCAGGACAGGTTGTCAGTTATCATCACACCGGGGACTTGATGCTCTGCACTCCCTTAAGTGGTTGATGTAGATGGGATGTGTTCCCCTTCTTTCTTCCTAAAGTCAATGATCAGCCCTTTACGTTTGCCGAATTAGAGAGCGGGGTCACTATTATTACATCATGCCACCAAGCTCTCTATCTCCTTTGTACATTCTGACGTATTGTTGTTTGAAATCCGTACTTCTCTAGTGATGTCATCAGCGAACTTGTAGCTGGCGTTGTTTGGAATTTGGAAACTCTGCCGTGGCTGTACAGGGAGTACGTAGGGGGCTGAGGACACAGCCGTGGGTGTACCTGGAGTACAGTAGAGGGCTGAGGGCACAGACCTGGGTGTGCATGGAGGACAGTGGGGGGCTGAGGGCACATCTGTGGATGTACAGGCAGTACAGTAAGGGGCTGAGGACACATCCGTTGGTGTATAGGGAGGACAGTATGGTGTTGAGGGTTCAGCCGTGGGTGTATAGGGAGTATTGTCGGGTGTTGAGAACACATCCTTCAGCAGCTTGAGTGTTGAGTGTTATTGTGGTGGAGTTGATTTTACCGATCTTCATGATTACAGTCTGTGGGTCAGAAACCTGAGGATCCAGTTGCAGAGAGTCGAACCGAGACTCAGGTCGCTGAGTTTTGTGATTAGTCTGTAAGTGATAATGATTTTGATGGTGGAGTTTTAGTCAATGTGCCCTCGGTGCCCTTGTTGTTCAGATGTTCCAGGGATGCGAGCAGGGCTCGGATATATTATCCGTTGTGAACCCGTTACATCAGTCAGCAAATTATAGGGCAGCAGGTCAGGCTGGGAGACTGGAGTTGGTGTAGACCATAACCAGCCTCTCAAAGCACTTCATAATTATTGAGGTCGGAGCCATTGGGTGGCTTTCTCACTTCCGAGGATGATGATGACCTTCTTGAATCAGGTTGAGACTTCGGCTTCAGGAGGGAGAGTCTGAAGTTGTATGTGAATACCTCTGATAGTTGGTACAAACAGGATCTGAGGGCTCAGCCGGGAACTCTCTCCTGGCCCATTACTTTCTTTGATTTGACTCACTGAAAGACTGACTATGCCTGCAGCGGTGACAACAGACACAAGTACATCTGGGGCTTTCGCGGCTGGTGTCAGCTCTCAGTGACAGTCACACAGTCATTTATGATCGATATCCCCTCCCCCCACATCCCTCTGTCGTCTTAAACATACAATGACATTGATTGGTGTGATTGCCACCCAGTCAGCATTGAGACAGATTGCCATAAAAAGACTGGGATCATGCGCCATCAGGTTCTGTGGCACCACAATGGAATAAATTCATAATAAAATAGCGTGCAGGGTGCCGGTACCAGTGATGCAAGTTGTGAAGACTTTGCAGGTGTAATTCCAGTCAAGCCACTGCTTAAATCTGAATGGTGTCAAGCATCTTCAGCATTGTGCCTTTTCAATGGTGGACAGTCCTTCGGTAGTCAGGAAGTCCCATTTACGCGAACCATCTGACCTGACGGCAGTTCTACTAGGTTTGCAGATGATACAATGATGATTGGATGTCAGGTGATATTGAGGAAGTGGGGAGGCTGCAGAAAGACTTGGACAGTTTAGTACACTGCGAAAACACATGGCTGTTGTGGTTCTGATCGCCGAGCTGGGAATTTGTGTTGCAGACGTTTCGTCCCCTGTCTGGGTGACATCCGCAGTGCTTGGGAGCCTCCTGTGAAGCACTTCTGTGATCTTTCCTCTGGCATTTGTAGTGGTTTGAATCTGTCGCTTCCGGTTGTCAGTTCCAGCTGTCCATTGCAGTGGCCGGTATAATGGGTCCAGATCGATGTGCTTATTGATTGAACCTGTGGATGAGTGCCATGCCTCGAGGAATTCACTGGCTGTTCTCTGTTTGGCTTGTCCTATAATAGATGGAAATGTGTTGCTGGAAAAGCGCAGCAGGTCAGGCAGCATCTAAGGAACAGGAGAATCGACGTTTCGGGCATTAGCCCTTCTTCGGGAATGAGGAATGTTGGTCCAGCAGGCTAAGATAAAAGATAGGGAGGAGGGACTTGGGGGAGGGGCGTCGGAAATGTGATAGGTCACATTTCCGACGCCTATCACATTTCCGACGCCCCTCCCCCAAGTCCCTCCTCCCTATCTTTTATCTTAACCTGCTGGACCAACTTTCCTCATTCCTGAAGAAGGGCTAATGCCCGAAACGTCGATTCTCCTGTTCCCTAGATGCTGTCTGACCTGCTGCGCTTTTCCAGCAACACATTTCCATCTCTGATCTCCAGCATCTGCAGACCTCACTTTGTCCTATAATAGTACTGTTGTCCCAGTCGAATTCATGTTGCTTGTCATCTGCGTGTGTGGCTACTAAGGATAGCTGGTCGTGTCATTTCGTGGCTAGTTGGTGTTCATGGATGTGGATCGTTAGCTGTTTTCCTGTTTGTCCTATGTAGTGTTTTGTGCAGTCCTTGCATGGGAGTTTGTACACTACATTGGTTTTGTTCATGCTGGGTATCGGGTCCTTCGTTCTGGTGAGTTCTTGTCTGAGAGTGGCTGTTTGTTTGTGTGCTATGATGAGTCCTACTGGTCGCAGTAGTCTGGCTGTCAGTTTGGAAATGCTCTTGATGTATGGTAGTGTGGCTAGTCCTTTGGGTCGTGGCATGTCCTCGTTCCATTGTCTTTCCCTTAGGCATCTGTTGATGAAATTGCGCAGATATCCGGTTTTGGTGAAGACATTGTATAGGTGTTGTTCTTCCTCTACGGATGTTGGACATGATCTATCCTGGAAATGATGGCTTGGCATATAGAGGCAGTTGCGAGCTCTATGTCTGTACTCAATGGAATTTAAAAGAATGGTGGGGGCGCATCTGATTGAAACTGATCGATACTGCAAAGATTGATCCAGTATAATATATAAGATATTTCCACTCGTCTTAGTGACTATGACTAAATGGCACAGTTTCAGAGTGAAGAGATAGGCTGAATGGCCTAAATCTATTGCTATATCTCATGCCTTTATGGCCATACAGTCTATTATTCAGTGCAGAGTTGAAAGTCTCAGAACTGCTCTTGTAACCCTTGTATCTGTACGTTGATTTGACTTCACCTTCTGGTCAATGGTAACCCCAGCAATATGGACGGTGGGAGAATTCACTGCCAGCCAGTAGCGCAGCAAAATGTTGAATATAAGCTGTTATCTGTGAGTCTCATCTGGCAGGAGTACATTGTACGATGATTGTCATTTTCAGTTTGGTATTTTTGAAGGATCGGTCCTGCTACGCTAATATTGTTGAATTTAACAAAACTGGTGCAATTTATCACAGCGCTCAGCAACAATACATGATAGAACACTTAACACTTTTCTAATAACAGAAAGGTCTAAAATGTTCATCATCAGAAACACTACTTTCCTGTTTAAGTTCAAATCAGACAACCTGTCCCATCAAGGTGCTCAACTGGAACGTGTTACATTTTTTTTCGGATATGAGAATCGCTGGATGGGCCCACCATTTCTTGTCCGTCCCTAGTTGCCCCCTTGAGAAGGTGGTGCTGAGCTGCCTTCTTGTACCGCTGCAGTCCACCTGCTGTGCATTGACCCACAATGCTATGAGGGAGGGAATTACAGGGTTTTAGACCCAGCAACAGTGAAAGAATTGTGATATATTTCCAACTCAGGATGTTTACTGGTTTTGCAGGGGAGTTTGAAATTGGTGGTGTTCGCAAAAGCCTGCTGCCTTTGTCATTCTAGATGGAAGTGCTCGTAGGATTGGAAGGTGCTCTCTGAGGATCTCTGAAGAATTTCTGCAGTGCATCTTGTAGATAGTACACACTGCTGCTACTGATCGTTGGTGGTGAAGGGAGTGAATGCTTGTGGATGTGATGCCAATCAAATGGGCTGTTTTGTTCTGGATGGTGTCAACCTTCTTTAGTGTCGTTGTGGCTGCAGTCATTCGGGTAACTGGGGAGTATTCCATCTCATTCCTGACTTGTGCCTTGTAGTTGGTGAACAAGCTTTGGGAAGACAGGAGGTGAGTTACTCACGCAGTAATCCTAGTCTCTGATCGGCTCTTATATTTATGTGGCGAGTCCAGTTGAATTTCTGGTCAATGGTAACCCCAAGTGTAATGATGGGGGTGTGGGGGGGGGGGGGGGGGGGGGGAGGTGGCAGGGAATTTAGTGACAAATATGCTGCTGAATACCAAGTGTTTATATTGTTTCTTACTGTTGATGGCCATTGTCTGGCATTTGTGTGATGCGTATGATACTTGCCACTTGTCAGCCCAAGTCTGGAGATTGTCCAGACCTTGTTGCCTTTAGGCATGGACTGCTTCAGTATCTGAGCATTTGCGAATGGTGATGAACATTATGCAGTCATCGTCGACTATCCCCATTCTGAACTTATGATGGAGAGAAGGTAATTGATGAAGCCAGTGAAGATGTTTGGACCTAGGTTTCATCCGGAGGACCACTGAAGATGTTACGCAATATGGTGATGAAATGTCAGTAAATGAACATTCCAGTTCATGGAGCAAACTGCATCCACATTATCCAGAGGGACTACTGCAGAGATGTTCTGGAACTGAGATGACTGACCTCCAAAAACAATGACCATTTTCCTATCTGTCAGGTATGACTCCAATAACGGACTGCTTGCCCGCGATACCCTTTTTGCTGGGGTTCCTTGATGCCACATTTGAAAGAATGCAGCCTTGATGTCAAGGGCTGGAATTCGTTCCTATTTCTATGTTTGAACCAAGGCTGCGAATAGGTCAGGAGTTGAGTGTCTCTGGCAAAACCCATACGGGGCGTCACTGAGCAGGGTATTGCTGAGCAGGTACTGCTTGATAACACTTTTGATGACAATTTCCATAACTTTACTGATGATGGGGATTACACTGATGAGACAGTATTTGGCCGGGTTGAATTTGTGCTGCGTTTTATGTAGAGAACATACTTGAGCAGTTTTTTCCATTGTTGGTTTGTAACCATACTGGAACAGCTTGTATTGGGAAGCGGGAAGTTCTGGAGTACAAGTCTTCAGGACTATTGCCAGCATGTTACCAGGGTCCATAGCCTTTGTAGTATCCAGTAACTTCAACTGTTTCCTGATATCAGTTAATCGAATTTGCTGAAGACTGCTATCTGTGATGATGGGGATCACGGGAGGAGACCGAAATGGATCATTCACTCGAAACTTCTGACTGAAGATTTCTGCGAAAGCTTCAAACTTATCTTTTGCACTGATGTGCTCGGCTCTTCCATCATTGAGGATGAGGATATTTGTGGAGACTCCTACTCTGGTGAGTTGGCTGATCGACCACCACCATCCATGATCGGATTGGAAGGATTGCAGAGCTTAAATCTGATGCATTGGTTGTGTGATAGCTCAGTTCTGTCTGTCCCTTGCTGTTTATGCTATTTGGCACGCAGGTATTTCTGTTTGGAAACTTCATCAGGTTAATATGTACCTTTGTATTTTCCTGGTTCTGCTCCTGGCATGCACTACTGCACTCTCCATTGAACCAGAGTTGATCCTCTGCCTTGATGGTAATGGTTGAGTGGCGGATATGATGGGCCGTGACATTACATTTTGTGCTTGAGTACAGTTCTGCTGCTATTAATGATCCACAGTGTCTTATGGACGCTCAGTCTTGAGTTGACAGATCGCTTCCAAATCTGTGCCATTTAGCATGTTGATAGTGCCACACAACACAATAGAGTTTATTCTGAATGTGACTGTGAGACTTTTACCGATACTGTCATGGACAGATACATCTGCAGTTGGTAGATTAGTAAGGATGAGGTCACGTATGATTTTTTTTTCCCTCACCACCTGCTGCAGACCCAATCTAGTAGCTATGTCCTTTTGGACCCGACCAGCCTGATCAGTAGTACTGCTGCCAAACCATTCTTGGTGTTCGACTTTGAAATCTCACGGCCAGAATACACTTTTTGCCCTTGCCACAGTCTGCGCTTTCTCCAAGTGTTGTTTAACATAGAGGAGCACTGATTCAGACGAAGAACGATGTTACGTGGTATTCAGTAAGAGAATTATTTGTCCATTTTTAATCTGAAGCCATGGGACTTCAATAGGTCTGGAGTCAATTTTGGGGCCTCCCAGAGCAACTACCTTCCGACTCTATCTCACTGAACTGCCCCCTCTGCTGGATCGGTCCTGCCTTTGGGGCAGGACATATCCAGGAATGGTAATGGTGGTGGCTGGGTTATTTTTGTAAGGTATGATTCCGTGAGTATGACTATGTCAGGCTGTTGCTTGAATAGTCTGTAAGGCAATTGTCCCAATTTTGGCACTACCCCTTAGATGATAGTAAGGAAGACTTTGGAGCTTCTACAGTGATGTTTCCAGTGTTGACTTTTCCAGTGCACAGTTTGATGCCAGGTGGTCCAGCCGGTTTCATTTCTTTGAAACTTTGCAACGATTGGTACAGCTGAAGGACTCACTAGACCATTTCAGGGGGGGATTGAGAGTCAATGACATTGCCTTGGGTCTGGAGTTGCATGTCAGCCAGACCAGGTGAGGATGGAAGATTCCTTCATTAAAGGATATTAGTGATCCAGATGGATTTTTCTTAAAATCGGCAATGTCTTTATTCGCATGTGTACATTCTTAATTCCAAGATATTGTAAAATTATTGAATTGAATTTCCATCATCTGCAGTGGCGGGATTCGAACCTGGGCCCAAATAACAGGAGCTGGTTTTCTGGATTGATAATCTATTGGTAATACCATGAGGCCTACTTGGAACCACATGTTGTACTCAACTGCCATTTCTTGTATTGCCCTGTTTTTCATTCACTTCTTATGTTATTCTGGAATCTCATCCTTCATTAAATCCTGATTGAAATACAGAGTCATGAACATCCTCTCGACTGCTTGAATTTCATTCAATCTGTTTCGTTTGAACAGACATTTCAAGGCAGCTGCACATCAGAAAAGAACAGGAGGTAAGAATGGCTGACTGTGCATTGTACGTGTCACCGGACCAGCATGTCTGTCAAGGCACCCAAAGTATTTACTGTGGGTCAGAGAACCTCAGATTTATTAGAGCACAAATGGAGGCCATTCAGCCCATCGAGGAGTCACAAGCTCTCCAACAGCACCAACGGACATAGAGAGAGTGTGTGGAGATAGATGGTGTGTGAGAGAAGTAAACAGAGAGAAAGAAAGTGAAGGGGGATAAACTGAGAGAGGAAAGAAAGGGGAATGACTGACTGAGTGGGAGAGGTGTTAGATGAGGGTGAAGTTAGGTAGTTCAGGAGACCGCATTAGGGTAGATAA
This sequence comes from Chiloscyllium plagiosum, assembly GCF_037043375.1. NCBI lineage: Eukaryota > Metazoa > Chordata > Chondrichthyes > Orectolobiformes > Hemiscylliidae > Chiloscyllium > Chiloscyllium plagiosum. The sequence continues at coordinate 74,371,933 of NW_028270180.1, read as the reverse complement.
ATATGGACAGACAGAAGTTAGAAGCTTTATTTAGAAATTCCTCTGGACTGTAAGCCTTTTGTCTGGGCGCCATATCCTGTGAGCACTATGTTGATACTGGCTGTTAGCCCAGAGTATTTATTTCCAATAATATCACAGAATTTACTGACACCTAAACAGAACCCATTAGGCCAACAAATTGGTTCCATGCAGAAAGCAGAGTTTTTAAATAGACTGTGCCAAGAGCAGCAGGAAATGATGACCACTCCCCCCCACCCCCCACCCCGCCCCATGTGTGTGAGAGACTGGGCCAGAGAATCACAGTGAGGGGGGTCACTGACAGAGGGGAATCAACATCTCAGCTGTGGGTGAAATAATGATTGATAATGTTTGCACACCACTTACCTAGTTTTGTAATCCACATTTCAATGTATATAGCACAGTATCAGGAGTGCATTTTAAGAACTTTATCTCTTTGTACTTTGCATATATTAGTATGTGCAGAAAATCATTTTGTTTCTGGATTTTATATTGCATGAATGCATTTCATTAATATTGTCTCTGCTAATTCCCCATTGTAAATGTATCCTGGAATCTGTTCTTCATATGAGTTATAAAGAGTAACGTCCCAATACTGGTGACTGGAGAACATCACTGTCCCTCCACTCAGTCTAAATAACCATCTCACCCAGTCCTCTCCGTCTTCTCTCTTTCCCCAATGTCATAATAACAATGTAATTGAAGTCCATTAAATGTCACTTCATCATCGTTCGTTAACATGGATACCATCAACGACATGACCCACACCTGCCCTGTCTCATTCTGGAATAACAATCTGAATTGCGTTTGTCACGTACAATTCTCTGTTAACATATCCATGCCATTTGTTTGTTATAACCTACGTTTTCTTAGGCACATTTTGCAATCAGATCATGGACGAAAGATGCTGTCTCAATGTTTTACAGATATTGCAATGACTGATCTGTAGTTACCGGATTTATTTCTCTATTTATGAGCAGAGAAACATGTTTATGTTCCGTTAAACCTCTGGCATTACTTCTACATCCAAAGCAGACTGAAAGATTACACACAATCAATCTGCCATCTTCAACATTCCTTCCTTCAGTCACTTTCACATATCACACCCAGAATGCATAAACGTTCAAAGTTATTTTGAACTTTTATAAAACAGCATTGAAGGCTAATCAGTTAACTGGAGTTATTTGTTCAGCGATTGTGATTATGTCAGTCTCCATGGATCCTAAGCGTCCCTAGAGAGTTTCTCTCTTCTATCAATAAGGGAATGCTTTCAGGGTTTTATCCCATAGTATGAGCGGGAACGTCACCCACACCAGTAAAAGGGATCAGCAGCTCCAAAGAGAGGTGCAGGAGAGGTCAGTCTGTGAGAACATTAGACTGCAATGTTCCAACAATGGGCATGAGTTTATCCTATGGTATTTACTGGCTTTCCCAGCCTTGGATGTCATTAGCATATCGGATTGAAGATGTTCTGCTGGTTATTCAAGTTGGTTACTATCCTATTCTTGCTATAGTTGGTGTTCCTGGTAAGTCACTCAGTCTGTCGATCGAACTGCATTGATACTGATGATATGTAAATTTTGGAAAGGTGCAAGTCAACTTTTTCAGTTCCAATCAAAGATTCCATTCCTTGGAAATAATAACGAGCAAATTATTATTTACAAATTACTCCCCAAATTGCGGGGATCAAACACACTGTTCTCAACCATCTTGATTCATTTTCTCCTGCAAAGTTTTACATCTCCATATCCTCCCCACATGCCAATCCTGTCCAGAACAAACATTAAGACGTCCCAGTCTCCTCCTCAGCCGCAGTGCAACACCTGAATAAACCATTGTTTGCGCCTTTGTTAATTCTGAACACATGTTTCAAGTCCCTTCTTACCACGTGTCCATTGCAAAATAATTGAACTTGAGATGACTAACTTGTTCTCTGTATAGAATCTGAAAGATCGGAGGATAGTGTATGGTGGTCAAGTCATTGGCTCGTAATCTAGATGCACAGAATAATAATCTGTTATATCGACTTGCCTGATGCCCATTAGAGAAGGCAGTGGGTCGTACTTCCCTGGTCAGGTCTCTGTTTAACTGCAAATTCACAGCAGTTTGTTTTACTATTTACTGTCCTGTGGAACAGCTGAACCAGCCAATCAGTTTAAGATCTGTATAACATGCTGGCCTGACCAGGGCTGCACACATCCCGTGTGGGAAAAACAAAAGTGAAGGCAGCTCCCTTCCTTTGCCTATTTCCCATAATCCAACAGCTGATTTCCATTCAAGGAGGTGACCATTCACGGTTTTAGGTGCATTCTTTGTGATTGAGTCTCTCCCCGAGTGTCGTGTCCATCTCGATAGGCATCTCTGCTGCTGGCTTTATTGATGTTGACCTACAGATGTAAGGATGTTTTACATTCCACGTCAGTGGCAATGGATTGTAAATGAATGGTTTCCTTTGTCACATGAAGGAAATGGAGCCAGCTAAGTGAGAGAAAGGAATTATTGTGATCAAACCTGTGAGTGTTGTTGAGGCAGTATTTGGGGCATTGTGGGCAGATTTTCTTTCCTTTATATGGAGTGATCTCCTTACCACAGAGAGTGTGAAGAGGAGTTCCACCAGATTAATCCCTGGGTTGCTGGCACCATGAGGAGTGAGTGAAGGTTGATCTGTACTGCTTTCAGAGCATAAGAGTTGATTGCATTGAACACTGCGCAGGATGGGCAATCACTAAATATATTCTAAACTGATAATGAGAAGGTGATAAATTCCATGTCTGCTGTTTCACTCAGGAAGCATGATTCTGGATAGTTTAAGTGCCTCTGAGGACATTACGCCCACACACCCTAACCTCCACTCCCCATGGTGATTGAGAGAGACAGAGAGATCCAGGATTTGAATAAACTATCACCACATTAATATAGTGCAGTTGGTGTATGATCCTGCAATGAATGTTATAGTATCCACCACCCTGACAGCAGCTTTCATTCTAAAACAGTTAACTATTCCCAACAGCTTCTGACATTCATGAAGAACATGAATCCATCTTCTCAGAGAATTCTATAAGACAAAGGAGCAGAAATTAGGGCAGTTAATCTGTGGAGTCTGCCCATCATTCAATCATCGCTGATAGATTTCTCAAAACAATTCTCCGGCCTTCTCCTCGTAATTCTTCTTCCCCTGGATAATCAAGAAACTATCTAAAGCAGTCTCAAATATACTTAATGACCTGGCTCCCACTGCTTCTGTGGCAATAAATTTTAAATATTGGACATTCTCTGGTTAAATACATTTCTCCTTATCACCCTAACATCTGCCCTCGAGCTCATGTCCAATGGAAGCACCTTACCAACATCAACTCTGTCCAGGTAATTCAGTACTCTGTGCTTCCATTACATTCCGTCTCATCCTTCTAAACTTTACCGAGGACAGACCCAGAGCCCTCAAACACTCATCATACAATAATCTTTTCATTCCTATGACCATTCTCGTGAAAATATTCTGCACAAGCTCCAGGACCACTACATCCTTCCTGAGATATGGGGTTCAAAATTCAGCACAATACTCCAAATGTGGTCTGACCAGAGACTTCTACAACCTGTTTTATATTCAATTCCTCTCTTAACAAATGTCTTCAGTAATAACGACAATTTCCCTCCTGACTACTGCCTCAACCTGCAAGCTTACTTTGGGAGAACCCTGCACTAGAACTCCCAAGTCCCTTTGCACTTCAGATTTCTGAATTTTCTCCTCATTTAAAAAATACACCATGCCTCTGTTCTTCATGCCAAAGTGCATGGCCACACACTTTCCAACGTTGGAATGCATCTGCCAAACTCCTTCTTCAGCCTCTCCGTCTCCTCAATACGACCAGTCCATCTGCCGATTTAGTATCATCTGCAAACTTAGCCAGGGTACACTCAGTTCCATCACCTAGATTGTTAACGTAACAAGTAAAAAGTTACGATTCCAACACTGAGCCTTGTAGAACACCACTTGTCACCGACTGCCATCCTGAGAATGACTATTTTATCCCCACTCTCTGCTTTCTGCCAGACAGACAAGCTTCCATTCATGCCACTGCCTTACCACTAACACCACGGACCCTTATCATACTCATCCATCTCCTGTGTCACATCTTGTCAAAGGCCTTCTTGAAATCCAGGTGGATAACATCCATTGGCTATGCTTGGTCAAGCCTGCTCATTTACTCTTCAAATAATTCCAACAGATTTGTCAGGCATGACCTTCACTTGATTAAGTGATTTTGTCCCATTTCACCAAACACTTCCAATTATTCAGAAATCTCATCCTTCACAATGGATTCCAGGATCATACCCACGACCGATGTAATCCATTAATTATGGATTTTTTTTTTGTCTTTTTCCTCACTCCCTTGTTACAATGGGGTGTCACGTTAGTGGGTTTCCTGTGCTCTGGGATTGTTCCTTACTCTAGTGATTCCTGAAAGATCACCACTATGCCCCCACATCTTCTTCAGCTATCTTCCTTATATCTCTGGGATGTAGTCCATCCGGTCGAGGATAATTAACCACTTGCTGGTCATTCACTTTTTTCTAGCACGCTCTCCATGGTGGTGGCCAGCGTACTCAGCTCCGACCCCTCACTATCTTGAATGTTAACGTATTACTCGTATCTTCTTCCGTGACCAAATTTTTCAGTTCCACAGCTGATTCTTGTTCACCACTACTACCTCTCCATTATCATTTTCCAGCAGTCCAATGTCTACTTTTGCCTCTCTTTTGTATTTTATATATTGAAAGAAGCTCTTACAGAATTCTTTTTTTTTCGTGGCTAGCTTACCCCAATATTTAATAATCTCTCTCCTTATTTTATTTTGTTTGCTCTCCGTTTTGTCTTTGTAAGCTTCCCAATCCTCTGGTTTCCCACAGCCACTCGCCACATTATATGTGTTCTCATTTGCTTCTATGTTGTCCCTGACTTCCCTCGTCAGCTATAGTTGCCTCATCCTCTCTCTATCATGCCGCTTTTTTCTCAAGATAAATCTCTGGTGCATCCTGAAATACTCCAAAAATCTCCTGTCATTGCTGTTCCACGTTCCTTCCTTCTGGACCTGTATCCCAGTTAATTCTACCCAGCTCCTCTATCATGCCTCTGCAATTGCCTTTAGTCAGCTGTAATACCATTACCTCTGATTCTAACTTCTCCATCTGAAATTGCGGAGTAAATTCAATCATATTATGATCACTGCCTCCTATGATTTCCTTTTTCCAAAGCTCCCCTCATCTAGTCTTCCTGCACAAGTTGCTACAAAAAGTCATCTCATAGACATTCCACAAATTCCTTTTCCTGCAAACCACGATCAAACCGAATTCCCATTCCACCTGCATAATGAAATGTCACGTTATCACTGTAACGTTGCCTTTCCTACAGATCTTTCTATCTCCTGGTGTATCTTGCACCCCAGCTCCTGACTGCAGTTTGGCGGCCTGTACATAACACCAACTGCATATTTTCACCTTTTTGATTCCCCAATTCTACCGACACAGTTTCTACACCACCTGATCTTAGTTCATTTCTTCTAATTTATTAAATTCGATTTCTTACTAATGAGACAAATCTGTCTCTCTGCCCACCTTCCTATCATTTCGACAGGATGAATACCCTTGAATATTCAGCTCCCAATCCTGATCCTCTTGCAATGGCGTCACTGTGATGCCCTCCACGTCATCCCTGCCAATTTGTAATGAGTCACAAGCTTATTTACATTATCCCTTCTACTACTTGCATTCCGATATAACAGTGCAGTTCTGTACTTACCGTCCCTCTTATCATTGTCATTTGCTTGTCCAGCCGTTAGTACCCTTACAGACCCTGGCCACTGACTTATTCCCCTTCCACTCCAACTTCTTCTGCACCCCAGATGACATATCCCAAATCCAAGTACCAGGTAGGTAGCAAAACCTTCAGTACTGTCAATCCTGGTCACAGAGAATATTATCTATGCCTCTAACTGTACTATCCCCAATTATCCATAACTGGGCATCATAGTGACACAGCAATGCTGCCTCACAGTGATCGGGATTTGGGTTCAATCTCTGCAAACTGTCTGTGTGGACTTTGTATATTCTTCCCGTGTCAGCACTGGGAGCATTAGCTGTTTTCTCTCTCCACAGTCTGTCTCTGTATTGGCTTCGGATTTCTACAATCTACAGTATTTTTTCTTTTATTTGAAGGAGAAATGATGCAAATGTGACAGCTTATTTTAAAAACAGCCGTTGTTCGCGGATTCCCCTGACTATGTAGGAATCTTGCCCAGCCACTTGTCTGAGTGTAGTGTCCCTGGAGACTCATTCCATCTCTTTCAGTCCCTCAGTCCATCGTTACTGCATGCAGCCTTTCCTTTGCCACCCCTGGGAATCTCCACACCCCATTGCCTGACACTGGATACTCCCTTCACAGGACTGTGCACAAAACGACACTGGGCACTTTCTCACCCGCCGGGGATGCTGGGTAAAGAAACTTGCCATTGAAAGGAACTGAATATCAAAACTCCAATTTTAAAGCAAAGCAGAGTAAACAGGCTGAATGACATCCATCTGCTCTGACATTTTGTAGTCTTCTGTTTATCCTCGTCAGTCTGCAAATAAATGGTCCATATGTCTACCTTGTAACAGGTTTGGTGGAGGTGATCGATATCAGATCCTCTGGCCATTGGACTGAGTCAGTGGGCTCCACCTTCCTGGTTAATGAAGTCACACTTACGTTTTTTTATTATCTCGTTTATCCACTTTAAAGAAAAAGCCTTGCTGGAGTTGTGCTGAATTTTGGAGACGCTAGAATATGTCTCTTGCGAGTGAGATTAGGAATAGGAAAGTAGAACAGTTAAATACACGGCCAAAGAGCTGGTAGCACTTCTGATATGTTGATCATGGGGATTCCCGACTCGGTAGGATATACCCAAGGAGGGCGGGGTGGACCTGAACTAGCAGCAATATCTGATATGTGGATCATTGGGATTCCTGGGTTAGTAGGATATACACAAGAAGGACGGGATGGACCTGAATTGGCAGCAATCGCAGATATGTGGATCATTGGGATTCCCTTGTCGGTAGGACCGACACAAGAAGTACGGAATGGATCTGTACTGGCGGCAATCTCCTGGCAGGCAGGTTTGCTATTGTCACTCAGGAGGGTTTAAAATAGTGTGTCACTGGGGAGTGGGAAGCAGAGCTGTAGGTCCACAATACAGTGACTGAGAGGAATTGGAGACTAAAACCAGTGCATCTAAGATCAACAACAAAGACGCAGAGGGCACTGAACACAATGGGACTGGCAGGCGTAAGGGTTATTAGTTTAATGTGAGGAATCTGGTTTGTAGGGACCTCGAGATAGGATGAGTACACATAACTCCAATGTAAATATTACAGAGATTTCGTGAGAGAGGGACAAGAGAGCAATCAATCCAGTGGGTACAGAAATACTTGCTGAATATGCAGTGAGTGGCTGGAGACAGTCGTTTAAAGTGAAATAATTATCCAGCCCTCTATCGAAATCGGACCATGTGTAATGCAATGTACAGATTGAAGTGACAAAGGAGGATACTGGAATTGTCTGTCTACAATATTTTCTGCTTTACTGATAGTCTTTTGTAACCTCCTGTCACCGGAAAATAGCAGTAGAAAATACTTCAGGGAATCTCAAACCAAATATCAGGTCAGTGTGTGATATGTTTGTCTGAAGTGTATTTATTTCAATGCAAGTATTATTATGGGTAAACAGATGAATTTAGAGCCTGAATGGGACTACGATGAGACTACGATGTTGCAAACATTATAGAGACTTGGTTGAGAAAGAGACAATACTGGCTGCTCAACTTTCCAGGGTTTTGTTGTTTTAGATGAGATAAAGGGGTAGCTAAAAGAGGCGGAGGAGTTGCATTACTAATCAGGGAGATTGTTACATCTGCACTTAGGGCTCATCTACTGAGGCAACATGAGGAGAGCTCAAGATATGACGGATGCATGTGTTAGGATTGTACTGTAGTCCCTCCAACAGCCACCGAAAGATTGAGGAACAAATATGTCGGCCGATTATGGAAACGGGTATTAAAAACAGAGTTGCCACAGTGCGTGACTTTAACATCCCCAATATTGACTGGGAATCCCTTAGAGAAAGAGGCTTAGACGAGGTAGAATTTTTTAAGTCCATCCAAGAAAGTTACTTGCAGCGGTATGGGGCTTGTCCAACCACAGGAGGGGCCATACTGGACCTCGTATTAGAAAATGAGTCTGTCCAGGTGACTGACCATTCAGTAGAAGATCATTTGGAAACAGAGATCACAATACCCTCAGGTTTGAGATAGCTACGATCATGGAATAAGTCAGGACCTTGTGGAAGTTGATAAGTTGGTGGAAGGCAAATCCACATCAGGCAGAAGCGAGGGGCTGTTAATTAGGAGGAGCTGCTATCAGGCAAATCCTCATTTTGCATGGTGGAACTGTTTATTAAATCCTGATTTCACTATCGCCTGGTGAATGTCCTCCCAACTGCTCGAATGTCACTCTATTTTGTTTGATCAGATGTTTACACGACACTGCATGTCAGAAAACAGGAAGAGATAATGGATGATTGTGTACTCTGTCCTTCGCAGGACCAGCTTGTTTCTCCAGGCACTGAAAGTCTTTATTGTGGGTCAGAGACCTTCAGAATTAATATGGCACAGACGGAGGCAATTTAGGCCATCCTACATCCACACACTCTCCAACTGCACTACCCAAAAGCAGACAGAGTTATTGGAGATACAGAAAGAGAGAGAGAAAGACAGCGAGAAAGAGAATGAAACAGAAAGAAAGAATGTGAAGGAAGATCAACAGCGTGGATAGGAAGCGTGGACTGTGTGGGAGAAACGGGTGTTAGAAGAGAGCGAAGCAGGTTAGATCAGGAGACACCATGAGGAAAATACACAGAATATGGAAATTTTATTTCGATATGCCCCTGGACTGAAGGCCTTTGTCTTGTGCCATACACTGTGAGCACTATGCTGATACTGGCTGTCATCCCAGATCCTTTATCTCCAATAACATCACAGAGCTAGGTTGCTGACAGTTAAACGGAATCCAATAGACCAATTGCTTGGTTCCAGGGAGAAGGTGGATTAACTTCAATAGACTGGGCGAACAGCAGCAGGAACTGATCAGCCCCCAAAATACTGTGTGTGGGACTGGACCAGAGAATCTCAGTGAAGGGGATCACTGACAAAGGGGAAATCGACATCTCAGCTGTGGGACGAAGAATGATTGATAAAGTTTGGACAGCACTTCCATGGTTTTGTAATTCACATTTCAATTTATATAGCTCAAGGTCACGAGTGTATTTTAACAATCATATCTGTTTGTACTTTCCATATTTTTGAATGTACGACAAGTCATTTTGACCCTGTATTTTGTGATGCATAAGCATATTATATTACTGGGGAAGAAGGAGCCTGTTCTGATGGTATGGTCTTCATCTGAACAATGATGGTACCAGAGTCCTAACAAATCACATAACTAGGGCTTCGGTCAGATCTTTCAACAAATGTTTAGGTTTGGCTGGGGCTTCAGTTATAGGGGAAAATAGAAAACTCGAATGCAAAGAGGAGGTAAGAGTGGAGAACGCAGGCGAGTTTATTTAAATCTCCAGCACAGGCACAAATAGGACAGAGTGTAAACAATCAAACTTCAAGCACACTGGACAGACAAATGAAATTCAGAGGAGGCACGGTTAATACAGGACTGAGAGTGTTATAGCTGAATGCATACCGCATAAGAAATAAGGTAAATGAGCTTGTAGCGCAGATTGAAATTGGCAGAGACGTGCTGAAAGGGAATCAGGATTGACAATATTCAAGGGTATGCATCCTACTAAAAGATAGGTTGGTGGGGGGAGTAAGATTGAAAGAAAAATCAATCATAAGAATCCGGGTCTCCTTGCTATCGGAAGAATGTTATGAAACTTGAAAGTATTCAGAAAAGATTTACAAGGATTGGACTATTTAAGTTACAGCGAGAAGTTGAATAGGCTGGGACTGTTTGCCCTGGAGCGTCAGAGGCTGAGAGGTGACCTTATAGCTGTTTAGAAAATCACAAGGGGCATGCATGGGATGAATAAACAAAGTATTTTCCCTGGGGTGGGGGAGAACTAGAGGGCATAGGTTTAGGTTGAGAAGGGAAAGATTTAAAAGGGACCAAGAGAGCAAGTTTTTTCATGCACATGGTGGTGTGTGTATGGAAAAAAAACTGTGGGAGGAAGTGGTGGACCTGGTCCCATTACAATATTTAAAAGGAATCTGGATGGGTTTGTAAATAGGAGGGGTACGAAGGATATAGGCCAAGTGCTGGCAAATGGGACTAGATTAGGTTGGGTAACCTGGTCGGCATGGACGAGTTGGACTGAAGGATCTGCTTCCATGCTGTACATCTCTCTGACTGTACAACTTTCTGACTGTATGACATAAAGTAGGGTCGGATGGCACAAAATCAGTGTGGGTAGAATTAAGTATCCCTAAAGGTTGAATAAAGAAACATAGACGGCGTTATGTTCAGGATTCCAAAAATTAGTCAGGAGCTGCGGCACGATATACACCAGGAGATAGAAAAGATGCATACAAAAGGCAAAGTACAGTAGTCATGGGATATTTCAATCCACGGGGGGACTGGGAAAATCAGGTTGGTAGTGGTTCGCAAGAAATATAATTTGTGTTGTATCTTCGATAGGGCTTTTTGGAGCAGCTTGTGGTGGAGCCCACTCAGGAACAGGCAATACTGGGTTTAGTGTTGTGCAGTGAAGCAGACTATTTAAGAGAACTTAAAGTGAAGGAACACGAAGGAAGCAGTAATCATAATATGATTGAATTTATTCTGCAATTTGAGATGGAGAAGATAGGATCACAGGTACTGGTATAGTTGGTGTTCCTAGTAAGTCATTCTCTTTGTCTATTAAACCGGGCTGAACTGTGTTTCTGCTCAAGTTAGGTAAATTTTGGAAAAGGGGAAATCAGTGTCTTCACTTCCAGTCAAAAATTCCTTTCCTGATAAATTCTACAAAGCAAATTACTATTTATAAATTGCTCACTGATATGCGAGAAGGAACCAGTGTTCTCAATCTCCATAATCCTTCTAGCCCTGCACAGATCTACATTTCCATATTCTTCCGACTCACCAATCCTGCCCAGTACCACAATTATGACATCCCAGTCTAATCGTCAGCCTCAGTGCAACTTCTGAATAAACTTCTTTATTTGTGCCACTATGAAATCTGGATTCATCTCTTTCAAGTCCCTTCAAACCACATGTCCATGACAAGAGAATTGTACTTGACATGTTTAACTTGTTCTCTCCACAGAATCTGTCAGACAGGAAGATAGTGCGTGGTGCTCAAGTCATTGACTCTTCATGTAGAGGTACAGATAATAATCTGTTGATGTCTCATGAAGCAAGTTGATGGAATTTAAAAGAAACCATCATTATTTGTAATATACAGAAGCCCATCTGCTTACATCATGTCCTTTCGAGAAGGCAATGGGCTATCCTTCCTTGGTCATGTCTCCGTGTAACTGCAAACCCACAGCAATGTGGTTTACTTTTTACTGACCAGTGGAGCAGCTGAACCAGCCACTCAGTTCATGATAGGGATAACATGCTGGTCTGACCAGGGCTTCATATGCCTCGTGAAGAAGAAGAAAAGTAAAGATAACTCCCTCCTACTTCCTGTTTTCCATATTGCTACTGCTCATTTCCATCAGGTAGGCGACTATTCCTTATTTTAGGTGTTTTCCATCTCATTGAGTCTGTCCCCGAGAGTGATGTCCATCTCGATAGGCACCCCTGGTGCTGGTTTTATTGACACTGGCATACAGAATAAGGAAGATGTCAATTTCGCATCAGTGGCAATATATAGAGAATGATGCTTTTTACGCCTTTAGAAAGAAGTGGAAACGGCGAAGTGAGGGAAAGTAATTAATGTGATCATCCCTGAAAGATTTGTTGAGGCAGTATTTGGGGTATCGTCTATAAATTTTCTCTCCTCTATAAGGAATTATCTTCTTACCACAGAGAGAGTTCAAAGGAATTGCACCAAACTAATCCCTGGGATGATGGTACCACGAGGAGTGAGTGAAGATTAATCTGTCGTTGAAACTTTATTGCTGGAACAGCACAGCAGGTCAGGCAGCATCCAGGGAACAGGAGATTCGACGTTTCGGGCACAGGCCCTTCTTCAGGAATGAGCAGAGAGTGTTCAGCAGGAGAAGATAAAAGGTAGGGAGGAGGGACTTGGGGGAGGGGAGTTGGAAATGTGATAGGTGGAAAGAGGTCAAGGTGAGGGTGATAGGTCGGAGTAGGATGGAGGCGGAGAGGTCAAGAAGAAGACTGCAGGTCAGGAAGGCGGTGCCGGGCTGGAGGGATCCGGCTGAGACAAGGTGGGGGGAGGGGGGATGAAGAAACTGGTGAAGTCCAAGTTCATCCCCTGCGGTTGGAGGGTTCCCAGTCGGAAGATAAGACGCTCCTCCTCCGACCGTCGGGTTGTTGTGGTTTGGCGGTGGATGAGTCCAATGACCTGCATATCCTCGGTGGAGTGGGAGGGGGAGTTGAAATGCTGTGCCACAGGTTGGTTGGGTTGGTTCGTCCGGGTGGCCCAGAGGTGCTCTCTGAATCGCTCCGCAAGTAGGCGGCCTGTCTCCCCAATATAGAGGAGGCCACACCGGCTGCAGCGGATGCAGTAGATGATGTGGGTGGAGGTGCAGGTGAATCTGTGGCGGATATGGAAGTTTCCCTTGGGGCCTTGGAGAGAAGTGAGGGGGGAGGTGTGGGCGCAAGTGTTGCACCTCCTGCGGTTGCAAGGGAAGGTGCCGGGAGTGGAGGTTGGGTCGGTGGGGGGTGTGGATTAATCTGTCGCACTGTGAGAGAATAAGATGGAATTGTATTGGAACTTCAGAGGGATGGACAATCACACATATTGTTCTAAATAGATACTGATACGGTGATGGATCCCACGGCCTCTTTTTCTTAACTAACTTTACGAAATTCTAGATACTTTTATTACCTCTGAGAACATTCCCCCCAACCACCCCCCACTCCCCATATCAATGAGAGAGCAGAAAATCCAGACTTTGAATAAAAACTCCACATATTAATGCAGTGTATTTGGTGTGTGATCCTGCACTGAACGTCATTTTATTCACAATCCCAATCCCAATCCCAATTCACAATACCTTCAATCTAAAACAGTTAACTATTCCCACCAGCTTCTGACCCCCACGGAGAACCCGGGTATGCCTTTTCGGAGATGGAAGATGTCTCCTTGAGACTTGACAGAAAATATCTCGCTTCCCTCCTCAATGCCAGCAAATCACGTTAAAGTAGCAATCGTTCCACAGACAAAGGAGCCACGATGAACATCATGATCTACTCCTGTGATTTGTCATGTTGGAGCATCAGTGGCATCCTCCTGTTCCTGTATAAGCCTTTGCGAGGCTGAATGGCCTCTTCCTGTTCCCGTGGAAATGTTTATGGAGACTGTTTGGGCTCCACCTGTTCCTATTTAACAGTTCGATGTGCTGACCAGACCCCTCCTCTTCCTATGTAACAGACAGGAATATTGAACGTATTGCCACTCTTCCTGTTCAATAGATTTGATGGGCTGAATGCTAGCTCATATTCATATGTGACCAGGTTGAGATGCTGAATGAGCTCCTCTTTGAACTATGGAAATGTGCAATGTCTGGCTCTGCTGCTACACAAATGTTACCATATTTTAACAGCACGAACTGGAATGCTGTCCGGTTCTTGCTGCACATGGACATGGACTGCTTCAGGAGCTGAGGGGGGTAAATGTTCTGAACATTGTGTGATCTTCAGTGATCATCCCCATTTCTGATGTAATGATGGGGAAGGACATTCATGACGCAGCTGAAGATGATTGTGTGGAGGAAGATACCCTGAGGATCTCCTGTAGGGATGTCCCGGGACGGAAAGGATTGATGTCCACCAACCATGAGCATCTTCCTCTGTGCGATGGCTGACGTCCAGTGGAGAGATTGTGGCTGATTCCTATTAAATTTAATTTAGTCAACGTTTCTTGATACCACCCTGAGTCAACCCCTGCCTTGATATCAGGGTCTGTCACTCTTACATGAGCTGCTGTGTTCACCTCTTTTGAACATACAAATAGGTTATTGTGTATGGTTGGGGAGTGTAACCTTCTCACAGAGGATACTGAATGTCAGAAATTATCTGGTCAAGAGAGTTCGTGGAGCTATATCACTGAAAGTATTTACAGAGGAGCTAGGTGGGTCTTTGACCTGCCATAGAATTGAGGGATGTGAAGAATTGGGAAATAAAGCAGAATTGATAACAACAGTGGATCATCCATAATATTATACATTGGCACGACAGGCCTGACCATCCGAATTACCATCCGTTCCTGTTCCTTATGCTCTCATATTCTGTAATTAGGAAGTTAATGGTTGTAATTTTCCTGAACATTCCGTTATTGGATGTTGCAGTTAGAGAGAGCAAAGCATTTCATGAGTCATCTCAGGGTGAGGTATGGGGACTGTATTCACAATGAATCTGGGTCTGCACCATGACCAACAAATGAAGCACAGGTTGCAGAGAGGAGACACTCTATTAATAGACCAGAGGCGTCTTTTGAGATCAGCCTGGATTTTGATTTAACATTTTACAACCCACGCCAAACTTTATGTGACAATTGTGAGGGACAGAAGGAGATCCTGTATTACTGTGGACCAGGTATTTCGAGCAATTGGCCTCTGTCTGCAACTGTGCAGGAGCTGTGAGGGGCTGAATGGAATATAGGAGCATCGGACTGAGGAGTAGGAGAGGGCTATTCGGCACTTTGTCTTTGCTCTGCCACGCACTAAGATCGTAGCTGATCTGATTGTGGTCTCAGCAGTACTTCTTCTGCACGTGCAGTATTTTCCTACATTCACTTGTCTATCAAATATTTAACAGACACAACTTTGAATAAATGTAAACATCCAGGCACCACAAACTTCTGGGGAAGGGAACTCCCACTTGAACAGCCCTTTTAGAATTTGTCATTCGTGCTCCAATCAATGTTGCAGGGTCAGTGTTTCCTTTTGCAGTGACACTGCTCCACTATTTACAACACATTTCAAAGTTTAGTGATATGGCAAAGTATAGTGATATAAATGTCAGCCTGGCTCATCTTCAAGAGTAATGTGAAACACACACACACACACACACACACACACACACACACACACACACACACACACACACACACACACACACACACACACACACACACACACACACACACACACACACACACACACACACATCTTAAGACAAAACAGAAAAATGAAAGCTTTCCAGAGTTTCATAATAGTTGAACTCATTACAAATGGATAAACGATAGACTGTCCCAAATTTTATTCGGTCCTCTGAAGTGATTATATTAGATTCCCTACAGTGTGGAAACAGGCCCTTCAGCCCAACAATCCATATCGACCCTCCCAAGATCAACCCACCAGTCCCATTTCCCTCTGGCTAATGCACCGAACAATATGGGCAATTTAACATGGCTAATTCACCTGTCCTGCACATTTTTGGACCTGTGGGATGAAACCGGAACACCTGGAGGAAACCCAAGCAGACACGGGGAAAATATGCAAACTCCACACAGACAGTCGCCCGAGGCTGGAATCAAAACTAGGACCCTGGTGCTGGGAGGTAGCGGCGCTAACCACTGAGCCGCCGTGCCGCCCATTCTACTCAGACAAGCTACTTGTGATGTGATTTCTCCCCAGAATAGTTGGATTTAGCTGAATTCCCTTTGCTTCAGACGGTAGAGAGATTCCAATGAATCTCTCATCAGGAATAATCCATGTCTCATCAGGTAGAGGTGAGTCAGAGATTTACTGTTGTCAGGTGGAACAAAAGAAGACAGAGGGATCAATCGGTTGCTACTTCTCAGGCAGGGAACATTGTTCTCCCTCTCTGTGTTGAAACATGCAATCATGTCAACTGAACACCAAACTGGACCGCGTCCGCTCGTCGTGAACATTCTCTGGAATGGATCATAATGGATGATATGCAAGTGCTTCATTGCTGTTGTTAGACACAGTGCCTTTCAATAACAAAAGAGAAAAATCCTGCTTTATAATTTGATGATATTTTGGTATGCATACACTTAATTTTTAAAAAATCGTTTGATGTTTTCATAATATCTGTGCTAAAATCAATACATTTTATTCTTAAAATTTATTGCGTAGTTTTTGTCTCCCTGAGAAGAGAAAATGTGCATCCAGCTGATTTTTCTCAAAATCGTGCATGCTCCTAAAGGATTCTCATCTAAGTCCAAAACTGAAAATGTTTTAAAACAAAAGGCCTTCATTCCAAGAAAGTGTGAACAAAACATTGTTGATAAGCTTCTAAAACGTTTTTTAGGTTAAGCGATCAAAACCGCACATAATGTGGTCTTAGCAACGCCCTGTACAGATGTCGACTCGAAAAATGTGATGCTGGAAAACCACAACAGGTCAGGCACACCCAACGAACAGGAGACTCGATGTTTCCGGCATATTCCTGATGAAGGACTTATACCCATGACGCCAATTTTCCTGCTCCTCGGACGCTGCCTGATTGGCTGTGCTTTTCCAGCCTCACACTGTTCGACTCTGATCTCCAGCATCTGCACTTCTCACTTTTACCGGTACAGATGCAGTAAAATATTCCTGATCAAACTTGGTATCCTTTGCCAGAAACACAATCATTCCACTTAGCTTCCAAATCACTTACAGCAAGTGCAGACTAACTACATATGATTCATGTACCAGGATCATGAATATCATCTGTATCACAGAGTTCTGCAATCTCTCTCCACTTAAATTGTTTACCATTGTTTTATCCTTCTATCCAAAATAGACAACTCACATTATGCTATATCTGGTGAAGGTTTGCTCACTAACCTCCCTTTGCCTGTATCACATTGATCACACAGGACCTCCATTTGATGACATACTGATGACCAGCTTGGTGTTTAGGCTAATTGGGCCTTAATATATTCAGTCCCTTCCTCCAGATCTTTGGTCCAGATATTGATCATTGATGATCCCATAGTGATCTCTGAGGCACTCCACCAGTTCCAGCTTTGTAATGTGAAAATAAGCAATTATCGCTAATCTTTATTTCCTGTTAGCAACAGCTTCCTGTGTAACAGCTCAGATGTTTACATGGCGTCCTGTGCAGTAAAATATCCTCAATGAGCTAAAATGATTAGTTCTATTTTCCTCCGTAACTCGTTAAATATGCGGAATGGTCTCCTCCAGTCTCATGGTAACGATAATGACTGGCTGAATGAGGTGGCACCCTATCTTTGTCATAGCTTCGAGTTTGGATGGAGGGCACACTACATAGGGTAGTGGCAGCAGTGTATCCTGCAACAGCTTCGAGGGTGGATTGAGGGAACAACACATTGGGTAGGGCCAGCAGTATATTTCTGTATCCGCATCGAAGGGTGGCTTGAGGGAACGACACCTGGGGTAGGGGCAGCAGTGTATCTCTGTAACAGCATCGAGGGGTGGATTGAGGGAACAACACATGGGGTAGGGCCAGCAGTATATTTCTGTATCCGCATCGAAGGGTGGCTTGAGGGAACGACACCTGGGGTAGGGGCAGCAGTGTATCTCTGTAACAGCATCGAGGGGTGGATTGAGGGAACAACACATGGGGTAGGGGCAACAGTTGTCCATTCGGCGCCACCAGTCAGAATGGGCATGACTGATCCCTGTGTGATTGACCATTCGTCTCCTGTCTGTTCCCAATGAA
Source organism: Chiloscyllium plagiosum (assembly GCF_037043375.1). Taxonomy (NCBI): domain Eukaryota; kingdom Metazoa; phylum Chordata; class Chondrichthyes; order Orectolobiformes; family Hemiscylliidae; genus Chiloscyllium; species Chiloscyllium plagiosum. The sequence continues at coordinate 74,354,083 of NW_028270180.1, read as the reverse complement.
TATTGACTCTCCTGTCCAGCAACGATCCGCCGAGCTCAGCCTTGAATATCTTCAAAAACCGAGTCTTCACTGCTCCCTGAGGATGCGGATACTACAGATAATACAACACTAAAGTGAAAGGGGTGACCTTATTTCAGTGTGGGACCTGTTATATTAACTTTATTGCTGGAACAGCACAGCAGGTCAGGCAGCATCCAGGGAACAGGAGATTCGACGTTTCGGGCACAGGCCCTTCTTCAGCATCTGCAGACCTCACTTTCTCCTGTTATATTAAACTGTGTTAACCTAACATGAAATCGCCACCTCTTTTGAAACACAAGGACAGAATAATTAGGCATAGACATAAACCATTCAGCCCTCTAAAACTTTCCAATTGTACCACTGACCCTTTTCAATCAAATATGTATTAAACTCATTCTCTGCTCCTGTCCCAGGAAGAGAATAACTGATAGCATGACACCACACAAGCATTAAAAACGCAGAATTAGGACATTCGGCCCATCGACTCTGAATGCCATTTAATACTGGCTTAGAGGTTTCTCAAAATCATTCTCCTGACTACTCTCTGTAACTCTTGACATGCTTACTCAACAAAATCCTATCTATCTCTGTTTTATAAGCACTGGTGTCTGTGTCTCTGTGGGTCCGTGTGTGCACTTGTGTGTGTTTGTTCATGTGTCTGTGCGTTTGTGTATTTTTGTGCTGACCTCGGTTTATCTGCGTTAGCCTGTGCGTTTTACTTTTGCTTTTGTCTATTTGTGTGCGACTGTCTATGTCTCCGTATGCCACTCCGGTCCACCTCCATATATGTACTGTGAGTGTCAGTATATTGGCGTGGTTACATATGTCTCTGAATATTTTAGTGTCTGTATCTCTCTGCAATGAGATATTTGTTGTTTTGGGAGGGAGAAAATTATGAAAACAGACAGAATTGTTAAAGTGCGAATTGCCCTTCACTGAACATTGTTTTTTACTCAGTTGGAGGGACATGGATGTCACGGAATCTCCATACGACACCTCCCGGTCCACTCTGGTTCATACCACGGTCCTCCCCACATGGCGGGGGGTGGGGGGTGGGGTGGAGGAGGGATCAGATATCGGGTGGTCCACAATCGGACCTGGCCCTTTCTCTTCTATTACAGTCCGTTTCTCCTGGAATGGGAGAAGGGGGCTGGAGAGATGGTTGGAGTGTGTGGCCATGCTGTTAGTGCTGGTGTTGGGAGAGGGGGAGGGGGAATGGTGAGGTTTCCGGAGGGAGTCAGTCCACAGTGTTGCATCCATGCAGTATTATTAATGTTGGGAGGATAGTGGAGGGAGAGAGAGCGCGCGGGGTGAGGGGTAGGGGGGCGAAGGTGCTGAATTCAATAGTGACAGTGTGAGTGCGTGAGCCTTATTTGGAGATAGAGTGCGAGCCTTGTTAGGGGGTGGGTGCTATAATAGGTAGTGAGTGTGAGGGAGCAGAGAGAGTACGGTGACAGCTATCCTGACAAGGTGGGGAGGATATTGATGCTTGTCCTGTGATCCTGGTCGTTTCTTCAGATCATGTCAGCGTCAAGGTGACCCTCCCCAAATGTCTTGTCCAAGTCATTCAGTAATAACACCACAGACCCTGTCCCTCAGATTCCACAGAATCAGTTTGGGTAGATCTTACAAATAGGAAGTAGAAGCAAACATTGGTGTATTATGTATCTAAACCAATGCTCTCGTGCAAATTTTGTGCATTATATGCTCTGGAAATCAAAGATGCAAATATTGTGTGTGCTGCAGTATTACTGCATGATCTCAAATTACTTCTAAACCACATTAACTAAGTAACTGCTAATGCTGTGAAAAATAAATTCGATATGCATATAACAAGTTGGTTGAAGAGTATGTTGTGACTCAAAGGAGAGAGCAGGATATTTTGGATTTGGTTATGTGTGGTCAGAAGGACTCATTATTAACCTTGCTCTGAGAACTAGAGACGTTAAGATGTTATATTTTGCACGGCACCAGCATTCAATATAGAATGTTTGAGCATGAAGTGGTAGACACGCAATGGCTGTTAGAGTCATAGAGTCATGGAGCCCAGCAGCATGAATACAGGCCCTTTGGACCAAAGTGGTCCGTGCCGACCCAAATGTCCATCCTGCTAATTCCATTTCCCTGCCCTTGCCCCTTATTCTTTTAAACCTTCCCTATCCGTGTATTTATCTAAAAACCTTTTGAGTGTTGTTAATGTACATGCCTCAACCAGATTAGCTGTCTGCTAATTCCATATGTGCACCAACCTCTGTGTAAAAAAGTTACCGTTCAGGATCCTTTTTATTCTTTCACCTCTAACCTGATGTCCGCTAGTCCTTGATTCCCAAAACTGAGAAAAAGAATGAGTGCATTCACCTTATCCACGCATCTCATGATCTTATACAATTCTATACGATTTCCCCATCAGTTTCTTACAGTCAAAGGAAAATGTTCTGGTCGGTCCAAACTCTCCCTACAACTCAGCGCATTGAGTACTGGCAACATCCGTGTACATTTCTTCTGTCCTCTTTCCAGTTTAATCACATCCTTCCTATGGCAAAGTGAACACAACCGAACACAATACTCCAAGTGCATGCCTCACCAGCGTCCTGTCCAACTGCAATATAACTCGCCAACCTCTATACTCAGTGCCCTGACTGATGAAGGCCAGTGTGCCAAAAGCCTTTTTCACTGCCCTGTCTACGTGCAACTACTTTCAGAGAACCACGGACCTGAACTCCAAGGTCCCTCTGTTGCACGACACTCCTTCAGGGTCTAACATTCACCACGAAACTCCGACCTGGATTTGACTTTCCATAATGCAACAACCCACACATATCAATATTAATCTCCATTTGCCATTTTTCGGCCCACTTCCCCAGCTGAAAAAATGTCCTGCTGCAATTTCTGATAACCTTTCTCACTGTTCACAGTACTGCCTATTTTATTGTCATCAGCCAAATTACCAATCATCCATTCTACATTCTCATGCAAATTATTGATATAGATAACAAACAGTAATAGGCCCAGCACCAACCCCTGAGACACTCCACTAATCACAGGCCTCAAGTCCAACAAGCATCCTTCCAGTATTAGCCTCTGCTTTCTACCATCAAGGAAATTGAGTATCCAATTTGCCAGATCCCCCTGGATTCCATGCTATCGAATCTTTCAGAACAGCCTATCATGTGGAACCTTATCAAAGGCCTTTCTGAAACTTAGATAGACTACGTCTACCAACATACTCTCATCAACATTCCAGGTCACTTCCTCAAAAGAACGCTAAAGAATTGAGAGCTATGATATCCTATGCACAAAGCAGTGCTGACTGCTCCTTATGAAACCGTATCTTTTCAAATGCATGCATGTATCTTTCAGAACCTTCTCAAGGAACTTACATGTCACAGTTGTTAAGCTAACTGGTTTATAGTTCACAGGTTCTTCTTCACAAACGCTACTTGAACAAGGGCACAATATTCACTACCCTCCAGTCTTCTGGGACCTCCCCGGTGGACAGCGATGATGCACAAAGATCAGCCAGGGCCCTCGCAATATCTTCTCTCGCCTCTTGCTGTGTTCTTGGATACACCTGATCAGGACCAGGATATCTACAGAAATACTGCAATGTGTGAAAAATATGTCTGTTTCTTTAAGGTAGAATCACCGAAGAAAGGGCAAGTGACTTAATGAAGGTTATCTTAATAAATTTAAGATTATATTATTCATAGGAAGGGAGTTCAGAAGAATTCTAGACATTGTGGAAACCGGAGAATTCTCAGAAATTTGTTTGTGTGGAGTTTGCATATTCTCCCCGTGTCTGCGTGAGTTTCCTCCGGGTGCTCCGGTTTCCTCCCACAGCCCAAAGATTTACAGGTTAGCTGAATTGGAAATGCTTATTTTCAAAAAGTGTTCAGGGATGCGTAGATTAGGTGCATATGTCGCAAAGTGTAGAATCAGAGGGGGATGGGTCTGAGTGGTTACTCTTCGGAGAGGCGGGGTGGACCTGTTTGGCCCAAGGGCCTTTTCCACACTGTGGGCTTTTAATGATTCTGTGAAAGAAGAACACAAAGACTGCATAAATCTACAATCTGAATTGCAAAGAAAACAAAATAAAAGTGAGGTCAAATGTGGAATTTTATAATCGGGAGAGGAGAGGTTATTGTGGAGCACAGGGAAATGGCCGAGAAAGTAACCAGTTACTTTGCATCTGTCATCACGGCGGAAGATCCAGAAAATCGCTGAGAAATACTAAGTCATCACATGGAACCTGTGGAACTGAAGAAATAAAGTCAATTCATATCAATAAAAGGGCTGAAGGCTGGCATAGTAGTGTTGTAGCTGGATTGGGCATTGCTAAGTCTGATGAGCCAGTTGTACTTCGTATCAAAATATTAGAAATAAATCAGCAATAGACGCATTAATTGTGGGTCGATGACTGTTTTATTTTCCTGCAGAGGCTGGAAGTTAGTCAATGTGTTCCAAGCATTGTAGATGAATAGAAAGGATTAAAGCATCTGCAAAGGGAAGAAAACATAGTGTGGAGAACTGCAGACCAATTAACTTGACATCTGTCAGGAAACTGATGGAATCTATTATATAGGATCTGATATTAGATATTTAGAAATTAACAGCAACATTGGAGAGAATCAGTTTTCACTAATTGAGTCTGACAGAGTCTTCATACTTGAAAAACTTCAGAATGATTTGAACTTGTTTATTACAACATAGAAATGGCATATTTCGATTTTTAGAAGGCTTTTTATAAGAACTCATGCAGTGAATTCCTAAATAAAGTAATGTGAATGGTAATGGGAGGAATATATAGAAGTGGAAAGTTAAAGTCAGGTACGCCTTCATTTAAGAGAAGCAGAACATAGTTGGAAGGTCATGTTGAAGCAGTTTCACAGCTTGCTAATGAGACTGTACATAGAGTATTCATCTAATCTGAGAAAGAATATACTGACCACGGAGGATGTGCAATGGACATTCTCCAGATTAATCCCTCAGATGGCGAGATTGCCTGATGTGGAAACTCGGCCTGTGTTCTTTTGAGTTTCGAAGAATGAGAGGTGATCATTGTGAAATTTAGAAAAGTCACTAAACAAATGACAAGGTGGAAATAAAGAGGATTTTTCTCTGGTTGTCTACTCTACATTTAAGGCAAATAATGGCAGGTAAATGATAGACCATTTCAGACTGCAATAAGAAGGCAATTCTTCATTTGAAGGGGACTGACTAACACAGCGACATGGAAACCTGCTGGCAGGACAAGATTAGGGAGAATCCCCAGATACTCTACAGTACGTTAAGTGGAACAGAATAGCCCGGGAACAGGTAGGACTCATTAGTGACTTGCCAAGTTGCATCTAAATTAACTTAGTGGTAGGAGACAGAAGGTCTGCTGGTAGAAGTCTGTTTGTTTGTCTGGAGACTCGTATCCAATTGTGTACCACAGGGATCAGTGCTGTGTCCCATATTATTTGTGATTCGGAGATGCCAGTGCTGGACTGGTTTGGGCAAAGTTTAAAAATTGCAGAACACTAGATGAAAGTCCAACAGTTTATTTGGAGCATAATCACGTGATGAAGAAGCAGCGCTGCGAAAGCTAGTGCGTCCGAATAAAACTGTTGGATTATAACCTGGTGTTGTGTGATTTTTAACCTTATTATTTGTAGTATTCATAAATGATGCAGCTATGAATATGGAGGTGTTGGGGTGAGTGATAAATCATTTTGCGTTTGACACAAAGTTTGGCTGGTTGGTTGGCAGTGAGGAGGAAGGCCTTATATTACAGGAAGATACAGATGGAATGATCAAATGGGTGGATCAATGGCTGATGGAATGCAACCCTGATAAATATGTCGTGGTGTACTTTGGAAGAAGGAACCAGACAGGGAAGGACTCAATGAATAGCAGCACACTAAGAAGCTCAGAGGGTGCTTCTCCACATATTCCTGAATGTGATTAAACAGGTTAATGCACAAGTTGACAAAGCATAGCGACCATAAACATAGCCTTTATTCATGGAGACACAGATTATAAGAGCTACGTGGAACTTTGGTTAGGCCAAATGGAATACTATGTACAATTCTGGGAGCCACATTACAAGAAGTGTGTGATTGCACTGGAGAGGTTGCAGGGGAGATTCAGCAGGATGCTCCCTTGGATGGAGTAGATCAACTCGAGTTGTTTACTTTGAAGCAGCGAAGGCTGAGAGGGACGTGCTTCAGAAGGAGAAGATTACCAGGGGCATGGACAGGATGGATAGACACCAGCTGTTCCTTTCAGTCAAAGGGCGAAGAAGAAGGGAGTGCCATTTTAAAGTGAAGGGTTGGATGTTTAGTGAGGATTTGAGGATTGGTTTTCATCCAGAGGCTGTTGGGGTCAGGAATGAACTTCCTGAAAGGGCAGTTGGCACAGGTAACCTCACAACCGTGAATAAATATGTGGTCATGCCCTTGAAGTGCCATAGCATACATGGCTATGTGCCTCGTATCGGAATGTGGGACTAATGTAGGTCGTGCTGTATTTATGACAGTGCAGAATCAGTGCTTATGTGATTGTATGGGTTGGACGGTCAATTATTGAGCAGCATAAGACAGGAATTGATGAGTTTCTGAAGAATGTATTAACTAGGGTGGTAAAAGTGAACTTGTCTCGATGAGCTAGAACAGGGGAAGCTCAAAGTGTCTAATGTCCTGTCCCTTCCTGATGTTTCTGTGCAGTGTGCAGGAAAACTCTGTCATTGTTCTCACAAGCTCTTAAACATTAGGAAGGTAGTATCTGTCTGGTTGAAAGGACTGTGTTTCCCGTTCCCTTCTCTAAAGCTCGTTGCCGGTGTTCTGTCTAGTTTTATCCTTCAAGAACTCATAGTAATTTGATACAATTGAGTGTCTTGCTTGGCCGTTTCAGAGACCATTGCAGAGTTTATCACATGTCTGTGTGTCTGGAGACACTTGTGGGCCAGACCAGGAAGCACGGGAGATTCATTTCCTGAAAGTACATTGGGGAAAGTACATCTGTTTACAATGGATATTAGATTCAAGGTCAATATTACTGGCACCAGATTTTAAGATATTTTTTAAATTGTTTTCAATTTCTACCAGCTACCAGAGCATTAGCCTGGTCTGGATCAGTAAACCAGTGACATTTGCACAACAGCACCATCTACGCATGGGGACCTATCGGAAACCACACTGACTACATTATTTCTGTGCTGCTTGACAGCTCTGTCAAAAAGAACTCCCACCAATGCGACGATCGCGACGGGACTGAGGGCGTGGTAAATGGTCAGACTATAGTCATTCACTTGTTATGGGACTGGATATAGTTGAGGAACTTTCCACGTGGCCAGGCAGATGTCAGAGTTGGAGCTGGAATGAAACTGCGTCCCCAGCGACACGGCTTGTTGTGCAGCACAATCTTCAGTCCTATTGCAGGAATGCTGTCAGGGCCCATTGCCTTTGTCATATCTACTGTGTTCAGCTGTTTCTTCATGTCTCGTGCAGTGAATCGAATTGGTTGAAGACTGCCATCTGGGATTCTGTGGGCATCTTGAGGAGGGTGAGGTGGATTATCGACTAAACACTTCTGGCTGAGGATGGTGCAGATACTACATCCTGGTCTTTTACACTGATGTACAGAGCTGGGGATATTTGTGGAGCCCTCTCCTCCTGTAAGTTGTTTATTAATCCATCGACATTGATGACTGGATGTGGCTTGACTGCAGAGTTTCGATCTTATCTGTTTGTCTTGGGATCATTTCCCGCTCTCCACCAGATGGTAGTTCTGCTGTTTGTAATGTAACCAGTCAAGTTCGGTAGCTTTAATGGGTTGTCATCAGGTTTAGATGCACATGGTTCTGACTCTGGCATGTTCACCCAAACTCAGCAATGAACCATCACTCGGCTTGATGATAATGGTAGAGTGATGGATTATCCTGGGGTAAAAGCTATGGATTGTGATTGAATGCAATTCTGCTGCGGCTGCTGCTGTGATCTACAGCATCACATGATAACCCAGTGTGAGATGCAATATCTGCAAATCAATTCTACTGACTTTCCCCCAGTTCACACCGAAACCCATTCACCTATCAGCCCTGTACTCAGTGACGTAACCTGGTTTCTGACGTGCGAACACATCCAGTTTCATAATCTCATTCTGCTGAGCGTCTCGCCCTGATGTCACGCCTCCAATTTGTTACATTTCTCAGGTACTTTAAAATATTAATCTGTATCATTGTCTTTCCCGTAATACCATCTGCTGTGTTTGACGTGAATGTTTTTTTCCTCTGTTTTTCTCTCTGACCATGATTAAGTCCTCTATCGTGTCAGCGATGTTGTTTCAGAGCCAATGAACTTGTGCACTTTGCGTTTTTGTTCCCTTCCCAATGTACAGCGCTCTGTGCTGGACAGGGTGTTTGAGCAGATTCGACACACGTCTTTGGAAAATGTTCAAAAACAGAAATTGCTGAAGAAACTAACCAGGTCTCGATGCATCTTGTGGAGTGAAAGCTGAGTTCACCTTTCGGGTCCAGTGACCCTTCGACAAACTCCCAGTTTCTACAGCAATTTATGCATTTTCATTTCCAGTATCCGTAGTTATTTGTTTAATTGAAAATTTGTGCGGTGCCTATTCATTTCTGGAGAAGCTCAGCAGGTCTGCCAGCATCTGCAGAGACAGAGAAACAGAGCTAGCGTTTCAAGTCCAGTGTGACACTTCTCCAGAACAGAAAATGATTGGAAACGGGCATTTTAGTCACTTTCCAGAGGTGAGGGTAGGTGACAGGGAAAAGAGGATGTGACAACAGATAATCAGGCTTTTAGCAGTGGTGAACGAGAAGATGATGCAAAATGAATTTAAATTAAGATGTGAATGGGGAAAAGGAGTTCTCTCTATTGAGTGCAAGATAAAGAAGACACAACCACATAAGGTCATACGGAGGCCAGGAGGGAGAATATTGAACATGTGGAATTATATAGATCTGGCCAGCGATACATTTTCACTGTAGAGAAATCACCGCCATCAGACAAAGGAATTCAGGTGCTTGACGGCTTATTGGCACGAGTAAGATTTTCATGCTGCCTTATTATTGTAATATAACGAAGAAAACAACTAACAGTATGAAGTTTGGGCTGAGTGCTGTTTACATGTCACTTTTAATATTGTTTCAAATTTACAGTGCTGATCTTTAAATGTTTGTTCTTGAAGTTAATATCAGATGGAGTGTAGGAGGTTGAGGGGTGACATTATAGAAATTTATAAAATCAGGGGAGGCATGGACAGGGTGAAAAGCCAAGGTCTTTTCCACAGGATAGGAAAATTAAATCATAGAGCCATAGGTTAATGGTGGATGGGGGAAATTTAAATGGGAGGAAGAGAGAACTTTTTTATACACAGAGGGTGATGCGTTTATGGAATGAGCTGCCAGAGGAAGACTGGCAGATGCAAGTACAGCTCCAACATTTGAAAGATATTTGGACAAACATATGAATGTGAACCGTTTAGAGGCATATGTGCCAAATGCAAGCAAATGGGAATAGTTAGTTTGGATAACGTGGCCTGCATGTACAAGTTGGACCAAAGATTGTGTTTGTATGCGATATGACTGTATGAATATAGAATGTGAAGAAAAGGGAAGAAAAGATGTGATGTAAGCAAATTGGCAAGAAATATAAAAACAAGCAGCACGAGCTTTTACATGTATGTAAGAAGAGTTAAAGAGGTGTGTGTGATCTTTGGTAGAAAGAAAGTCAGGCAAGTTTATTGAGGACATTTGGTGGGTGTGACTGGAGAACTGGGTACAGGAAACAGACAGATAATTTGCACCAGTATTTTACATCGTCCCTCACAGGTGAAGGTGCTGTAAATATTTCAATGGTATAAACAAAATGGTAATAGGAGGGAAGATCTTGAACTGTCTCTAACAGAAGGAATAAAGCATTTCTCAAACAGATAAGACCAAGGGTAAACAGGTCATCAACAATTCAGAGCTGGTTTTAAAATAAGTGGTCACAGAGTGGCTGGTGGCACTGTGTGAAATACTCCATAATTCTGGATAAAAGGAGTGACCCAGTGAATCTTGAGACCCTCCAATGTGGCGCCTGTCTTCTAGAAACGAGCGAGACTGAAAGCAGGACCCACTTAGCCTCACCATGATTGCTGGGAATCTGTGAGCGTCTGTTATTAAGGAAGGGACTGCAGAAGATTTAGAAAAGCTTCACAGAGTCAGCATGGTCTTGTTAAAGGCGAACTACATTTTGCCTGTAAAATCATGCAAAGTTTTTCTGGAAATCCATGAGAATGCAACTAGTGGCCTTGATAAAAGGGGGACTTGGTAGACACGAGGCTTTCCAGAGATTTTCCACAAGATATCACTAAATAAATGTTCTTACGCAAGACAGAAGCTCATAGTATGATGGATAATGCATGAGCATGGGATTACACTTGGTAAACACTTAGAAATCGGAGAGTCAGGACTCATCGATCTTTATGAAAAAAATGAATCTACTGGAGTACCACAAATATCAGTCCGATGGCAAGAGCTGCTGACAAGATCTGCACTCAGCTCCTGACGGCGGGAGATGAGTGCAATATACATTCGAGTTTGAGGACGACTCTGACAACCATAAGGCAGGCTGTTATTAAATGGCGAGAACTCCCAAAAAAGGAGCAGTACAACGGAGTGGTGTGTTTCTGTGTCGGAAACATAATGTTAGCATGTTTATGCAGAAATGTTGGTTCATTAGACTGGTTCCTGGGATGAAAGGATTGAATTATTGAATACATCAAAAATGCTGAGGCAATTATTCATTGTGGTTTAAATGAATGAGGGTGTCATTAATAAAACGGACAATATACAGAGGGGGCTTGACAAGGTCGGCATTGAGAATGTGATTCCACACCAGGGCAGAGTCTCGAACTCAGAGATGTAGATACAGAGTAAGGAATATCGATTTCAAACTGAGATGTAAAGAAATGTCTTCTTTCAGAAGGTAGTAAATGGCTGGAATTTCCTAACCCCGAGAGTTGTGGAGGTTGGGTCACTGATTGTATTTACAGGCGGGTGGATTGGTTTGTGACATTACAGCGAGTTGAGGGATGCAAGGGATTAGCAGGAAAGTGAAGTTGAGCCGTGGAGTAGATCAGCCATGTTCTTATTGAATGACAGCGCAGGTTCTTATTTATTCCGTTCTTATTTATGTTTTTGGAAACTAATTGATTATTTTCCTGGAAATCATGATGTAAAATGTTGCATTCAGAGACAGCAGAGGGTTGTGCGAGTTGACCATGTGTGGGGCATGGGGGCTTTATTCAATGCGATTCTGGTCCTGTAACATGACCTACATCAGGAGCAGAAGTTACAGAGAGGGGAAGCCTGAAAAGAGGGATTAGGGGATGGGGGTCACTTCCTGACACAGCCTGGATTTTGCAATACATTTCCCAAACTACACCAAACCATTAGAGTGGCCTCAATCTGCTCCTTCACAGCAGGACCGAAGAGCTGAATGGAACGGACACGACTGGGCCATTCGGCACTTTGACACTATTCCACCAGTCAATAAGGTCATGGCTCATCTCATTGTGTTCCCAGCTGCACTTTTCTCTGATTTCACAATGATCCCTGATTCACCTGTCTCCGGAAAATCAGACAAAGTCAGCCTAGATATAATATGAAGATTCAGCCCTCCCAATCTTCTGGGTGAGAGAATTCCTACTTGAATGAATTCCCACTTTGTGAATTTCTCCTTATTGCGGTTCTGACTGAGGTGGAAGGGTGTCACTGTTTCCATTGCTAATCCCACTCCTCCACTGCTCACAACAAACTTTAAATGTAAACAGGTTGGCGATATGGTCGATGATAAAGGTCTAAGACTGGGTCAGGTTCAGCTATCAGAAGAAGCTAGTTGGATTTCTTCATTCAGCTACAAGTAATTAACAGAACTAACTGAGGAGTATGATGGATATGTGGCTAGCACTGCGGCCGCACATCACCCAAGGAGCTGGGTTCAATTCCAACCTCAAGTGAGTTTGAACATTCCCCACGTATCTGTGTGAGTTCCCTCTCAATGGTTCAGTTTCATCCCAGAGTACAAAGATGTGCAGCTTAGAGTGGATTGGCCATGCTCGATTGCTCATTGTTGAGAGAATGTTCCCTTCATAGTAACCTGTGTCAGTGTGGGGGAATTGAACCTGCGCTGCTGGCCTCCCTCTGCATCACAAACCAGCCGTCCGGCTAATTGAGTGGGAGACAGTGTAACTGTTACAGACAGAAACAGGCACAGGCAAAGGTTAAGAGAAACTTTCATAACAAAGAAAATGGTACAGTTCAGATAACGGTCCAGATAACAGCTGAGGATAAAAGGTTCTCTGCTCAAAATTCTATTTCATAACGGGACAAGTGTTTTGACGCAGTGCTTGGCTGAATACAACAAAGTGAGACAAAGTGAACTAGCCAGAATTACTAATTGTGATTGGATATGAAATAAGTGCATTTTTATGCAGGAACCCAGGGGGTTGAATAACTGCAAGTCCCTGCACCTGAAAATGGGAATTCTTTGGAACACTATTTGGAATGTTCCATATTCAGTGTGTGTGTGTGTGTGTGTGTGTGTGTGTGTGTGTGTGTGTGTGTGTGTGTGTGTGTGTGTGTGTGTGTGTGTGTGTGTGTGTGTGTGTGTGTGTGTGTGTGTGTGTGTGTGTGTGTGTGTGTGTGTGTGTGTGAGAGAGAGAGACCGCAGATACTGCACTGAGCTGGGTGGTGAGCTCAGACCATGCTCAGGCCTCCTCTTGGAAAAGAATGGACCCCCTGTTCTAGCCCATTCACTAGGACCTCTCTACCCCTGTTGAAAAACCGTGGTGTTAGTTCCCCTTACCTGCCATACTCGGGGTCAACTGTGCAGGGTGGCTCTAAACTGAGGAATTACAACAGTGTGCCCATTGGCCTTTGAAAGATGGCACCAGTGTCAGTGATCATAGAATAGCCAGCGACATCAGTGCGATGGTGAGTCCCTCCAGCCATGTTGGGTTGGAGAATCGGGGTGGCATTGAATGCGAGGAACACTATGAGATTGAGTGGGTAGTTAATGAGGTGAGTTCGAGAAGATGGCACCATGAAACTAGTTCAGTCTCGTACAGACAATCCCTCTGTCACACTCAATAAAAATGTTACTGAGACAAACTATTGTTAGATTCAGCCCAATGAGTCGAAGACTCTGCTGAACACACACCCAGTTACCAAGTTGCAGAACAAATTTTCATCTAAAACTCTCCCTTATCTTTATGGACGCCAATATCCCCTTCACCTATCATTCCTAGGAATACTGGTTCATGTTGCAGGATGCTGTAGAAATGTCTTCATTTCAGCATTCTGAAACCTGTGATCTTACTGGAAATTGTCGCTCAATCTCCCTTTCGCTTTTTTCCCCAAAGTCCTTTTGATTGATGGTAGTTAAACTGATTTCCCCGCCATTTCTCTCTGGCTGGAACTAGGGAATACGGACTAGGCAATTTCACTCAGAAACCGTTAAGATTTATTTTTATTATTTCACTGATAGTCTTTGCTAAAGAAACTTAACACTATTACCCAGTCTGAACTCAGTGTGACTTCAGACCCACAAAAACATTGTTGGCTCCATTTTGTCTTGACTATTGGCCGTGTAGTCCCAGACAATTCGTGATGGACAACAAATGCTGCCCTTGCCTGTGATGTTGACATTCGGAGAAACAACAGCATGAAAGGTGAACTAAACCAAGAAACGGTGAGTGCTAGAGATCGAAAATAAAATTCTCCAGCTTCTGAAAGTGTTGGAGAATCTCGCAGGTATGGCAGCCTCTGTCAGGAGAAATGCAGATAACGGTTTGAGTCCAGTGACTCTGCCTCACAACTGAAAGCAAACTGGGAAATGATATTATTTATCCTGGTATCATGGATGGTTGGGTTGGAGAGAGAGGTGGGGGCCAGGTTTAAATTGAATGGATGGAGAAATGGCTAGAAAAAGGAGAGAAAATGAAATGGAAAGTGAGCAAAGGGATTGTTGATGATGAACTGAAAGGAAAACAGAATGGCAAGTTATTCTCACATTTCCCCGTTTTCCCATATTCCTGAATATCGCGTCCATTTAGATTTGTCCCTGTTTAAAGTGAGTTAGGTTCGCAGAGATGCAACGGCTTTCTCAGCCAGGAAGAGAAACTCAGGAGTGGAAATAATTTTCAACACTGAGCGCGTGCACGTTCCGTGTGGGGAATTGATTTGTTCCTGTCATTGGAAAATCATTGGAGTTCCTGTGGATGCTTACCTCGGGTTTGTATTGTCAGCTGCTGGGTCTGGTGACCCCATTCTATACACTGCATATACATAGTGTCTGTGTCCATGGTAAACAAATGGAGATGAAGCTCCACAGAAGGGAAGCTCTATAAATAGGGAGGTGCAGGACAGTGCATTATCTCTCCTGGGATTTCCCGGGACATTTGTCTAAGCTGGACCAGGTGTCAGGTATGAAGCCAGTTTGTTTCAAAATTGAGGTGGTCACTGAGCTGTGTCCCCTCCTTCAGTATACTGTGTAGCCTCACACCTGTGACAGGACTGTTCTGATGCTCACCATGAATTAAACTGGATTAATTCTGGAACTTTCCACTGAGGAGTAACATATCCATCATCACTGGAATGCAGTCCTCCGATATATTCACTGGCTGACAGAACCCATCTGTCCACTGAGAGCAATATATTGTGTTCATCTCCCTGAGGAAGGTAGAGAAAGAAACTTCCAGAAATACAAGGGAACAGAGTGACTGGTGAAAATGGGGAACAGCAGGAAATTAGAATTAATAAAAGGTACGTCTTTCAAATCCTCATTGAATTTAAGGTTGGTATACTGCTGCATCTGATGAGCTACATCCCAGAGTATTGAGGAGTGGCAGTCGAGCTAGTGAAAGAATTACTGATTATTCTTCAAAGCTGGTTAGATTCTGGAAAGGATCCTCCAGACTGGAAAGCAGCGATTGTAAACCTAAATGTTTAAAACAGGACGGAGAGAGCAAACAGCAAACTAAACAATGGTTAGCTTGATGTAAGCTGTGAGAAAAAACAGTGTAACCTTTTGTAAGGAAGGTGACAACGAGACACTTGGAAAATAATGACATGATTCAGTAGAGTCAATCTCGACTCAGGAAGGGGAAATAATCTTGATCTTTGATAAACCTGCTGGATATTGTGGAGGTTGTCCGTTGTGACATCGACAATTGAGAACCAGTGGAAATGAAGTATTTGAATTTTCAGCAGACGTTTTTCATGGTTGAATACAGGTGAGTAGAGAATGTTAGAGTCCATGGGTAGGTAGGGGTGGAATACACCGAATGTATTAAAAGTTGGATAATCGAGAGAATGAAGAGAGTAGTATAATTATCTGGAGTGAAGGCTTTGGGGTATCAGATGGATCAGTGTTTGGGCAATAGCTCTTCCCAAGATTTAAAATATTTCGTATATGAACAACACATATCATCATTCACATTTATGTTCATTAAATAGTGAGAGGTTGGGAAGTGCTGTTGTTGAAACAGACCCAGAAGTGTTTGGCCATAAGTCACAAACAGAATTTTTACGCAGCAGGAAGTAAATGATATGTGGCTGTTAATGCAAAATGATTAAAGTACCAGAGTAAATGTATCTTTCCCAATGGTAGTGTTTTGTTGAGAGACTGTTAGATGTATTGTGTACAGGTTTAATCAGCAAAGGGTTTTCACCAGACTAAACCCTGGCATGATGCTACCATGAGGAGAATGTGAAGAAACTTGTTCTTAATAAAATGTGTTAAGGTGTTTGTGAGTTTATATTTTAAAAAGTGATGAACCACATTGAATGTTGAATGTACAAAATTGCTTTATGAGACCAATTAAAGGAATGCCCAGGCAAATTCACATTTCCTATGCATTGGACTGCAAATATATCCACTGTAAATATATTGGCTGGTGCCTGTTCTAGTCGAGGAGAGATCTGCACGGTAACAGCATGTAGATTGTGGTTTTTGAAGGTGGTGGTGGTGGGAGGTTCAGCAGGTTACAGTATTGCAAACGGACAACGCAGCAGAATCATCTAGCCTGCGATAAGAAAACATGCATCATTCTCCCTCAATACTAACTTCACGAGAGCAATGGGTGATGGGAGATGCGACCAATAGCCAACGGTGCCAACATTCAATCCATTCCAGTAGTTTTTGTGAACTGAAGGAACCATACTGAAAGGGGTTAAATTGAGCTGTTTGTTCAGTGACTGTGAGTGATGCCAGTCTCCATGGATCCTAGTTGTGTCACTGGATGTTTTCCGTCTCCTATTAGTAAGGGGCCTCTTGCAATGGTTTATGCCATTGTAGCAGCAGATGCATCAACTCCAACGCTCAAAGGGATCAGCAGCTGCAGAGACAGAAAAAGGAGATTTAAACATCTTAGTATAGTCTGGAATGATCCATTAATGGATCAGAATCTGAGAACATTAGACTGGAATGCTGCAACAATGGACAGGAGTTTATCCTCGGGTCTTTTCTATTTTTCCTGGTCTTGGTCAACATTATCAGATCGGATAAATGGTGCACTGCTGATTATCCAGGCGGGTTACTATCCTATCCTCGCTATTGTTGGTATTCCTGGTAAGTTTCTTCATCTCTATCCATTTATTAATCTCTTCAAACATGGCGAACTTCGTTGCTATTTCTGTTATCTATATTTGACAAAGACGGAAACTATTGTCTTCAGTTTCAAATGCAACTTCCATTAATTACCCACAAATTTCAGAACCACCCACACCCCCGCCCTCACAAACATCGGAGAACAAGACTGTCTACAATACCGAATTTAAATAAATGAAATTCATTTATGTCTCGTTATTCAATCCATCACAAAACCTATCCACTACCAGCTCGATTATATGCCGAGTCACCATCTTGGCTTCAAACTGACGCTTAATAAACTATTATCTATGCTTTGATAAAATTCAGACGTTATGGTTCCACTTCTCCTCTAAGCACTCTTTCAGTTGCAAATATTTCGATCACAACTTTGTTCTTGTCTCTAAACTAACTTAATGACACGAACAGTCTCTCAGAGCAATAATGTCGGAAGAAATCTTATTCAGATGCACAGGTTATTACACAGAAAGACACTGTTCCACATCCTACCACAGACGATGTCAGAAAGTAAATACAAAAGGCAGGAATTGGAAATAACAACCATAACACTTCCAGCATTTTGTCTATATGTTTATCTATTTCACTGATGTCCTTTGGTAAATAGATCTTGTGTTCTTATCTGGTCTGGCTTAAGATTGATGTGAGACCCACAGCAATGTGTTTGGTTCTGTACTGCCTGAAAGAATGACCTCGCAGTAACTGACATTTGATTAGGTCAACAAATACTGCCTCCTTGACTTGCCCGGACTTTTCCGACCTGCCCAGCTCCTTTCCACCTATCCACTCCACCCTCTCCTCCCTGACCTATCACCTTAATCTCCTCCCCCACTGACCTATTGTACTCGATGCTCCTCTCTCACCAGCCCCACCCTCCTCTAGCTTATCTCTCCACGCTTCAGGCTCTCTGCCTTTATTCCTGATGAAGGGCTTTTGCCTGAAACGTCGATTTTGCCTGTCCTCGGATGCTGCCTGAACTGCTGTGCTCTTCGAGCACCACTAATCCAGAAAATGCTGCCCCTGTCAGCGATGCAGACATTCCAAGTAATAACAAAATTAAAGGTTAAATAAAGCAAAGAATGATGCAACAGATCAGAAACAATAACGAACGAGAAAGTGCCAGACAAACTGAGCAGGTGTGGCAGCCCATCTGCCACATCGAGTCGAGAGAAAAATAGAATTGGCAATTCGATTCTAATGACCATACATCAGAACTGAACACAGTTGGGAAATAGCGTGATTGATGTTGGTAACACCGACATCTGTTATGAAGGGGAGAAGGACTGAGTTGAATAGATGGAGAAAGACAGAGATAGAGAGGAAGAAGCAAACAAATGGATTGCTGATGATCAGCTGGGATGGAAATAAAAAATGAAATTAAACCTTACTTGTGTTTCTCCTGTTCCCATATTACTGATAATTATGACCATGTAAGGTATATGTCAAAGTTCCTGTTTAAAGTTATTTATGTCTGTTTTTCTCTCTTCCCTGAGTGGGATCATCTTCCTTTATTCATGAATGGGATGCTGGGCCAAGATTTAATTCCCTTTCCTCATTGTCCTTGAGAAAGTTTTGGTGAGTTGCCTTCCTGACCCACTGCAGTCCATGGGGTGTAAGTATTCAGTGCTGAGGTCCATGCGGTTTAATTTCTTTGAGGCTTTGAAGTGACTGATATAACTGAGTGGCTGGCTTGGCTATGTCAAATTGCAATTGAGAGTTAACCACATTGCTGTGGGTCTGGAGTTACATGTAAGCCCGATCAGCTGAAGATTGTAGATTTCCTTTCCTGAAGGGCATGCGGGTGCCAGGTAGGACAATCAACAATGGTTTCATTGTTCCATTTGATTCTTAATTCCTGATATTTTATTGAATTCAATTCTCAACATTTGCCGTTGTGGGATTCGGATCCGGTGTCTGGGTCATTACCTGATTCCCTGGATAATATTCGGAGACAATATAGCTAGATCATCGCCTCCTCAGTATCTCCAATCAACTCCAATGGCAACAGTGATGTTGTTGTTGGTGTGACTTTGCTTCATAAGGCAAATAAATGATTGGCAAAAAATGCCATCCTTCGCATTTTGTATTTATGAGAAGGCGAGATGATGGGAAGTGCTCTTTGTGAAAAGGAGCTGGATGTCCTTGATCATGGGGCACTAACAGAATTCATACAGAGCAGTCGGGTACTGGCAGGTGGGACTAGATTGGGATGGGATATCTGGTCGGTATGGACGGGTCGGACTGAAGGATCTGTTTCCATGCTGTGCATCTCTATGACTCTATGACTCAGCAAGTAATCAGCAGAATAAATGAGTAGGAGCGTTCATTACAAATGATTAAAGTATAAGAGTGAAGACACCGTCCTCCAGTTGTGGAGTGTACTTGAGACAGTATTTTCTTTCATTTATAATCAATGATCTCCTAGCTACAGAGAGACGGTGCATTGAAGTTTCACCAGACTAATCCCTGCAGTAATGATACCATGAGGAAGGTGTGAAAGAAATGAGAGTTTAATCTGTAACGCTACAAAAAGAATGAAACGTGATTGCATCAACACTGGAGTGTTAAGAATCAACACTCATTATTTCCAAAACAAAATACGGATAGCATTGGATATAACCTGTTTTCCATGATACGTGCCTTCACATTTGGACAAATGTATAGATAGGAAAGGTTTAGAAGGATATGGACCAAGCGCAGGGAAATGGGGTTTGCATGGATGGACATTTTGATCAGCATGAATCTGTTTGAGATAATGGGCCTGTCTCTGTGCTGTGGGATTCTATGACTCGATGATAGTTTACAGAGATCTATGGAGCCCCCATGTTGGTTGAGAGAGAGCTCCAGGTTCTGAATGAAGTCTCACCGTCTGGATGTACAGTTGGTATGTGACCCTGTATTGAACGTCATGTTGTTCACAAATCTGTCATCAGATAGTATTAGCCATTCCCAACCGCTCTGACCTCCACTCAGAACACTAGCCTATCTTCTCTGACTTATTTTTTGCTAAAAGCTGTTCATTGGCTCAAGTAGACTCTGTCCTTGATGTTTTTCAGAGGGTCACTAAAACGGGGTCAGGCTGCGATTAGTCTTGTTTGGTACAGACACGAAAGAGATTTTCAGAGGCCTTTCTTGTTTATATGTAAACAGACAAATCTACATGGCAAAGTTGTCATGCTTTCGATGTAACCTGTATAATGAACGGGGAGTGGTCAGCTCTTTTAGCTGAGCTGGCTGAGTTGAGCTGACCTGAGCAGTTTTCAGTTGAGTCTTGAACTGGGAAGTTCAACTGGGAGCTGTGTGGAAACGCTCTCTCTTTTCTGCCCTTCAGCTTCAACCTGGAAGCATGCATTCCATTATAACGTTTTTTCAAGTGAGTTTGATTATTGGGACTATTGTGTGTATTTGGAATAGCATAATTATGTCTAGCTGGATAGGTTGAATTCTGTCGGGTTCTTTATTCTGTTCATTGTGTTTCATTGTGTAACTTTGTGAATAACGTTTTTGTCTGATTTAACATCATCCTAGCTAAATTACTCCGGGTAATTTTCATTGGATAATAACCAAAACAAACTGTGAAGTTATGCTCAGGGCTGCTTGCTTAAGAATGTTTTGAGTAGTCTAGCCTCTTCCATAACAGACTGGTGGCTCATTGCTGGATTTTCAACAGCGAGTGGGAGGTGCTAGTGTCTTTAATTCGGGTATTAGTTTGATTGGGTTGACAAAGCTTCGAATAGTAATGGCTATTTCAGTCGCCAAACGTTTCCAGGATGTGCATGCAGTGACTTTGGAAATTTTACGAAAAGTGAATAAGATCAAGTTGCAAGAATTCGCTGAGAAGCTGGAATTGGAACTGACTACTTCTGTGAGGAACGGAGAGATAATTACAGCAGTAGCTCGTCAATTAAACTTACTGGAGAAACCATCAGAATCTACAGAGATGGCAAGAATTCAGTTGCAAATGAAACATATTGAGTGAACGTCGAGAGGTAAGGAAAGGGCAGCCAAAATGAAACATTTGACTTTCGATAAAATGCAGAAGGTGGTTGGGGGGTGGGAGGTGGAAGAGAGCAGGAGAACAGAGAGTAAAAAAATTGGCAAAAGAGAGAGCAACAGGGGAGAGAGAAAGAGACAGCTTTTGAATAGCAAAAACTGACACTTAAAAAGGAAAGTCAGTGTAAAAGGCTGGAGATAACGGCTGAGGGTGCGCTTAGTCTGGAAGAGAGTGAGGATGAGCAAGCCCCTGGTAGTCAGAAGCCTAGTGAGAATTTGTTTGAGTATGTTCAAGCATTGCCTCAATTTGATGAGAAGAATGTGATGCCCTTTTCACCTCATTTGAAAAGTTGGTTAAACAAATGCAGTGGCGAGAGGCAATGTCGGTTTTGATGATCCAAACGAAACATGGAGGAAGGAATGGTGAGGTATTCACATCCCGATTAGAGGAGGTATCTGGGGAGTCTGAAAAGGTTAAAAAAATTGTCTGCTTAGGCAACCTTTCAGGAATCTAATGATGATCCTGGTCAAACCTACACTGATTTTGTAAGGATCAAACAGACTAATTTCGATAGCTGGATAAGAGCTTTAAAATTCAAGCAAAGCTATAATGCCCTTAGAGAGGTTAGTATTTGGAGAAATTCAAAAATTCACTACCTGCAAACCTCAGTGGAAGAGCAGAGAAGGTAAACAGCAAGGTTAGCTGCTGAAATGGCTGGTGATTATGAACTGGTACATAAACTTGGTTTGCTTTCCAGAACCAGTTGTGGTATCTGAGGGACAAAAATTGGAGCAAAGAGATGTTCTCACGTGCAAAGCGAAAGGTAGATCACAGTGTAGATCATAAGGATAATTTACTACTGTAATAAAGAAAACCTTGAGGGGACAAAGAAGTTAAAATACTGTGGTGTTTTCATTGTAATAAAGTGGGCCACACAAAATCACAGTGTTGGTGGGCTGGGATGTAGGAATACCAGACAAGCCTGGAAGTTTCGTTGAACTAATAACAAAAAGCATAGGGGGAGTTAGGCAACAGCCTCAGAGTGTACAAGATGATCAGTGGACGTGCTAAATCTGCGTAAAAACATCTACATGGAAGGATAAAGTTTATTCACATAGGCTAGGAGTAAAGGGTAAGGAGGTTTCAATATTAATTGACACAGGATATTTTTAGTCTGTAATGCTGAGGGGTGAGGCTTTGTGCACTCTTGAGAGACTATTGCCAGAAAATGTGCTGGGAACAGGAATTCATAGTGAGGCAAAAAGTGCTCAGTTATGTAAAGTGAGGCGAGGGAGTCCAGAGAAGAGTTGAGAATGTATGGTAAGAGTACTGGACCCTTAGCTCTCAGCTCTAGGAATGAAATTTGTCCTTGCAAATAATATAGCTGATTCACTGGTATGCGTGCTGCCTACTCTAGTTGAAAAGCCAGTGGAGATGCAGGCAACTGAAGACCTGGAGAATGTTTATCCAGGAATTTTCCCTGATTGCGTGATCAGAAGATCACAGATACACAGGTTTAAGCAGAATAAAGGCACAAATAAGAAAGCTGACGTAGAGTTATCCGAAAGTTTCTTTTTAATCAGATAAGTGGAACAGCGAAGGAGCAAGTGTGAAAACATGAAAGTATTAGCTCTGCTAAGCTGATTGAATTACAGCAGAAAGATGAGGAGTTACAAAAGTTATATCAAACGATATTTAGCAAGAAAGAGAATTATGTAATATTACTTAGCAAATGATGTCTTAATGCGGATATGAACATCAGCACACACTGAAGCAGATCAGGCGTGGACAGAAATTCTTCAAATTGTTTTTCCTGTTGGGTATAGAAAGGAGGTGCTGCGAGTGGCACATCAGCTACCACTTGGAGATCATTTCGGGGTGAGGACATTATAGGCTGGTATACAAAGATATTTTCACTGGCCTGGACTACACAAAGATGTAGTTGAATATTTCCAGACGTCTCAAACATGTCACACAGACAGTAATAAAACCTGCAACTTTAAAACCTATTCCAGCATTTGAGGAACCTTTCACAAGAGTGTTGATAGATTGCGTCGGTCCCCTACCTCAACCAAAAAGTGGGAATAAGTATTTATTAACAATAATGGATGTGTCGACTAGATTTCAGAGGCAGACCCATTATGCAGCATTACAGCTAAAAGAGTTGTAGAAAAAAATGCTTATTTTTTAACTAGGTACGAACTACCAATAGAGATCCTAACAGACCAAACCTCACATCCGAACTATTCAAGGAGATGATGGATAACTTGGGAAGAAAACAATTCAAATCTACTGCATACTATTCGGAATCACAGGGAGCATGAGAGAGATGGCAGCAAACACTGAAGACCATGTTGAGGTTTTATGGCCAAGATTATGCAAATGATTGCGATAAGGAAATTCCTTTTGAACTATTTGTGATCACAGACGCACAGAATGAATCGACCAAACTCAGTCTATTTAAAATTAATTTGTGAGCATAATGTAAAAGGACCATTAACATTGGTTAAGGAGAAATTAATAAATCAGAATTCAGAGACCACCTATTTGCATGATGTGTCACATTTTAGGGAACGATTAAATAGAGCTGGAGAGTTGGGTAGACAGCATTTAAAAGCATTTTAGCATACAATGAAACAGGAAGTGGATCAGAAACCATAAATTGGCAATTTTGCAATTGGGAGTAAAGTACTTGTGTTACTTCCAGTAACAGTTTAGCCTTGAAAAGCAGGTTTTAGCATACCTTATCAAATTGGGAAGAAATTGAATGAGGTGAATAATTTGATACGGACTCCAGACAGGATGAGATCTCACAGAGTGTGTCATGTGAATATGCACAAAAGATATTTTGATAGGGAAGTCAAGCAAGAGGAGAAGGTGTTCATGTTTACAGCACAGAAGAAAGAACCAAGTTCAGAGGATTGTGAATTGG
Source organism: Chiloscyllium plagiosum (assembly GCF_037043375.1). Classification (NCBI taxonomy): domain Eukaryota; kingdom Metazoa; phylum Chordata; class Chondrichthyes; order Orectolobiformes; family Hemiscylliidae; genus Chiloscyllium; species Chiloscyllium plagiosum. Next base: position 74,330,478 of record NW_028270180.1, on the reverse strand, counting down.
ACATTCCTCAAATTAAATTGAACAATGAGAAAGTTGTCAAAAATTGGGATAAATTGCTGAGTTACCTTACACATAAAAAAAGCAAAGTGACCTGAAATAGTTATTACTATCTTGTGGAGAGATATGCGGAAATAAACTGGGATGTACGAACATAATTGTGCATGATGTCGATACAGGAGATGCTGTTCTGATTAAGCAACATTCTTTTAGGTACGACTCTCCAAAATTGGCACAGGCTCAGAAGTAGATAGAGCGCACACTCCAAAATGTCATAATCAAAGTAAGTTATAGTGATTGGAGTTCGCATATAGTCATGGTGCCAAAGCCAGGTGGTACCCAACGGTCATGTGTTGACTATCACAAAGTCAATGCCGTTACAAAGACTGATGTATATCCAATTCCATGTTTGGAGAATTGTGTCGGAAAAAGTGGGAGAAGCTACTTACATTTATAAGTTGGACTTGCTTAGAGGTTACTGGCACGGACCTCTATCAGAGAGAGCAAAGGCAGTTTCGGCTTTCATAACGCCAAATGGACTATATCAGTTCAAAGTTGTGGCATTTGGTATGTAAAACGATCCATCCATATTTCAGAGACTGATAATTAGGTCATTGCCGGATTACCCAACTATGTGGTGTACGTTGATGACCTCATGGTTTTTAATCATTCATGGAGGGAATATTTACAGCATTTATCAGACTTGTGCGATCAACTTCAGAAGGCAGGCTTGGTAGTAAACCCAGCTAAAAGTGAATTTGAGAAAGCCCAAGTCACGTTCCAGGGTCACGTTATTGGACATAGACAAATGGCCCCATGAGATAAGAAAACGAAAGTAGTTGGGGAATGTTCCGTACCGTCGAATAAAAGAAATATGTAATACTACGGTTTCTGGGATTGACAGGATTTTACCGAAAGTTTGTGCGAAACTTTCAGCAGTACGGCTGCTCCACTCACCAAATTGTCAAGGGCAAGAACTCTCAGTGGACATAGAACTGTAAAAAGGCATTTTATAGCCTAAAAACTGTGTTAACTACTGCCCCCAGTATTAGCTACACGAGATTACACGAAGACTTTGAAGGTGGCTATCGTTTCCAGTGATGTGTGTATTGGTCCGGTGTTGGAGGATGATAAGGGAATAGAAAGACCCATCGGGTATTTTTCTGGGAAGTCGAACGTTCATCAGCAGAAATGTCCAACGGTGGAGAAAAAGACGTTGAACTTGATGTTGGCATTATACCATAAGAGTGTTTATATTACCAGCAATGCATCTGAGACAATTGTATACACTGATCACAACACATTGACATTTGTTGAAAAAATTAAGGACAAAAATGTCAGACTGTTTAGATGGAGCTTCTTGTTGCAGCCATTCAATCTGACAGTTGTGCATGTGGAAGGTCGCGAAAGCGTGAAACCTGAAGAGTTATTGAGACTCGAATGAGAAACGGAGATGTTCGGTGGTGGGTGTACCGCAGCCTGCATTTGCATGGGTTTGTGCATGTTTGAATGTTTACAGTTAGCATAATGAGTCTGTCTGTTTTGAGACTACTGTCTGGGTTTGAAGGGTTAAAAATGCAGCCATCTTTTAGCATTGATGATTCTTTATTTTATTAGGATGAGACATGTCACAAAGCAAGTCCCTTTTTTTGTCAAAAAGCTGTTCCTTGGTTCAAGGAGACTCTGTCCTTGGTTTCTTTCAGAGGGACAATAAAACGGGGCCAAGCTCCGATCAGTCTGGTTTGGTAAAGAGATGAAAAGGTTTTTTAGAGGCCTTTTGTTTACATGGAAACAGATGAGACTTCAGGCCAAAGTGGTCATTCTTTCTAATTAACTGGTATAATGAATGGAGAACGGTGAGCTAATTTAGCTGAACGAGCTGAGATGAGCTGAGCTGAGCAGTTTTCAGTCGAGTTTTGAACTGGGAAGTTCAGCTGGGAGCTGTGTGGAAACTCTCTCTTTTCTGACCTTCAATTTCAACCTGGAAGTTTGTGTTCCGTTTTTATTGGGAGTTTGATTATTGCACAGATGTGTATGCTCGGAACAGCATAATTAAGTCTAGCTGAATAGGTTGAATTCTGTCATAATTATTTATTCTGTTTTTTGTGTTTCAGTGTGTAATTTTATGAAAAAAGTATTTGTCTGTTTTAAAGTCTAATAGTCAACCTAACTAAATTACTCCGGGTAATTTTCATTGTACACTTACCGAAACAAATTGCAAAGGCATGCGCTGGGCTGCCTGCTTAAAAATGTTTTAAGTAGTCTAGCCGAGTCCATAACATCTCGGAGATGGACGATCCCTCCTTGGGAATTGGTACAAACCAATCACTTTCCCTCCTCATGGTCAGCAAACCACGTTAACATAACACGTGAGTACAATTAGCAATGGAGCCAGGAGGAGCAACATGGAGCAGTCTGTCAGTGCAGTCCATGCCTCATTGGTTTGTAGTTTTGCAGCAACAATGACATCCTCCTGTTTCAGTGTAACAGTTTGGAGGGGCTGAATGGCCTCTTCTGTTCATGTGTCAGTGTCTCGAGGGACTGAAAGTCTTCCTCCTGGCCAGAGGGAAGGCATTCAAGGACTTCAGTGGGAAAACCGTGGTTCCTTCCTAACAGCCCGTTGTGCTGACTAGACTCGATCTTCCTGAGTTATAGGAGACAAACGGAAGGCTGAAAGAACACTGCAAGCCAGGCAGCATCATGAACTGGGAAAGTCAACACTTCAGGAGTAAATATCCTTCAGAACTGGGTTGGGGGGTAAGGGGAGCTGCAGATAAAGAGGGAAGGGAGTGGTTGGAGTGGGGAGATCGGGGGATGGTAAGTTATGGATATGTGGACACAAGTCGTGGGTGAAACCTGGTTGGGCGTTGGGAGGGATGAATCTGGTTGGGAGCTGGAAGATAGGGTCGTTAGGTGGAATGGAAGACCTCCCAGTCACTTCCTATTTCAATTCTCTTTCGCAATCACTTTCTGACATGGCCAACCTTGGCCTCCTCCATTGCCACAATGAACCAAACCATAATTTCGAGAAACAAGATCTCATCTGTCACCTGTGCAGCCTACCCTCCTGGGAATCAATATTGAATTCTCTAATTTCAAATCACCTCCATTTCCAGGCCCTCTCCTCCCTTCCATTCCTCTGAGCATGCTTTTGTCCAGCTACCAACTGGATTCAGCCCTCCCATCACCAAACCGCTGATACCTTTTACCTGTGTTCACTTATCCCTCAACTCGTCAATCTGCCTCCTCATCCCTCACCCACCCCTTTATCTATAGACCCCCTTTCTCCCACCCACAGTCCTGACGAAGGGTTATATCCAAGGCGTTCACTTCTCACCATCTTGATGCTGCCTTGCTTATTCTGTTCTTCCAGTTTCCTGCGTGTGTCTTTTGGATTCAAACACCTACTTTTTAAAAATTGTCTCCTTGTGTAATACGCAGGAATGAGTGAACGCATTGTGCCTCTTGTTATCCAACAGATCAGATGGGCTGAATGGCTTTCTTATATTACAGCTAGAGTTGTTGAAGGAGTTCCTCTTTCTTTTAACCGTGGAAATGGTTAGTGTCCAGCAGTGCTTTTGATTCATGTTACCTTTACATTAACAACACAAGCTTGAATGTTGTCCAGATTTGATTCTTGAGTAGCTTAGGAGGTGACTCTTTGTTCTGAGCATTGTATAATCTTCACAGAACATCCCTACCACTGATTGTATGACAGAGGGAAAGACATTGATGAAGCAGCTGAAGATGTTTGTGCCGAAGGAGCTACCCTGAGGATTGCCCACAGGGATATCCAGGGACTGGGAGGATTGATGTCCACCAGCCCCATTGTGTTCTGAATGATTCAACCAGTGGGGAGTTAACAACTGATTACCATCAAGTTAAATTTTGTTCAGTCTCCTTGACATCTTGCTCAATCAAATACTGCCATGATATCAGGGCCAGTCACTTTACGCTGTGTTCGTATCTTCTATCCATGTCAATAGGCCAAAGTATACGTGTGGGGAGTGTTTCCTTCTCTCAGGAAGTAGTGATGGTTGGGACCAGACAGTGGGGAGGCCAAATCAATGAAATGTTTGGGGGGCGCGAGTGGGTGTCAGTGGATTTTGTCCCGTCAGAGAGTCGAGGGCTACAAAGAATTGTGCATAAAAGAGAAATTGCGGCCGAGTGCAGATCAGCCCTGACTTACTGAATGGAAGGGCAGGTCTGAGGGGCTATGTAGCGTGGTTTTATTCCAGTATACCTCATAGTCCAGTCACTTTGTGGCCTCTTCCATTTCCTGTGTTACTGCCTTCAAGTAACTGTATAGACTGATCCTGTTGCTGTGTAACTGGATACTAGTGCTGCATGATCTGGTTACAGTTATATAGGCCCTAGGGGTTTATTGGCTTCATCCTATAATTGTATATCAGGCTCCAGGAGCTGAAAAGCTTAATTCTGTTCTGGTGCAACTGAAATCCATATTGACTAAATCAACTGCCCTTGGAGAAAGTGAGCACGGCAGATGCTAGAGATCAATGTCGAAAAGTTTGGCAATGGAAATACACAACAGGTCAGGCAGCATCAGAGGAATAGGAGAATCGATGTTTTGGGCGTTCCTGGTGAAGATCTCCTGCCCCTCGAATGCTGCCTGTCCTATTGTGCTTTTCCAACACCACATGTTTTGACGTGTACTGCCCCACCTAGGTCAATCTTCCTGATCACATCATCCAATTACTTTAAGAAAATTGTCAAGCACAAATGTCCTCTCACAAAGCCACAGTTACTATTCCCAAATCAAAGCCTGTCTTTCTAAATGCATGTACATCTTATCGCTCAGAACCTTCTCAATTAACTTACCTACTACAGATGTTAAACCTACTGATCTGAAGTTCCAGGGCTTTTTTGTGCAGTTCTCCTTGAATAAGGGTACAACATTTGCTATCCTCCAGTCTTCCGGGACGTCAGCTGTGGTCAATGATGATCAAAATTATAGGCCAGGGTCCCCGCAAATTACAAAATTATGAGAGGAATGGATAGGATAAATAGGCAAAGTCTTTTCCCTGGGGTCGGGGAGTCCAGAACTAGAGGGCATAGGTTTAGGGTGAGAGGGGCAAGATATAGAAGATACCTAAGGGGCAACTTTTTTCACGCAGAGTGTGGTATGTATATAGAATAAGCTGCCAGAGGAAGTGGTGGAGGCTGGTACAATTGCAACATTTAAGAGGCATTTGGATGGGTATATGAATGGGCCGGGTGCTGGCAGGTGGGACTAGATTGGGTTGGGATATCTGGTCGGCATGGAAAGGTTGGACCGAAGGGTCTGTTTCCATGCTGTACATCTCAATGAGTCTATTTCTTTCTCCTCGGTAAACATAGAGTAGAAATATTCGTTGAGGACTTCACCCATCTCTTATTGTTCCACACATACTTCTCCACATTGGTTTTCGAGGGGTCCTATTTTCTCTCCAATTATTGCTTTTTCTTTTAAAATATTTAAAGCACCTTTTTGGATTCATCCTAATCTTCTCCGCCAAGGCTCTTTCTTGCCCCCTTTTCACCCTACTGATTTCCTTCTTCAGTAAACTCCTGTATCTCTTATATATCTCCAGGGATTCCCTTGATCCCAGCTGCCTGGACCTGAGCCACGCCCCAAGTTCGAACATGAATCTGAGGACCAGTTTTGTCCTTCCCCATAACTATTTGAAAATTAATAGAACTGTGGTTACTGGTCCCAAAGTGCTCCCCACTATCAACTCAGACATCTGTCATGCCCTATTTACTAAGAAAATTTCGAGTTTTGCCCCTTCTCGAGTAGGACACTCTATATACTGATTGAGGAAACTTTCCTGACGCATTTAACAGATTCTACCTCATCAAATCTCTTTATGCTCTGGCCGTTTCAGACTGTATTAGAAAAATTAAAATTCCCTATTATGATAACCCTATTGCTCCCGCAGGTCTCCCCTCTCTCCCTGCATATTTGTTACTCTCATGCCTGTTGACTCGTTGGGGGCCTATATTACAACCTCAATCACCTCACCATTCCATTCCTATTTCTTAACTCCACCTTCAAATCCTCACTGGATGATCCGTGAGTTATTTTATCTCTGATTACTGCTGTGGTACTCCCCTTAATCAGAAATGCAACTCCCCCTCCCCTCCTTCCACCATCTCTGTCTCACCTAAAGCACTTGTTCTCTAGCACATTAAGCTGTCAGTCCTATCCATCACTTAGCCATGTTTCTGTAATGGATATAATATCCCAGTCCCACCTACATATCCACGCCCTGAGTTCATCGGCCTTACCTGTCAACCCTCTTGCATTGAAACAGATGCCATTTAATCCAAAATGCGTTGCTTTCTCTCTGTCGTTTTCCAGCCTAACCTTACTATCTCTGATTACTGTATCTCCTTCCACTTGCCTCCCTGCTCTTGAGGATACGACCATCTGCCATTCTAGTTTAAACCCTCCCTTGTAACCCTAGCAAAACTGGCCGCCAAGATATTGATTTCCCCTCCAGTGCATGTTTCGGACTATAATCTCCCTCTCAGGAGATTATCACTGTCAAGGTTTGTTTTTAAAATGTTTCTCCTAGCTCTCTGTAATCACGCTGCAGGACATCGTCCCAATTTCTACGGATATTATTTGTGCCAACGTGCATAATGATTTCTGGCTGCTCACCCTCCCCATTGAGAATGTTCTGCAGCCACTTGGAGACATCCTGGACCCTAGCACCTGGGAGGTAACGCACCATCCTAGATTCCCGTTTGCGACCACAGAATCTCCGATCAGTTCCACTAACAATCGGCCCTCCTATCTTTAACGTCCTGTTTACCTTTCCCTTTCCTGCTGTGCCCCAGAGCCAGTGGTAGTCCCACCAACCTGGCTACTGCTGCTTTCCCCTGAACGGACATCGCCCCCAACAATCCAAAATCTTCACTCAGCGAGTCGTTAGTTCATGGAATGCCCTGCCAGTAACAGTGGTGGACTCTCCCTCTTTATGGGCATTTAAGAGGGCATTGGATAGGTATATGGAGGATTGTGGGTTAGTGTAGTGTAGTGTAGTTTAGGTGGGCTTGGATCGGCGCAACATCGAGGGCCCAAGGGCCTGTACTGCGCTGTATTCTTCTATGTTCTATGTTCTAAAATGGTCTACTTTCTTTCGAGGGGAATGGCCACAGGGGATTCCTGAACTACCTGCCTACTCCCTTTACTATTCCTGGTGGTCACCCATCTACTCTCTGCCTGTAACATGACAGGAAGCAAGTAACGCCTGTTGGATTAAATTGTGTTTATTTAAATAAAAAAGAACTGAAATGTAAGGCGAATGAACTCAGGACGATAAACGTTGGACTGGAATATTGCAGTCATTAAAAAAACCATAACTAGGGGCATGTCTATGAATTTGCCATTGTCTTGGATGACCCTGAGTGCATCCGAGATTAGATTACCTACAGTGTGTAAACAGGCCCTTCGGTCCAACAGTCCGCACCGACCCACAGAAGAGCAGCCCACCCAGACCCACCCCCGTACACGCAACACTACGGGTCATTTAGCATGACCAATTCATCTAACCTGCACATCTTTGGACTGTGGAAGGAAACCGGAGCATCCGGAGAAAACCCATGCAGACACGGGGAGAATGTGCAAACTCCACACAGACAGTTGCCTGAGGCAGGATTTGAACCCTGGTCGCTGAGGTAGCAGTGCTAACCCATGAGCCACCGTGCCGCCAAGCATCTCTCCCTAACACGGTCTCCCAGGAGCTGAAGCACTGTGCAGTGCCCACACGTGGAGCCATCAGGGCCGGTGGAATTCTCCCAGAGCTACCATATCTCAGAAGAGGAGCTTGCGACTGCCCTAAATGCCATCTCGACTGCTGAAACAATAAAGGTAAAAGGACTTTATTTGAGTTTACCTGTACATTTTGCTGAGCTGGAGCTGTCCAAACCTCTCGTGTCAAAGACTTCCTGCTTACTCATCTACCAAAGCAATGTCTCTCTACCCCTCCACATTTAAGTTTGGTCAGGGAAGGAACGAGACACGACAGTGATGTAGTGTTTAGGGCTTCAGCACTCCTTTACACCTGGCCCCTGACTACCTGCTTCTCAGTGCAGGTCGCTGCTTGACCTTGGAGGGTGTCTTGCTGAGGTCTTCCTTCTGGTAGTGGTGACTGTGTCGATGCAAATCCTCACCCCGACAGGCAATCTGTATTATTGCAGTCCTCTTGTACTTTCTGTATATTAGTATCGCGTTTATGAATTCCTTAAATCCCTCGATTGCATTCCAAACACGGTCTCACTCTATAGTGAGAGGTTGATGTTCTTGTGAATACAGGGCTATTGGAAAAGAACACCATTAGACATAGGGACAGCAATATGTCTATCCGCTCACTGAGTCTTCTTTTCCTTCAATTAGGTTATATTTATTTTGTTAATCCCCTATTTCACTTTCCTGTGATTTCCTATAACACTTGTATAAAAATCTGTCTGTCTCAGCCTTGAAGATATTTAATGATCCAGCCTCAACAGCCCTCCGAAGTTTCTACAATTGTTTACCTTTCGCTGATGTGAGACTTGGTCTTTAATCTGGTGATTTGCCCACTCGATCTTGCATAAAATTCCAATTATTCCTCAGCTCCTGTACCAATTTGCTTAAGGGTCAAACGGCAACTCTTCCTGAATCCAGGAATTGCTTCTCCAAACTGAAGACCGATTTGTAGGATGTGTTTAACATATTCTCTGTCTCTGTGAACAGGCTGTCCCCTTCGTCCCTCATACTCCCATTCTTTCCCGCGTTATCCTATTCCCCTTAATAAACCAACAAAAATGACTTTGGATTCTTGCTAGTCTTACCCGCTAAAGTTTTATCACCCCTCCTTCTGCTCTTCCACTTATTTTTTCAGTTTAGCCCTACGCTTTCTATATTCTTTTAGAATCTTCATTGACCTGCTCAATTGGTACCTGCTTTAAGCTTCTCTTTCCTTTCTCATCCTGTTCGGAATTCGTGTCGACATCTGAGGTTCTCTGGGTGTGTGTTCCTAAATTTTATCTTCGGTGTAACATGCTGGGCTGACACTGTCATCAATTTAATTTTAATCAAATGATCCCCAAACCCCGCCCACCTTGTTCTGCTACAGTTTCACCCAGAAGCAATTGCACTTTGCCCACATCCGGTCATTTGATTACTTAAAATCTGTCTCCCCAATGCAAAAAGCTCTTATTTTTCGAACATTTTTGGGGTCTTTTCCTTAGCAAAGTCAAAATGTGTGATATTTTCTGACTGGCTTCGTTCCCCACAGTGAGGCCCAGCACTACACTGCCATTGTTGTATCTGCTCTATGTTGATATAAGAAGCTCTCTGGAATAAATTTCAAAACACCTGCCCTCTCTTAAAACGTTATCACTGCCCTAATGAATGTTTGGAATTGAAATGCCTGAATATAAAGATCCCATTATTGTTTTTACACACTTCAATAACTTGATTATATACCTGCTCCCGTAGTTTCCTTTATCAGGGGGTATATAATATATCTCTAGCAGTGTTTCTGCCATGGTTTTGATCCTGAGCTCTAACCACCAATACTCATTAGAAGATCCTTTTAAGATATCGTCCCTTCTTACGCCAGTAACTGACTCCGTAATTAATAAGGCAACACTATATCCTCTTTTACCCTCTCTCCTATCCTGTCTATAGCTCTGGTACCACAGAATATTGAGTTGTCAGCCCCGACCTCCCTCAAACACATCTCTGTAATGGCAAAAAATGTCACACTTCCACATGTAACCTCGTTTCCTTATCATATCTGTCTGTCTGATAATATTACCAGCATTAAGGTAAAGTACATCCAACCTGGAATATATCACCGGGATTCTCTGTATCTCGGAGTTCTTCAGTCATTCATTGCTCGTTATCAACCTGTTCAATTCAGGAACCAAAACTGTAACTCTGGGACTGAATGAATATTTGTTAAATTTGAATTTCGTTTTTAATAAATGTGTTCATCAAATGCAACTTTCCAGAACTGAACTTTCAGCTCCAGATACAACGAGTTTCTGCTGATTAGTTCCCTGCTCAGTGTGCAGAGGGGACAGCCCTCAGTAATGGAGAAAGTGAGGACTGCAGATCCTGGTGATCACAGTCGAAAATTGTGGCGCTGGAAAAGCACAGCCAGTCAGGCTGCATCTGAGGAACAGCAGAGTCAAAGTTTCCCATGTTTTCCATTCCATAATATACACGATATTGGGAACCATACTTGCTCAGGAAGGCAGCACTGTACAGAGCCCTGTAAAGGAAAGCAGTCAATCAGTTGTTTGGACAGTGAGTAAACAAGTTGAGGTGAAATACAGACTGATTGAAGTACAAACATAAAGATAGATAAATCCCTCGGCAAGAAGGGAAACACCTTAGGTTACGATAGGAAGAGAGTGAATAGATTTCTGTGTCTTTGGCGATGGTCTTTGCGTCTTCAGTCTCCATTTGAGTAGCGTCGGATGATTGGAGGGTGGCAAATGTTAGTCCCTTGTTCAGGCAAGGAAACAGGGATTTTCCTGAGAATGACAGACCAGTCAGTCTTACTTCAGTATTGGAGGGGATTCTGAAAAATCACAGTTTGATTAGGAATAGTCAGCATGGCTTTGTGAGGGGCTGGTCATACCTCAAAACTCTGACTGGATTCTTTGAGGATCGGATTAAGCACACCGAAGAAGGTAGACCAGTGAATGCAGAGTGCATGGATTTTAACAAGGTGCTTGATTAGCTTCCCCCTGGCAGTTTCATTCAGAAAGTAAGGAGGCATGGCATACAGGGACACCTATTTGTCTGGATACAGAATTGGCTAGCACATAGAAGACAGAGGGTTGTGGTAAATGGGAAGTATTCAGTGTGGAACTAGGTGAGCAGTGGTGTTCCGTATGGGACCTCTGCTGTTTGTGATTTTGATAAATGACTAGGATGATGAAGTGGAAGGGTAGGTTCGTAAGATTGATGATGTAACACAGTTTGGTGGAACTGTGGATAGTGTGGAGGGCTGTTGTAGTTTGCAACAGGACATTGACAGGATGCAGGACTCAGCTGCTAAGTGGCAGATAATGTTCAATATGGAAAAGTCGAATTTGAATGCAGAAAACAAGGTGAAAGGCAGGATTCTGACATTGTGGAGGAACGGGGGATCATATGATCCATGGCATAGCTCCCACAAAGTTGTTACCAGGTTTATAAGGTTGTTAAGAAGGTGTTTGATGTGTTCCTTAGCCGAGGGATTGAGTTTAAGAGCTGCGAGGTTATGCTGAAACTCTATAGAGCCGTGGTAAGACCACACTTAGAATATTGTGATCATTTCTGGTTACCTCGTTATAGGAAAGATATGGAAGCTTTGGTGAGGGTGCTGAGGAGATTTATCAAGATGCTGCCTGGACTGGAGGGCATGTCTTACAAAGAAAATTTGAGGGAGCTGGAGTGTTTTCCTCATTGGAACGAAGAAGAATGTAAAGTGATTTGACAGGGGTGTTCAAGATGATGAGAGGCATAGATAGAGTGGATAGCCAGAGACTCTCTGCCAGGGTGAAAATTGGTCTCGAGAGGGTATGATTTTAAGGCAGTTGGAGGAATGTTTAAGGAAGATGTTAGAGGTATGTTATTTACACAGAGAGTGGTGTGTGTGTGTGCAATGAAGAGCTCGCAGTTGTAGTAAAGTTAGCTATACTAGGGATATTTAATTGGAAAGGCACATGAATGATAGTATAATGAAAGGTATATAGGTTAGTCTGATCTTAGAATAGGGTAAAAGGTCGACAGAAATTCAAAGGCCGAAGGGCCTGCACAATGCTGCACTGAACTGCACTGTTGTATGTTTCCAGTTTCACCCAGCTTGTGGATTCTCATCAATTGTTGAATGTGTGAGGCAATGATGTGTGTGAGATCAGGAAACTTTGGAGGGTGTAAGGCCAAAACCTCCAGTTATGGTGTGCATTGTTACAGTCACCTGAAAGCCAGTATAATATGTGTGGTTACTTAAACCAGACAGAATCCGCCAAGTTCAGTTATTAATGTGATTTTTGGATTGCCGTTTGCTGATGGTTACTTCACATAAATTCTACTGTGTGACCCATGTAGTAATCTCTGACCATTCACAGAGATTTATAATTTTATTTTGATATTGAAGAATGTGAAGGTAACATTTATTCGATATGGATTTAAAGGTTTGTTTGTGAGACACAAGGCACTGCAATAGATTGTCAACTTGTTAACGTCTTCACCCGTGACTGATCCGGGGTGCGGATGTATGGAGTCTGGGAGGCAGATCAGCTCCCATCACCATACATAACTTGTATGGTGTGATTCTGGCTCTCCATGTCAACACGTGTGCTCTCTAGGCCATGCTCTGACTGAAGATGAATTTTAAAACTTGGTTGCTGGTCAGCCATTAGTATTTAACCTGGATAACATTTGTACCTACACTGAGACCAGTGATAGTCTGTTGGCGGGTTCTCCCCCTGCCAAAGGTGAATTCCAAATTGTTTGTTTTGAAGTAATGTTTGACTGACTGCTCTGAACCAGGTTAGAAGCTCAATGCACAGATTGTGGAACAGGCCACTGTGTCTCTCTGTATCACAGGCAGCTGTGAGGTCCAATAACACTGTAAATGATTTCAGATCTATTGGAAGCAATTTTCAGCGTAGCTCATTGCAAGGTGTTGAGTTTACTGACCCGAACAATAATCGGATGATTACTATATTTCATGAATTGGGCAAAAAAAAGACGTGAACGATAATTATTCAACTGAACTATAATCTCTTAAATCAATTATGTTGATTCTATATTTAATGAACTAAATTATAAACTCATGTCAAGATTTTCTTACACAGAAATAAAACACGTATATTTTATTTTATCCAAGAAAGAACATAACTCTTGTCATCAGAATTAGATATTCAGTGTCAGAATTCAAAACAATGTTTTGCCACTCCAATATTTTTAAAGTGGTTGGCTTCTGAATGATCACATGTTCTGAGTGAGCAAACGATTGAACATACAAATAGAATTAGTGTTCGTATACATTTATATATAAACAACCAGCTTAATTTCTCACTGAAATGTACGATCTTCAGCTAATTGCCAGCAATTTAAAAATGGCAATAATTCAACATGGACTGTTAATATTAAACTAAATAAATTATTTGTGTTATCAAATTTTAGTGAATAATAATTTAAAAACTTCCAATTTTTAGAATGAATGATGTTTAATATGAAATGTGGAGACTGAAACAAAGCAACGAACATAATATCGTGTCAGTGAAAAGTCAGAGCTTTCCAAAGAGTTTTGTGACAAAGCAATGATATATTTGTTTTAGTAATTGGAATACAACATGTAAAATATTCATGTTCTGAGTAATAATTAGACTTCATAATGATGCTGATCTTGCAATACTTGCATTTTAAATGCTTATGCTACACCAAATAATCAGATATTTTTGAGCATTTACACAGTGAAATAATTGGATACTGAATTTTATTCACAGCTGGCACATGATAGAGTACAAAACTTTAAAGTACAGGAGGAGGCCATTGGCCATTATGTATGAATCAGCTCCAAAAATGTCTCTAAAGCACCCCCATTTGCCAGCCCTCTCTCTGTTGCGCGTTAAATTCCTAATTTCCAAATATATATATATATATAGTTCTCTTTTGAATCTTCATCCACAATTTTCCCAGCCAGTCAATTCCAATTCGTAAATAATGACATTTTTCCTTATTTCACTCCTGGCTCTTTTGCTGACAACCTTGAAATTAAAATTCCTTAATGCTGTAATACAGTATTCTTTTTCTACTCAAGCAGAAAACTATTCGCCAGGATATATGAACATCAACTAACGACAGAAGGCATGATCACAACACTAATTTCTTACGTACTGATGAGTAAGTACGCCACTTTGACTAGGTCTGCATATCCATTCTAGGACAGGCCAAACATGGCATCCCAACCGGAACTCCATCAACCAACATATCAATTTTGACTCTATCTACCATCCTCTGAGAAAAAGGGCCAGAAATGACATCATCGACAAAGGAAGTTACATTACCTACTCAAGGAAACTGAAACATTTAAATACAAAGTGGGAGATAACACCAGCACTTCACTGGAAGCTCACTTATTGTGTACAGCCAATGGGACAAACTAGGAACTGCCATTAGCTATTGCTTCAGAATATACCTGAGTGTTCGTGGCTGCCACCACATAGAACAATTGAATGAAATTAGGAGCCTGCATCACTAAGTGCATATCAAAGGCTTTTTTAAAATGTTTGTGAGATTACCTGATCAATCACCCGCCTATGAAATGCATTCCAGACACATGTCACCACGGGCAGAACGGCAGCTTAGTGGTTAGCACTTCTGCCTTAGCGCGCTGGGGACCCAAGTTTGATTCCAGCCTCGGGTGACTGCCTGTATGGATTTTGCACATTCTCCCCGTGTCCACGTGGGTTTCGTCCAAGTACTCCGGTTTCCACCCACAATCCAAAGATGTGCAGGTTAAGTGAATTGGCCATGCTAAATTGCCGAATGTGTTCAGGGATGTGTAGGTTAGGTGCATTAGTCAGGGGTAAATATAGGAGAGACGTGTTTGGTTGGTTACTCTTTGGAGGGTCAGTGTGGATTTGTTGGGCCGAAGGGCCTGTTTCCACACATATTATATATTTTATATTCTATGTTAGTGCCTCCCGCTCAGTTCAATACAGACTCCACAAATCCTCTCTCTATCCCCTGCCTTTCACTTTAAGTATGTTGCCCTTTGTTTTTGACCCTTCGAGTAAAGGAAACAGCTGCTGTCTGTTCATCCTCTCCATTCCCCTTATGCTCTTGTACACCTGTACCAGGTTCCCTCCTCAACCTTCCCTGCTGCAATGAAAAAAGGAGCAAGTTTAACCCTCGCCCTTCAAAATTTGAGTACTCACATTTCATGTTAATTCAGATATGAATCATCTCACATTTATCAGTGTTAAACTTCATCGGCCATTAATCTGGGTATAGAAAACATTTGTTTATATCGTCCTGTAGCCTAACCCTTTCCTCCTCACTGTGAAGCACCCAGCTAATCTTTGTGTCATCCCCAACATTAGTTACCATTCCACTGCCATCCATCTTCCACATTCTCACCATCATTATTTATGAATATCACAAACACACCTTGATTTCCTTCCTGTTCTCCACATGTTATTCACATAAGCATAATTAAGAATTCCAGTCTCTTGTTGTTCTTATTTTGGGGAATTTACAGATTGATGTAGTTAACACCTATTATGAGTGTGCTGCAAATACCATTTTCAACACAAAGTTAAATTCACCTTTTACACTCTGTCCCTCAGCATGTCATATTTATAAAGCTTGGAACTAATTTAGGATGAACTGCGGTTTGGCAACTTGCATTGGAACATTAGCCTTTTGTGTGGCACTGTGCTTTGTAACAATAGTCAGAACTGAAGACATTTTTAATCTGCAGGATGGACACAGACTCATTGCTTGAATCAGCTCATGTCATGAGGATAAATATTCAATTAAATTCTATGTTATGGACTACAGGATATTAAATCATATTCTCATGTCTACCTTGAATTGGGAGCAAATACATACTGTTAAAAAATTCAGAAATGTTGAGACACAACACCGGGGAGAAAAAAAGTCACATGCGTTTGATGGAGATACAAAACTACAGAGTGAATGTACAATCTGATAAAGAATAAAATTATAGAAAAAGAAGGGCATCAAATCTTAATTTTCAATCGAATCATTTCCAATTTTCCTGAACAGTGGTGGTTTTCACCCAACCTCACCTTTCCAAAAACAATCTTTTCCCAGTCACTAAAACTTCATTATCCATTCTTCCTCCCTTTCCTACTCTGTCTTTACACTCCTACTTCCCTTGCATTACCCCTTCTGCTGCCACATACTCTTCCACTGATGATATCTCTTCACACCCTTCGACTGCCACTCCCACTGTAAGTTACACCAGTTCCTTAGTTACTCCGACTTCCACTGGTCATCCCTTACCCTTTTTGCTTTCCACTGGGGTGCTGGGAGCTGCTGGCTTCTGTGCTGCTATTGGTCATCAGTGAATGATGATATTGGGATGATCAATGACCAATAGGAACAGACAATAGTGTATGTCTGCCATTGTCCAATGCACCGTGAATAGGGTGTTTTTTTCCCCATAGAGCGTGGAACATTTTTCTGTCTCTCTGTCACAGCGCTTAACCAAACAGCCTCATCCCAAATAGGACAAACCTCTCCTCAGAATCAGAAATCCAAGCAGCTGTTTGTCCTTAAACGTTGCGAGGACAGTGGCCACATTGTTCAAATATGCCGTGTTCTACCCTTTTTCTCTTTAGAATTTTAACTGATTTTCCAATGTCAGTTGAGGTGAAATCAGAGTAACTTCCCTTGCCATTAAAGTAGTATTTGACTCACGTATCATATTGACCCTCAGGCAACTGCGGTCAACGGGAATCAGAGGAAATTCTGTGCTGGTAATTTCCTGAATGAATAATGAAACCTTCCCTAGAGCTATTGGGAATTACAAATAAACTCTGCCTTTGCTAGTGCCTTCCAAAACCATGGATGGATTCGTCTTCTTAATAACATCAAGATACATTCTATTTTCACAGTTTGGTCTACCATCTCAGAAACGTAAGACCTTGCTGGATGAGTGTCACCCCAATGAAATCAGAGCATTACAATAAGATAATGATTCCGATTATTTTCAATCATTTACTTTCTGAGGTCTGGTCGTGCGGTGTCGTTGTCACTGAGATCAACATTTTCTCTGTTCAACAGCATCACATCACATTAGCTCATGTCTGCACTATTCCCCAATTCTACTTAATTCTCCAGCTCATTCGCCATGCTCACCAGATAAAAGATGCCGAAAAGATGGAATCACTCAGTGATGCCTATGAGCCTCTGGAACCTGCCACCCCACCCATGCCCTGCAATCTGAGTCCAACCCCTCCCACAAGCCCACCTCCTGTCGTGTATTCACTATCCCTCCTAACCGTCCACGCTCTAATGCTGAATGTTCTGTACTCAGAAAAGGTCTCATCTTTATCCCTCTGTGCCCCCACTTTAATGAATTTCAGGCATGACATAATGTTGAACTCCTCTTCCACCGTCTTCTCCTCGGTGTCCATTTCTTTGTGCAAGAGTGCACTCCCCATCCCATAGACCCTTCGCCCAGCACCAACACTCTCCCTTCACCTGGACCCATTACTCTGGCGTTTACTTGAACTCAATCTGTTCATTGAGAATGCTCCATGTGAGTTTGGTTGTCTTAAATTCTCTGTATCCCCCTCACCTATCCAACCTATCACCCTCTGAACAGACTGTACGCTGTATGCTTCGATCCAGCCCTGACTATGTTCCTCAGCCTGTGCCGATAAGGGTGGTGCTGCTGGAGTCTGGTGGACTGACCTCTACATTTCAGAGGCTGAGTGCCAGCTTTCAGATACCTCCGCATATCAACTAATTATCCATAACCCTAAAATGGCACATCAGGTTATTTTATTAACTAAATCTGACCACATTTCATCTGGAGATTCCCACGCACTCGCCCCCCCGCCACCCCGGCAAGCACACACACACTCACCCCCACCTAACAGTCCCACAGCTGATGGTCCACTGATAGCAGAGTTCTCTTTTATCTCCTCCTGAAAATCCACAAACAGAACTGCCTGGGCAGACCCATTGCTTCAGCCTGCTCCTGCCATGCACACCTGGGCCCAAGTTATACCTGTTCCTTCATGGGGTACGTAGACCATTCCTTGTTCCGATTCTATTCCATCCCCCATCCACAACTCTTTATCCGATACGTAGATTTTATCATCGCTGCTGCTCCTCTCTCTTGTCCAGAATTGGAAAAGTTTATCGTTTCCAATTTTCAACCCTCCCTCACTTTCACCTGGTCTACCTCTGACTCCTCCCTTCCTTTCCTCGACATCTATGCTTCTATTTCTGGGGATAGACCGGTCACTGATATTCAGTATTAACCCAGGAAGTCCCACAGCTACCTGGAGTATACATCCTCACACCCTGTTTCCTGCAAAGACTTCATTTCATTCTCCCAGTTCCCCCATCTCCACCGCATTGCTTCTGATGATGTCGTCTACAAAAATATGGCCTCTGAAATGTCCACCTTATTTCTCACCCGAGAATTCCCAGCACTGTTATCGACATGGCCCTCAACCAGTTCCAACTCATCTCCTACACTTCTACCCTCAGCCTCTTTCTTCCCTCCTGCAACAGCGTTAGAGTTCCCCTTGTTCTTACTTACCATCCCACCGGCATTCACATGCAGAGGATCATCCGTCCGCATTTCCCCCACCTCCAGCGAGATGACACCACCAGACACATATTTGCGTCCTCTCTCTTTTCTGCCTTCTGAAGGGCCATTTCCTCCAGGACACCCTGGTCCACTCTTCATTCACTCCCAACACCTCTCCCACCTCCCCCACTCCCACCACAGGTCCACTTCACTTTCCCCTGCCGGAGGTGTTACATTTCCCATATACTTCCTCCCTCCTCACTATCCAAGGAGCCAAATATACCTCCCAAGTGAAGCAGCATCCTACAAACATTTCCCACAATCTGGTCTACTACATTCGCTGCTCACATTGTGGTCAGCCCTACATTGGGGAAACTAAAGGTAGACTGGGTGACCACTTCACAGAATATCCAAGAAGTACCTGTGCAAAAGACACTGTCTCAAAATGGTTTGGTCTCACAATGCAATGCGTCATCGATATTTAGAGCCCTGTGAAACGTAGGAACTTTGTAACTTCTCATTTAAAGTTCATAACAAATTACTCGAGATTCAACAGAGATAGCAGCTTTGCTAATATCGTTCAGATCAGTCGATTTGTCACAGTTCAGAAAGAAAAAGTAATTGATAGGTGGAAACTCAGCAGGTCTGGCACCCTCTGAGCAGAGATACACAGAATTAACCTTTGATTCCAATATGACTTTTTCAGAACAGTTTCACATCATTTTCGATATATTAAACTGTTTCTCTCTGTAGATACTTACTCATCTGTTGCGCTTCTCCACCTTTTTCTGTTTGTATTTCATGTTTCCGTATCACTATATTTCATGTTTCTTGACAGGGTTACATGCTGAATTTAGTTATATATGGACAATGTCGTCCTTTTCTGTTCCTTTTATAATTGGTGTGTCTGTGACACCTGTGTTAGGGCCGAAATCTGTTTCTTCTTTAAAATTCAAAGGAAAAAAAGAATATTTTTCTGAATATCCTGTAAATCTCAGGAACTTCACTTTGTTTGAAAAGACATTTCAGAGCCAGCTGAAATTTCATGAGATATTAGGAATAGATTATTGATGATGGATCACCCTGTATCCTTCATTGAACTAGCTTGTCTACCCCTTTCCAAAGGCTTTGATTACATATCACAGAATTATTTACCATACAAGTGGGGGAAACTCACCCATTGTCTCTTCCAGCTTGGAATGACTATATCTCCACTGTTAGTCTTCTGTATTGTACCCATAGCTCTTCACATTTTGTTATTAGGGTGTCTGCTTTTAATTGTAAGTATCCTGCCAGATATGAACAATAAGATCAATGTCAAACAAAAAAAAAACAGATCTTAGAGGTCAAGCTCAGCAGGTCTGGCAGTACCTGTGAAGAGAAATCAAAGTTAATGTTTCATGTCCAGTGACTCTACTCAATCTGTATACCCAAAGATGAAATGGTGTGTATATTAAATATTTCTCATTGTATTACATTTAAAATTATCCTGTTCAGATCACATTGTCATACAGCATTACATCTCCCTAATGTTGGCTATTTCCCTGTTTTGCATTAGATTTAATTCTGTCTGTCAGAAAGAATGATGATGACTGGGGAATATCATTGTACTCCCCATGCAGTCTCCGCAGCCACTGCCCCCATTCCGCCTTATCTCGCAGCCAATGTCATGTTCATTCGAACTTGACTCATTAATTCATAAATCTTAATGTATAAGTTCATTGTAATTATCACCTTTGGTTTTGGACTGAGGCCAAAATGTGTAAAACAAATAATGTTTTACAGCAAATAAAACTGCACTTAGAAGCTTGTCAATTTGTATAAATTAATTACTGAAGTATATTCTCTATGGAAGTTCCAAAGTTGCCTTATTAGAGCAGGGAGAGGAACATTCAGAGAAGTCCACACTTCCTGTCTATGTTCAGGGCAACTGTGCCCAGTGACACTCTGTTCGCTAGCGTTTGTTCCCGTGGAGGAGAGATCAGAACAGTAAAATCATCCTGATTGTGATTCTTTTGCGGGATGGATGGATTTGCGGAGAGATGGTTACAGCATAGTAAACAGACAACAGAGCAGAATCAGCTCGCCTACCAAAAAGGCATCCATCATTCTCCCTCACAACTGACTTCACTAGAGCAATTGGTGATGGGAGATTTGACCAATAGCAAACAATATCAACATGTCGTTCACTCCAGTTATATTGTGAACTGAATGTACTGTATATAAAGCTGGGACTGTTTGCTCAGTGACTGTGATTAATGTCAGTCTCCATGCAATGTAACTGTGTCACTGGAAGGTTTCCCTTTCCTATTGGTGAGGGGCTTAATTCAGTGTGCTATCCCACTGTAGTTGCAGATGCATCAGTTTCAACAGTAACAGAGATCAACAGCTGTGTCGTCAGAGAGAGGACAGATCTGAATGTGAGAATAGCGGATTGGAACTTAACAACAATGGAGAGGCGATTTTCCTTGAGTGTTTTCAAGATTTCGCCCTATTAGGAATTTCTATAATATCGGATATCAGCAGTGCTGATGATTATTCTGGGCGTGGTGGAGGGTGTGCTACTAATCTATTCTCGCTATTGTTGGTGTTCTTTACCTCTGTCCATTCATTAATCCCATAAACAAATTTGAACTTCGTTGCAAGTACTGTTATTTATATTTGTCAGAGAAAGAAACTGTTGTCTTCAGTTTCAATTGCAGTCTCCATTCATTATCCATGAATTGCTGACCACTACCTCACAACCATCTGCAAACAAAACTGTTCACAACCTCGAGATCGCTTTTTACCCTGAACTGATTTATGCCTCGTGTTCTCTCTGTCACCAAATCTGTCCACTACCAGCTCCTAATATCCCCAATTTTCATCTCTGTGTCAGTGTTGTTGCTGAACAAACCATTGGCTGCACGTTGGTAAAATTAAGACTTAATGTTTAAAGCTCTCTGCTGACCACTTCTCCATTACAAATATTTCAATCAAAAAATTATTCTTGTCTCGGATCTTACTTCATGATTAGGACACTGTATGAATGTAGGAATGTCGCTGGATGAATTTCAGAAGCAAAGCTTATTAAACAAACAATATTGTTTCAAGTGATTTGTTTCAAGTCCAACCACAGCTGATGACAGAACTTAAATAAAAATGATAAGAATTGGAATGAAAGTGAATTTCACGAAAAACAACCACAAAAACAACATTTTGTCTGAAAACCTTCCTGTTTCATTGATCACCTTCGGTAAAGAAATATAATGTTATTACCCGGTGTGGGTTCAGTGAAACTTCAGACCCATGATAATGTGCTTGACATTATATTGGCTTTTCGAATGGCCTCAGAATCAGGGCAATTAGTGATGGTAACCAAATGCTGCCCTTGGCAGAGATGCCAACATCCCACGAAATAACAAAATTGAAGGTGAAATCAAATAAAGGAAAGTGCTGAAAATGTGAAATAATGGAAAGAAATGCAAAGAAACGAACAGAAATTGCTGGGGAAATTTTCTGAACTGAAAGGCAGCTGGAAAGGAATGTGATTAATACCTTTGACAGGGAAGTCTGCTTTGAAGGGGAGAAGGAATCAATACAGAAAGAGATACAGAAGAAAAAAGATCAAACAAAGAGAATGATGATCAGCTGGGCTGGAAATAATATGTAAGATTCGTCTCATTTGTCTTCCTGAATATCGTGCTCACTTAGATACAGATATCGCCCGCTTTTCAAAAGTTCGCTTTTCAACACTTCCCTTTCCGAATGACCTACATTAGGACCTTCTTTCGCTAACCAAAAGAAATCCGAAGAGGATTTTCACTTTTACGAAGAAAGGCAATTTTTTTCCCATACAAATTAGTGCTACTGCTCTTTACACCATATCATAGGAACACTCTACTTACAGATAGGGGGAAAACTTGTATTAATCTAAGTTAATGTTTAAATCGATTTGATACCCCTGTCTTCCCAGCGTGTGGTCATATTCTTATATTCATTAATGGAATATGGGTATCACCGACTAAGCCAGCGTTAGTTCACTTTACCAGTTGCCCTTAATAAGCCGTTGAGCCACTGTAGTCCACGTGTTTGATCTGATTTGATTGGATTTAATGTAGTCAAATGTACAATGGAAAGAATTGTTTTGTGAAGAGTGCAGGCACATGGTGGTAAACAAGAAAACAGAGATCATAGGGTACTTAGACTTAGTGAGGCATACAAGGTTACAGCTTCACAGGAAGTGGGCAAAGCAAGATCTAATTTAGCAAGATTAATATTATATGAAAAGTTAGAGATGTCAATTCGTCAGTCGAATAATAGTTGGGAAGGAATTTCTCCTGAGTATCCTGGTTCATGTTTCCAAGCCTCTGTGTCTCCTCCCTGTTGGAAGAGGTTGTAGGAGATCATTACCGGTTTGGGAGAGAACTTTGATGTTGCCAGCCTTTCTGCGACAATGACAAGTACAAATGGATGGACGGTTGTCTTCCGTGATGGTCTGGGCTGTTCACACAACCGTCTGTAGTTTCTTATGGTCTTGGGCAGAGCAGTTACCATGTAAGTCCATTATGCACGTGAATAGAAAGCTTTGAGTTGCCCGTATACTGAGCACTGGCAGACGGGCGGTTCCAAAATAGTTAGATGGAACAATTGGCTGTTAAATGGATACCCACATTCTGGTTGCTGTTTTGACAA
Source organism: Chiloscyllium plagiosum (assembly GCF_037043375.1). Taxonomy (NCBI): domain Eukaryota; kingdom Metazoa; phylum Chordata; class Chondrichthyes; order Orectolobiformes; family Hemiscylliidae; genus Chiloscyllium; species Chiloscyllium plagiosum. The sequence goes on along the minus strand of NW_028270180.1, from coordinate 74,307,511 downwards.
CAATTTAAATGTAACCGATAAACTTACATTATGTCCACGATTCCAAAACTCAGTTGAGTTAATTGTACTGCCAACATTGAACCAATGAGCCATCACCTGCGTCAAACTAATAGAGAAGCCATCAACATCACAATGCTGGAGAAAGAGACAGACACGAAGGGAAGCGCAGAGAGAACACAGCGAGGGAAAATGATGGATAATCTGGCAAAGAGAGATCGGAAAAAAACAAGGTAACAAAGAGTCACACGGGCAGGGAGCAAGGGAGATAATGTCATGGGAAGAAACAGAAGACAGGGAAAAGGAAAACACAAGGAAAGAGACAGTGTGAGAGAAACAGTGAGAGACAATGTATACAGGGAGCTGGGGATAGAGTCACGGGGAGCTGGGGGGAATGGGAGAAACTGTGGATGAGGACCGGAGAGACCTGGGAGTGAGCACTGGTGGGAGCTGGAAGGAGGGAGGTCAGGATTTACTTTGATCTGTACTAAGGTGTTCAGGCAGATCAAACTAAGCAAGAATGTACAGAACGATGGCTGTAAAACATATCTGAGAGGCAAATAGGTTGCGGTGCACATGGTGTGCGCTAGGCGAGATCAACATGTACAAGATCAGCATTATCTGATATTAGAGAGTCCATTCATCAATCTAATAACAGCCAGGAAGAAGCTGTTACTGAACCAGCTGATCTATGTTTTCAAGCTTCTGTATCTTTTAGCCTGATGGAAGAGGTTGTGGGAGATCTTTACAGGCATATGATGGGTCTTTGATAATGTTAGAACTGAGAAAATTCCAGGACAGGAACAGGCCATTCGGCGTTCCAAACCTGCGTCGATCCAGATCCTCTATCTAATTCCGTTGCCTATTTTCGAAGGTCTGTATCCCTTTGCTCCCGGCCCATTCATGTATCTTTCCAGAAACATCTTAAATGGAGCACCACTGGTCACAGTTCTCTATTTTGAGAAACTCCCTTCCTCTACTACGCTTTGTTCCCTATTGCCCAGCCAGTTCTTTATCCTTGTATGTGAGTATGTGAGTTCACTTTCTCCATAACCCGACCATGGAAAAACTTTTCAAATGCCTTCCTGAAGTCCATGTACATGACATGTACAGCCCCACCCTCATCAATCAACTTTGTCACTTCCTCAAAGACTTCTATTAAGTTGATAAGACATGGATTTCGCTGCACAAAACCACGTTGCCTCTCACTGATAAGACCATTTCCATCCAAATGAGAATAGATTCGATCCCTCAGTATCATCTCTCGAAGCTTCCGTACCCCTGATCACAGGCTCACTGGTCTATAATTAATTGGATTATTCAAGCTACCCTTTTCAAACAAGGGGATTAGCAACGTTCCAGTCCTCCGGGACCTCAGTTGTGTTCACGGATGCTACAAAGATATCTGTTAAGGCCCCAGCTATTTCCTCTCTCCCTTCCCTCAGTAACCTGGGATAGATTTTGGCAGTCTTTCTGCGGCAACCAGCCGTGTAAATACAGTCAATGTTGGGAGATTGGAGTCCGTCATAGTCTGGGCTGTGAACACAACCTTCTGAAGTTTCCTATGGTCCTGGGCAGAGCATTGATGTGTGAAGCCGTTACGCACCCGGACAGTACACTCACAATGGTGCATCTGTAGAAGTAGTACATGCTGAATTTCCTGAGCCACCTGAGGAAGGAGGGGCGTTGTTGAATCTTCTTTACGGTCACACCTATGCAAGAAGACCAGGGTAGGTTGTCAGTTATTGTCACTCCGAGGGAGTTGATGCTCTGCACTTCCTCAACCATTGATGTAGATGACGGCGTGTTCCTCTCTTTTCTTTCGGAAGTCAACCATCAGTTCCTTACTATTGCCGAATTTGAGAGAGTTATTACCATTACACCATGCCACCAAGTTCTCAATCTCCTTTTAGTATTCTGACTGATTGTAGTTTGATATCTGTCCTGATTTTGTGATGTCATCAGCGAACTTGTGGCTGGAATTTGACAACACAGCCGTGTGTGTACAGAGAGTTCTGGAGGGGGTTGAGGACACAGCCATGGGACTACAGGGAGTACAATAGGGGACTGAGGACACAACCATGGGAGTACAGGGGGTACAGTAGGGGGCTTAGGGCATAGCCGTGGGTGTACAGGGAGTACAATAGCGGGGTGAGGGCCCAGATGTGGATGTACATGGAGTACGGTAGGGGGCTGATGGCACAGCTGTGGGTGTACAGGGAGTTCAGTGGGGGCTGTGGACACAGACGTGGGTGTACGGGGAGTACAGTACAAAGCTGAGGGTACAGCCATTGGTGTATGGGGTGTAGAGTAGGGAGCTGAGGGATCAGCTGTAGGTGTACGTGAAGTACAGTAGGTGGTTGAGGGCATAGCCGTGGGAATGCAGGGAGTTCAGTAGGGGGCTGAGGATACTGCTGTGGGTCACAGGGAGTACAAGAGGGGGCTGAGAACACATCCTCTGGGAGTTCCAGCGTTGTGTTTTGTTGTGGAGAATGTGCAGAAACTTATCTTCACAGATTGTGGTCTGTGTGTCAGAAACCGGGGTATCCAGTTGCAGAGGGTGGAGCCATGATCAAGGTCACGGAGTATTGAGATAAATCTGGAGGGGATAATGATGTTGAAGGTGGAGCTGTAGTCAATGACCAGGGGTCTGGTGTAGGTATCCTAGTTGTCCAAATGTCCCAGTGATGAGGGCAGGACTCGGTATATGGCATCCGTTGTGGACCCGGCACATTATAGGGCAGCAGGTCAGGCTGGGAGACTGGAGGTGATGTGGGCCACAACCAGCGTCTCAAAGCACTTCATGTTTATTGAGGTCAGAGCCACTGGGTGGTAGTCATTAAGGAACGTTGCATGTGCTTTCTCACTTACAAGTATGATGGTGGGCTTCTTGAAGTGGATTGGGACTTCAGCTTCAGGAGGGAGAGGCTGAAGATGTTTGTGAATACCTCTGCCAGTTGGTCCTTACAGGATCTGAGTGCTCATCCGGAAACTATCTCCAACCCTGTTGCTTTCCTTGACTTGACCTGCAGGAAGACTGATCATGCCTGCAGTGTGACAGCGGGCACAGGTACATCCAAGGCTGTCGGGGCAGGTTTCACACTGGCAGTCACACAGTCATTCATCAGAGACATTCCCTCCACCACATCCCTCCGTCATCATCAACACACAGCGACATTGGTTGTTGTGAGCAGCACACAGTTAGTGTTGAGACAGAGTGACATCATTAAATTGGGATTGTGCGCCATCAAGTCCTTTGTCACCATTACGGGGTAAATTCACAACACATCGGGGAAAGGGTGTGCTCCTGCTTGGAGTCAGTGGTGCAGGGAGTGAAGATATTACAGGTATAATTCCAGTCAACTCACTGCTTGAACCTGAATGGAGTCAACCACCTTGAGTGCTGTGCCTTTTCAGTGGTGGACAGTCCTTAGGGAGTCAAGAAGTGCCATTTACATGAACCACCTGAACAAAGGATCTGAGGGCGTTTTTGCTAAGCTTGGAGAAGATACAGTGATGTTCGGATGGGCAGGCGATATTTATGAAGTGGGGAGGCTGCAGGAAAGCTTGGACAATGGCTAATGGAATACAATATGGGAACGTGTGAGATTATGCACTTTGATAGGCGAACTAGAGACAGACACTATGTTCTAATACGATCCATTAAATCTGAAGCATAAAAAAGATTTTGAAGCACTCACCCTCTGTTATGGTTATTGTGCAGGTTCATTAGGCAGTTAAGAAAGCAATTGCAATGTTAGCATTCATTTCATGGAACCTAGAATACAAGAGAGGAGGCATACCGATGAGAATGTAATGGGCAATGGTCAGTCGGCATTTGGAATATTGGGAGCTATTTTGGGCGCTATCTCTGGGGAAAGATCAGTTGGTGTTGGAGGTGATCCATCCTGGGGATGGTGGCTTGTCATGAGCGGCAGTGTGTGTACTCGATGGAATTTAGAAGAATGGGAGGCGAGGCATCTGATAGAAACTGATTGATTACTGCAAAGATTGAGACAGTCAGTGTGTAGAAGATATGTCTAGTAGTTATAGAGACTATGACAGAATGGTACAGTTTCACAGTGAACGAATGGGCTGAATGGCCTCAATCTATATCAATATTTCATTCTCTTATGGTCATGTGGTCGATTATTCAGTGCAGAATTGTAAGTCTCTGAGCAGCTCTTGTAACCCTTGTATTTGTATGTTGATTTGACTTCACGTTCTGTTCAATGGTAACCCCTGTGAGATGGTCGATGGGAGGATTCAGTGTTGGCCAGTAGTCCATTAAACATTGAATATACACAGCTATCTGTGAGTCTCATCTGGCGGGAGTACATTGTCTCTCCGATGACAGCCATTTTCAGTCTGGTATTTTCGAAGGATCGATCCTGTTATGCCAGTGTTGTTGAATTTGACCAAACAAATGCAATTTTTCACAGGACATGGCAACAGTATGTCATCGAACACTGAACACCCATATAATAACAGAAACGTCTATAATGTTCTGTATAGGAAACACTGTTTTCCTGTTCGTGTTCAAGTCAGATAACCTGCTCCATCGAGATGCTCAACTTGGAACTATTTTTAATTTTTTTTTTGGCTGCGGGCATCGCTGGATGGGCCCACCATTTCTTGTCTGTCCCTCGTTGCCTCCTTGAGAAAGTGGTGCTGAGCTGCCTTCTTGAACCGCTGCAGTCCACCTGCTGTGTGTTGACCCACAATGCTATGAAGGAGGGAATTCCAGAGTTTCTACCAGTAACAGTGAAGGAACGGCAACATATTTCCACATTAGGATGTTGATTGGTTCGGAAGTGAATGTATAGGTGGTGGCATTCCCATAAATATGCTGGCCTTGTCATTCCAGATGTAAGTATTCATGGAATTGGAAGATGCTGTCTGAGGATCTTTGTGGAATATCTGCATTGTGTCTTGTAGATAGCACACACTTCTGCTACTGGGCGACGGTGGTGGAGGGAGTGAATGATTGTGGATGTGATGCCTATGAAATGGACTGTTTTGTCCTGGATGGTGTCAAGCTCCTTTAATGTTGTTGGGTCTGCACTCATTCAGGCAAGTGGGAGAATTCCATCTCATTCCTGACTTGTGCCTTTTAGATGATCGACAGGCTTTAGGAAGTCAGGAGGTGAGTTACTCGCGCAGTATTCCTAGCCTCTGATTTGCTCTTATATTTATGTGGTGAGTCCAGTTGAGTTTCTGATCAATGATAACCCCCAGGATATTGATAGTGGAGAGTTTAGTGATGGTAATGCTGCAAAATACCAAGTTGTTATATTGTTAATTATTGGTGATGGTCATTGTCTGGCATCTGTGTGGTGCAAATGTTACTTGCCACTTGTCGGTCCAAGCCTGGAGAGTGTCCAGATCTTGTAGCATTTTGGCATGGACTACTTCCATATCTGAGCATTTGCGAATGGTGCTGCACATTGTACAGTCAGTGTCGAATATCCACACGTCTGACCTTATGATGGCGTGAAGGACATTGATGAAACAACTGAAGATGCTTGGATTTAGGTCTCATCCGGAGAGTCACTGAAGATGTTGTCTTCTCTGGTGATGAAATGTCTGATAATGAAACTTGCAGCTCAGCGAGCAAACCTACATCCACTTTATCCTGAGGGACTACTGCAGAAATGTTCTGGAGCTCAAATGACTGACTTCCAACAACAATGACCAACTTCCTATCTGTCAGATATGACTCTAATAGTGGAGTATTGGCCGCCAAAACCCTTTTTGCTCGGGTTTCGTGAAGCAACGTTTGAAAGAATGTAGCCTTGATGTCAAGGGCTGGAATTCAGCTCCTTTTTCTATGTTTGAACCAAGGCTGTAATGAGGTCAGCAGCTGAGTGTCACTGGTGGAACCCAAACTGTGTGTCACTGAGCAGGTTATTGCTGAGCAGGTGCTGCTTGATAGCACTGTTGATGTCCCCTTCCATCACTTTACAGATAATGGGGAGTAGGCTGATGAGGTGGTATTTGGCTGGGTTGACTTTGTCCTGCTTTTTCTGTACAGAACACACTTGAGCAGTATTTTTTTTCCCCATTGTTGGTTTGTAACCATACTGGAACAGCTAGGCTAGGGGAGCGGGAAGTTCTGGAGCACAAGTCTTCAGGACTATTGTCAGCATGTCGTCAGGGCCCATAGCCTTTGCAGTATCCAGTGCCTTCAACCGTTTCTTGAGACCAGTCAATCGAATTTGCTGAATGCCGCTATCTGTATTGATGGGGACCACGGGAGGAGACCGAAATGGATCATCCACTCGAAACTTCTGACTGAAGAATTCTGTGAAAGCTCCGGCCTTATATTTTGCACTGATATGCTGCGCCCTTCCTTCACTGTGGCTGGGGATATTTGTGGAGCCTCCTCATCCGGTGAGTTCTTTTATCGTCTACCACCATTCACGATCAGATTGGCAGAACCACAGAGTTTAAATTAGATGCGTTGGTTCTGGGATCGCTTAGCTCTGTCTGCTCCTTGCTTTTTATGCTACTTGGCATGCAAAAGGTTCTCTTTGGAAGCTTCAGCAAATTAACATTTTATTTTTATGTATGCCTGGTTCTGCCCCTGGCTTGCACTCCTGCACTCCCTTTTGAACCAGGGTTAATCCTATTGGTTGATGGTAATGGTTGAGTGGGTGATATGCTGGGTATATGAGGTTACAAGTTACAGGGGCTCCCAGAGCATCTACCGCCCCACTGTATCGCACTGAGCTGCCTCCTGTGCTGGATCGTACCTGCCTTTGGGACAAGACATATCCAGGGATGGTGATGGTACTGTGTGGGTTATATCTGTCAGGTAGAATTCAGTGAGTCAGACTGTTATTTGACTTGTCTGTTAAAGAGTTTTCCGATTTTTGGCACGAGTAATCATTTATTAGTAAGGAGGACTTTGCAGGTTCGACAATGATGTTTCTAACGTTCAATTTTCCGTTGTCCAGGTCAATACATCCGGTTTAATTTCTTTGAGATTTTGTAGCACATCTAAATGACTCGCTAAACCATTTCAGGGGCGATTGAGAGTCAATCACATTGCTTTGGGTCTGGAGTCAACGGTCGCCAGTCCAGGTGAGGAATGGAGGATTCCTTCATTGAAGGATATCAGTGAACCACATGGATTTTTCTGACAATCGGCAACGATTTTATTCTCATAGGTAGATTCTTAATTCCAGGGATATTTTTAAATTATTGAATTGAATTTCCACCATCTGCAGTGGTGGGATTCGGACCTGGGTCCACAGAACCGGAGCTGATTTTCTGGATTGATAATCTCGCGGTAATACCATGGGGCCTACTTGGAACCACATGTTGTACTCAACTGCTATTCATTGTGTTTTCCTGTTTTTCTATCATTGTTATGTTGTTCAGGAACCTCATCTTTCATTAAATCCTGATTGATATACACGGTGATGAAAGTCATCCCGACTGCTCGAATTTGATTCTGTCTGTTTTGTTTGAATAGACATGTCAAGGCAGCTACACATCAGAGAACAACATGAAGAGATAATGGTAATTGTGCACTGTACCTGTCACTGGACCAGCGTGTCTGTCCAGACACCGAAAATACTTATTGTGGGTCAGAGAACCGCGAAATTATCATAGCACAAATGGGAGTCAGTCAGCCCATCGTGGGATCACAAGCTTTCCAACGGCCCAATTGGAGCTAGAGAGAGTGTGTGGAGATAAATTGTGTGAGAAAGAATGTGAAGAGAGATAAATTGAGAGAGAATAGAAAGGGGAGCGACAAATTGAGTGGGAGATGAAAAGGTGTTAAATGAGGGTGAAGTTAGATAGATCAGAAGACAGCATGAAGGGGGGATAGATATGGACAGACAGAAGTTAGAAGTCTTATTTAGAAATACCTCTGGATTGCAAGCCCTTTGTCTGGGTGTCATACACTGTGAGCAGTGTGCTGATACTGGCTATCATCCCAGATCACTTATTCCCAATAATTTCACAGAGCTAGGTTACTGACAGCTAAACAAAATCCATTCGGCCAATAGATTAGTATCATGGAGAAGATACATGGAGAAGAAAAATTGACTATGCCAAGAACAGCAGGAAATGATAACACCCCCTACTGTGTGAGACACTGGTCCAGAGAATCTCAGTCAGGTGGATCACTGACTGTCGTGGAAATTAAACTGACTGGACTTAGATGCTAACAAGAGCAAAGAAAAAGCTTTATTTTTACCCACTGCATGGGGCCAATACACTTGGCAAAAACGCCTTGTGTATGGGCCCTGAACATAATTTACGTATTCCTTTTATGCTTTTCCTATCACACGCTCAAGGACAAGGGCTGGGAAACATTCGACTTCTTATTTTCTCATCCCCTTGCCATGGACCTAACTGTCTTTATGTTTTCTCAGCTTTTTCTGCTGAATTCGATCGCTCGCCAGGCCAGGTTGAATGTTTAAAAAGCTGGGTGGTAGGCACAGTGTTGTCGCATGTTTATTCCCAAATAATTACGGGTCTGCTGCAAGGCATTACTGATAAATGGTGTCCATTTGTCACTACAAAGGCTTTCAGGGATGCCCCATCATGGAATTATTTCAGTTAGAAAAATCTAGGCACTGGCATCCTGTTTTGACATGGATAACGCTTCCAACCATTTGGAAAACATATCAACGATAATTAGACAATATACGTTCCCGCCGCTTGGAGTTAGTTCAAAGAAATCCATCTGTAAATGCTCAAAGTGTCTTTAGGATTGAGGGCTTGCTGCTTGTCTAATCTGTAATCCCCTCCCCACATTATTAGTAGCACAGATAACACATCGTTCATAATATTTCTGGGATTAATGAGTAAATCCCTGAGTGTATCAGTGTGCCGAAATACTATCGTACATCCCCCTTTTTAACACATGGTCCGTACTGTGTGTCAGTTTGGCATAGAATGGAAATAATAATTGCTGTAGACAGGCTTTATCATTAGGGCCAAAACACACCCCTCCCCTTTCTGCACACTGGCCTTGTCCACTCACGGTTCTCCTCGAGCGTTGCCTGTGACTGTAACTCCCGTTCGTCTGCTGTTGGGGTGCAAATATTTGTCATACACATGTCAAACTGATCACTTCGCGGCTGCTGTGTCTGCCGTCGCATTGCCTTAAGAAGTAGAATCGTTTTTTTTTGTGTCGGGTTCAAATTTACATACAGAAATTGATTTGGGCAATAGGACCACTTCCAGGAGGTCAGAAATCAGGTCACGGTGTGTGATGGGCTTTTCGGTGGAGGTCAAGAAGTCCCTGTGTTTCTAAAGGGTTCCAAAATCATGTATAACCCCGAATGCATATCTGCTGTCGGTGCAAATATTCACTGTCCTTCTCTCAGCCAATTTGCATGCCTCAGTCAAGGCAAATGATGAGAAAGGAATGATCCCACTTTGACTACCTCGTGGGTAGGCATTACAGCATATCCAACACATTTCTGGCCTGCCTCCTTGCTCCTGAATGTTGACCCTTCCACAAAAACCTCCATATTCGGATTCTGACGTGGAGAATCCTGCACGTCTTGTCTAGGGTTGCAAATTTCATTTGTTACAGCAACACAATCATGTGGGTCTCCGTCTCCTTCTGTGGGTAAAAGTCGAGCAGGGTAAAGGACGTTACATCTCTTTATTGTAATGTCAGGCGTCTCCAATAATACAGTAATGTATCTGAGCTAAAGAGCTGCCGACATGTGCGCTGTCTTTTGCTCGGAAAGCAGTAAGGATACTGCATGTGGGACCAGTAGGATTAATTCACCATAGCCGAATATGTCCCTGGACGCTACAACAGCCTTTTCAGCTGCGGCCACGGCTCTCAGGCATTGAGGCAATCCTGCCGCTACGGGGTCTAGTTTAGCTGAAAAATGAGCTTCTGGCCTCAATCGTTCTCCTATAATCCTGCAAAAGCGCAGATGTCATGCAGCCACGCTTCTCATCTATCGTTTGTACAAAAGGCTTGTTTGGATTTGGAATCCCCAATGTAGGTGTAGTTTATGCTGCTATCAAGCAATCATCAACACACTGCAGAAGCGCTGACCCCAGGGTTAAAACAAAAGTCTCCAGACTCCTGCATAGAGCCTCATTGTATATGGTGGGGGACTCACAGTAAACTTGACCAAGTCATGTGAAGGTATATGATTTCTCTTTGAATCAAAAAGCAAACCAGAATTAACTATCTGGGTGTACTGATACAATAAAGAAGGCATTTGCTAAATCCACAACAGAGAACCATTTACTGTCCTGTGGAATTTGATCTAATATAGTACAGGGGTTAGGAACATTTGAGGTGCGCGGCACAACAGAGTTATTGTTTGAAAAGGGGGATTCAAAGACTGGAGTAATTCCTGCTAAAGCCTCAGGATTTAACGGGTATTCTGTTCTGCAGCGGTGCCATAAATCTCTCTCGTAGCACAACTGCTGATGCACCCATAGAGTTCAGAAACCTTCCATTCAACTTTAATGGCGTTGACTCTCTGAACTGGCTTGATTTAATGATTGAAAATGCTGACCCTGTGTCTACCAGAAAAAGTAACTGGTGTAACTTCCACATATAACATAGAGGCAGGCATCGACTTATAGGCATCATTGTTAGAATGAACATATTGTCCACATTTCACAATCTCAGAGCTCAATATCGAGGTGGGACATGTCTCAGTGCCAATAAGGTTAGTCGAAGTGATTAGCATAATCGAGTCTTCATTGCCAAGCATAAAGGAAGGAGGCTTACCTGTACCTCGTGGGCTGCCCACCTCCACCTGAGCCTTCCCCTCTCAGTCACCCTGCTGTCCAGCCTCCAGGGACGATTGAGGCTGTCTGTGCGGGCACTGTCACACCCAGTGGTTCACTGATACGCAAATAAAGCACCCACCAGATCTACCTTTGCAGGCGCCTCTCCCGCGACCCCTTTCTCTTCCTCTTCCGCAGCCTTCCTCTCTGTCTCTCTCTTTTCCTGCAGTATCTCCCTCCAACAGCTGGGTGACCATGTGCATCATAGTAAGCTGAGCTTTATGTGCTTGCTGTTCCTTCTTTAGTTTCCAACTATCCTTCTCCTGGGTAAGCAATTTTTCAGCATGTATCACATGTTGTTCTATCAAATTCAGCTTCCAGTGTCCCAGGTAATATATGTGTCTTTTACCTTTATCACTATTTCGTCCTTCATTCCATTGATGAAGTTGTTCCACAGGTGTGCTTCATACGGTTTGTGGTCTCAGTCTACTATTGGTGTTATGGACTTCAGCGAGGTGCGTAGGGTACTGGGACACTGTATCACCTTCTCATTGTTTACACATTGCAATTTTGGTCATGTCCATTTGCACTGAGAATGCCTCTCTACAGGCGGTTGCCAGCGCTGCAACACAAGCATTAATGTCTCCGTTTTCTTCCACTTGCGGGTCAGTTGATCTGTCATGGACGTTTATGGCTGGCCAGTTATACTTGATTTTGGTGACATCAGCACCCAGCTTTCATCCCAAGACAGGTCTTATCGCATGCAATGTGGGATGAACTCTGTACAGAACTTCGTCACTTCTTTGGTGAACTTATCACCTCCAATTTCGCGTGGGTCAGGCAAATGCCCAGAGGCATTTCCGAAATCTTTCATAGTCCATGGTCGGTGGACCAACACTGGGCACGCTTCTGGACCTGGAACTTCAACCATTGGTGCGTGCAGAACTACCTGGTAAGATGATCATACGCCAATACTCTCACTGCCTGACTCATCATTCGTCATGGGCTGATCGCTTCTTGCTTCAGTTGGTTGGGGGTATGGTATGCAATCAGTGATTCAGCAGATTCTGAAGCGGCTGTCGCTAAATTGGGATCTTCACCAGGCAGAGCTCGACGGGGGGCTTTTGGTTTGGGAGGGTAGCCGTCAATGTCAGGATCTGAAACAGATTAAGGCACTGTTCAGCTTCATTAGGTTGTTTTCTGCACATGCCTGCATGTGCTGTAGCGTCTGTATGCGTATTTGTTATGATATTTACTTGAGATTTCCTTTCTCTGATATCGGCCTCAGCCTTCCACATTTTATAAACGCTCCAATTTACAGGTTCTATTTTCCCCTTCCGTTTCTCCTACTCTCTCTCCTCCAACCGTGACCTCAGTACTTCCAATTGCCTTTTACAAAACCCACATTTCTTGATCCACAATTCTAACTACTTTACAAACTCTGGGCCGTAATTATTTAACATATACTTGCATTATTGGTTGGCCATTCCAAGTCCTCTGTTAACCCTCTTTTTGTTTGGTCTTGCTGAAGATTATTTTCAGCGTTATTAGAAAAGTGTTCAGCTCTTCACGTTACCGTTATTTTTTAACATTTGACTTGTTTTACCTCTGGCGGTCTCCTCTCGCATTAGGCGTGTCCGCCACAATCCCTTTTTTTGTAAACCAAGAAATCACGTACCCGGTATGTCTTTGGCGAGTCAAACTCAGCCAGTGTTGGTTCCAAGTCTAAAACCACCTTAAACCTGTTGTCTCTTAACCACTCTACAGACGGCAATCCTTTCCCTTGGGTTTTGCTCGAATACCGTGCGAGAGTTTACTGAAACCTCTTCCTGATTCATTTATTCTCTTAGAATGAGTCTCTACATAGGATTACTAAAGCGACGGCTCTTACCCCGACCCCATTCGATTCGAACCCCCAGCTCTGGCACAATCCACAGATTTGCAGTCCTCTCACGCAAAGGGGCCACTTCAGTGCTCGAGATGGTGTGAAGGACCTTGAAGGCGCTGCCGCCTGCGCCTCCTGGGAATCTTCACAATCTTACCTAAACGCGGGATCCTGGATGAGCCCCCACGTTTACTGTCATGAAATTGAACTGACTGGACTCAGATGCTAGCAAGAGCAAATAAAATGCTTTATTTTTAACCACTGCAGGGAACCAATACACTTGGCAAAAAAACGCCTTGGGTTCGGACCCTGAACAAAATTCATATATTCCTGTTATACTATTCTTATCACACGCTCAAGGACAAGGGCTGTGAAATATTCGAGTTCTTATTTTCTCATTCCTTTGCCGTGGAAATAACTGTCGTTACGTTTTTTTTTTCTTTTTTGCTGAATTCGACTGTTCGCCACACCAGGTTGAATGTTTAAAATGTTCAGCAAAGACAAGCTGTCTCCTCGACTGCAGAATTCAGCAAACTATTAGCAAAGTTCAGAAAAGTTTCAAATTTTTCATAGCATTCTCTTTCAGGTTTCACAGAAAATGTTAATTTTGTTAATTTTCCATTACACTGACAGAGGGGAAATCAGGATCTCAACTGTGGATCAAATAATGATTGATAAATATTGCACACCATTTCCATAGTTATGTTATCCACATTTCAATTTATATAGCTCCATATCAGGAGTGCATTTTAACAACCTATCCCTTTGTAGTTTGCATATTTCGGCCTGTACAGAAAATCATTTTGTCTCTGAATTTTGTCTCGCATAAATGCATTTCATTAATATTGTCACTGTTAATACTTCATTGCAGATGTATTCTTGTATCTGTTCTCCATATGAGTTATAAACAGTAACGTTCGAATGCTATTGATTGGGGAACATCATTGTTCCTCTGCCAGGACTGAACAGCCATGTCCCCGAATCCTCTCCATCTTCTCTCTTTTCCCCACAATATAAATGAAGTTCAGTAAGTGATACATCGTCACAGTTTCTTTACATCGATAACATCAACAACATGACCCACACCAACCCTCTCCAATTCGGGAATAACAATCTGAATATTGCAATGACTGATCTGCAGTTACAGGATTTGTTTCTCCATTTATGAGCAGAGAAGCATGTTTATGTTCTGTTAAACCTCTGGCATCATTTCCATATCCACAATGTGAAATCCTTTCAAAGTGAGGTTTAGTGGCCCCTTTCAAATTAAAAAAATGTTGAGTCAGTTAAACTATTTGGTAAAGATACCGGATATGACAAAAAATGTCATGTGAATGTTATGTGAATGAATAATGCTCCAGATACATTGAGGACTCAAGAACAGAGTTGTGGCCAAATGAACAAATTGTGCAGTTTATCTATATGATGTAGTGATCTTTAGCAAGTGATTGAAAACTCACATGTTACAGTTGGCAGGACACGTTGAATGATTACAAGAAGCAAACTATGTAATAAACTTAAAGAAAACAGAATTCGCGAAATCAGAGGTGACGTTGTTGGAACATTACATTGGCCATGGAAGGTTGACCCCATGGAACACAAAGCCGAAGGGTTTTGAGAAATTTCCACAACCATCCTCGAAGAAAGAGGTGCTTCGGTTTTTGGAACTGAGTGGATTCTATCGGAGGTTTGTTGCAAACCTCAGCAGCGTATTGGCACCACTGACGGATTTATTAAAGAAGGAAACAGAATTGTGGTGGACAGAACAATACCAGGAGGCATTTGAGAATTTTAGAGCAGGATTAATCACCGCACCAGTTTTAGCTGCACCAAATATTTTGAAACCCTTTGAAATTATGTTAGATGCTCGGGAGATAAGGGTCGGAGATGTATTGATGCAGAAAGGTGATGGATGCAATTGAATGGCCAATTGGCTACTTGTTGAAAAAACTCAATATTCACCAGAAAAAAATATATAAAATCTCCATTATTGAACAAGAATGATTAAGTTTCGCACTGGCCTGACAATACTTTAATGTTTATGTATGACAAACAAATTATCGGAGATGGTTGTGGATAACGACAAACCCTCGCATTTTTTGAATATTTAAAGGCCAGAATATGAGAATCGGAATCCTGTCTTACCGACATTAAATTTATTAAATGAACATGCTGTGGGTCCTAAAATGTGGTAGCAGATGTGTTATCGCAGACTTAAAGGAAAAAGTTTAGATGAGATTTGACTTATTGCAGTGTTATATTTTTGTGCAGAATTAATATGAATGGTGTAACTGAGATTCATACTCTTGTAATTCATAATAATGGGATTAAGAATTAGAGGAAAAGAAATGAAACCATCTTTTCATCCTGCTGTTTCATGTGTTTTTTTCTGAAGAGGGGACATGTTATGAAGCCGAAAGCATGTCCAGTCACTTCAAGACAGAACGGGTTTTGCTGAATGAAAATACAGCCACAGATGCCTGCTAAAGATTAGCCTGTTCCATATGTCATCATTAGCTGGGAAATGGATACCTGAGTTTTGGTTGCTGTTTTGACAACAATTCAAATGCAACCAAAGAGTTTAAATAACGCTCAGGATACAAGAAGCCAACGAAATTTGAATATTATTGTTTGGACACCTGGAAAGAAATCAAATTGTGAGAATTATTGTATCATGGGAAGTATATAAATTCAGCATTTTGAACATTAGAGGGAGAGCCACTGCCATCCAACAGCAGAGTAACTGCTGTAGAGCAGGAGTGCTAACTGGCCATCTCAAACATTTTCTATCAATGATGCATGTCCATTTAAAAGCTACTTGCAATAAAAAAAATGTCCCAGGGAGATCAGCAGCTGGAAGAGTGAACACAGCAGGGAAGATGGATTCTGTGTGCGTTTGAGATTGTAATGTTTAATATGTGAGTAATTCGACGAACATATTTATACAGAGTTGGAGTCAGATAGTAAGTAGCTAAGAAAAGAGGGGCTTGTATTTGTGAATAGTTTTTATTTAGTTTTCACGATTAAAGTTAAGAAACTAACTTGTTATTTTTTGTTTAAATGGTGGAATGTAGGAGATCTGTGTCGCTCATATTTTAACAGTTTACGGGGTGAGGCGAGCTTTTCTGGGTGTTTGATTTTAATTAATAGAGGGGTTCCACTCCACCTTGTAAATGCCCATGCACACTCACCCCATTTCGCTGCAGTTGGCCCATATCCTTCCAGTCCTTTCCTATCCACATGTTTATCAAAATGCGTTTGAAATGTTGGTAATGTACCCCCCACCAACCACATCTGCTGGCAGCTCATCCACGTACCATCCTCTGTACAAAGAAGTGGCCCCTCAGGTTCCCTTTTATTCCTTCCCCTTTAACCTTAAACTGATCCCATCCAGTCGTTGATTCTCTACACCTTGGAAAAAGGCTGAGAAAATTAACCCTATCCATACCCCTCGTGATCTTATACAGCTCTAGAAGGACTCCCTCAGTCTCCTACACGCTAAAGAAAATGTCCTAGCTTGTCCAACCTCTCCCGAAAATTCAGACCAATGGGTCCTGGCAACGTCTTTGTAAATTTCTTCTGGACTCATTCTAATGTAATAATATGCTTCCTATAACAACGTGACAAAACTGAACACATTACTCCAAGTGCGGCCTTTCCAAAGTCCTGGGTAACTGCAAAATCAATTCCCAACTTCTATACTTAATATCCTGCCTGATGAAGGCCAATGTTCCAAAAGCCTTCTTCAGTGCCCTGTCTGCCTTTGACTCCACTCATAGAGAAATATGTACACCTGAACACCAAGGTCTCTCTACCCACTACACCCCTTAAGATCCTTCCATTCACCATGAAACTCCTACGTTGATTTATGTTTCCAAAATGCAAGACCTCACACTTCTGTATTAAATTCTAATTGCCATTTCTCGGCCCACTTTCCCACCTGATTAAGGGCCTGCTGCAATTTCTGATAAACTTCCTCACTGATCATGCTCCCACTTACTTGAGTGTCATCTACAAACTTACTAATCATACCTTGTACATTCTCAACCAAATCATAGATAACAAGCAGCAATGGACCCAGCCTCCAGTCTGACAAACATCCTTCCACTAAACCCTCTGCTACCTACCAACAAGCCAACTGTGTATCCAATTGGTCAGTCCCCCCAGCATTCCACGTGATGGAAACTTTCCACGTGATGGAAACTTATCAAAGTCTTACTGAAATCCATAGCGGCCACGCCTGCCGCTCTGCCCTCGTCAACTTTCTTGGACTCTTCATTAAAGAACTGTAACAAATTTGGGAAGCATGATCTCCCCTCACAAGTCTATGCTGACTGCTCTGAATCATTCCCTGTGTACGTAATTGGTGCAGATAATGGTACGTTGTCCTTCACTGTAAGATGATTCGAGTTCATAAGTAAAGGCATCTTCCTGCTGTTGCAGAGCCTTGCTGAGAGAGTATTTGGGGTACTCTCTACAGAGTTGATCTCCTTTGTAAGGAATGATGTCCTTACCACAGACACGGATGATGGTAACATGAGATTAGAGTGAAGACGCTGAGTGTTTAATCGGTAGAGCTGTAAGAGATGAATAAATGGTGATGCCGAAACACGAGGAAATAAGCGATCACTTATTTCCAAAAGAGACATTGATAGGGTGAGAAATTCCATACTTTACCCAGGATTAATTGATTTGATTTTTTGCCACGTGTACCTCAGTACAGGGAAACATTTCATATATGAGCAGTGGAGGCAGGTCTTAGGAAGCATGGCTGTACAGGTCATAGGGAGAAAATAAACTTGGACAAAGAAAGTCATACAGGTTACACCGAACAGGACATGAACTAGATAAGATCAACATGAATAATATCATCATTATTTGAACTTAGAGAGTCCATGCATCAGTCTATCATGACTTTCCTAATAGTTTATATGCCTAGATGAACTCTCCCCACATTATTGTGCAGTCAGCGTGTGAACCCGTACTGCACCTCAGGTTGCTCACAAACCCCAAAAGCAGCCACAATACCTTCCATCTGAAACAGGTAGCCATTCCCACCAGCTTCCGCTCTACATAGAGAACACCAGTCTGTCTTCTCAGAGTTGAAATATGCCTTCTTGAGATTTCACACAAGACATATAGCTTCCCTGCTCACCACTAGAAAACCACGTTAAAGTCCCACGTATGTATCATGAGGCCGGAGGAACAATGTGGAGCAGTCTGTCTGTACAGCCTCTGCCCCACTTGTTCATCACGTCAGAGCATCAATTAGGAGACAGTGAGGAATGCCAATGCTGGAGATTGGAATAGAGAATGGATTGCTGGAAAAACACAGCAGGTCAGGCAGCATCCGAGGAGCGGGAGAATTGATGTTTCGGGCATAAGCCATTCATCAGGAATCAGCATCAATTATCTCATTCTGTCCCTGTGTAAGTGCGTTGAGGGGGAATGGACTCTTCCTGTTCCTGTATAAGTGGCTCAAGGGGCTGAATGGCGTCATCCTATTGCTGTGTCAGTGACTCAACGGACTGAATGACTTCTTCCTCGTCCCATTGGACAAGGCCAAGGGCCGGATTGGGTTACCCCTGGTTCCTGTTTGCCAGCTCGATGTACTGACAGGTGTGATGATGCTGCAGCTTTAAGAGGTTATTTTGTCCTGGTTTCTTTTAAGAGAGAGATTGAGCGATAGTTACGAAGCTGGCTAGTTAAGACCACTGGAGTAAACAGCTAGGGAGGCCTTGGGTTTGTTTTAATGCAGCCTGAATAGGTGTGGCCAGCTCTCACAGATTCGGATCTCTGGGTTTTGGTTTCTCAGTAACATCAGAAACTAATGGGGTCAACACAGAGTTGGAAGCTTCAGTGACTATCTCCTAGCTGCTACTGTGTCTGAATTTTCTCTTGATGCTGTTTTTAATTCCTGGATTGGAGAAATATTTGTGACAATCTGTGTCTGAATATCCCTTTTTGCCAAGGGTTGTGTTTATGCGATTTTCCTATATTGGAACAGTTCATTAGGAATAGTTCCTAGATCTATTATTCTGTTAACTTGGCCAATAGAATTACGTTATTCTAAATTCCCCTTTCATAGGTTTCATTTTATCTTCCGTGTTTAAATAAATGGTGTTTGCTTCACACCGAGTAGTTTGACCAGTCACATTGCACCTGGAACAGCCAGTTTACATTTCCTTTAAAATACGAATACATTAGAGTCAAGGCTACCGCCTTCAAATATTTTCGAGGGGCTCTGGTGTGGTCCATCACACTAGACTCCCTCTCTTCCTGAGTAATAGGCTGGAGGCACTGAATGGGCTGTCACTGTTCTTCTCCAATTGTGTCAATGGGCTGAATGGCTTCCTCATATTCCTGTGAAACCAGCGTGAGGTGCTGAATGAACTCTTGTTTTACTGTGGAAATGTGCAGTGTCAGGCAGTGCTGTTACATGAATGTTACAGACACTTTAACAGAAAAAACCTGAGTGGTGTCTGGGTTTTGCTGCACATGGACAGAGACCAATTCAGGAGCTGAGTGGGCACAAAATGTTCTGAACATTGTGGAATCTTCAGTGACCATCCCCACTTCTGATCTTATGGTGCGGAGAGTGGGGGCGGGGAGACATTGATGAAGCAGCTGAAGATGTTTGTGAAGAGGAAGCTACCCTGAGGATCTCCCACAGAGCTGACCCAGGACTGAGACGATGAGCATCTTCCTTTGTGCCATTTTTGACTCCAAACAATGGAGAGTTTACTCTGATTCCCATCAAGTCCAGTTTTGTTAAGCTCCATGATGTCAACAGAAGGCAACCAATGCCTTGATATCAGGGCCAGTCATTTTTACCTGAACTCTTGTGTCAGCCTCTTTTGTTCATATCAAGAGGCCAACGTATAGGAGCAGCAAGTGTTTTCTTCAAACAGGTGGGATTGAATGACAGGATTTCTGTCCTCAAGAGTGTTCGGGGAGCTAGGTGACTGAAAGTATTTGAAGAGGAGGTCGATGGACATTGACCTGTCAGAGAGTTGAGGGCAATGAAGAATTGAGTACGGAAGAGGATTTGAGACCAAGAGCAGATCAGTCATGATCTTAGTGAAGGGCAAGGCAGGCTTGGGGAGTGAACGACCTGCCCCTGTTTCTGATGTTCTCCCATTCTGTTATTGGAAAATTAGTGGGTGTTATTGACATAAATGTGCAATTGCTGAACATTGCAGTCAGGAAACCAGAGGATTTTGTGAGACATCTCTGGGTGAGGTATGGGGGCTATATTCACAGTGAATCTGGGTCTATACATGATCAACAAATGAAACACAAGTTTCAGAGACCGGAAGCTCAGTAAAGAAAGAGACGGGCCTTTTTCATACCCCACCTGGATTCTTCAATTACATTTCCCAAATCACTTCAAAGCATGTGACAGCCTTGAAGGGCTGAATGGTCTCGTCCATTTCTGTGCATCAGGTTATAAATGAAAGTAGCCTCCAACTGTACCTGTTTAGCAGATTTGAGGGCCTGAATGGAACACAGAAACATGGGATTGAGGAGCAGGAGTGGGGCATTAGATACTTTGACCCTTCTCCACCAGGCACCGATATTTTGCCTGATCAAGTTGTGGTCTCAGCCCCACTTTCCTGTCTGTGTCCAATTATCTGTCACTCACTTCCCTGTCAAATAAATAACTAACACAGCTTTCAGTCCATGTGAACATAGAGGCGCAATAAAAACTTCCAGTGAAGAGAATTCCCACTTGAATTTTTCGTCATTCCTCTTATAGAATCAGAGAGTCACGCAGAACAGAAACAGACCCGTTAATCCAATCTGTTCACCCCGATCAGACATCAAATCTGATTTACTCCCATTTGCCAGCATTTGGCCAATATCCCTCCTGTGATTGTACCTGCCTGGACCACTTCCTCTGGCAACAATTTCTGTACACAGAAAACTCTCTGTCTGAAACATTTATCTTCCTGTCCCTTCTAAATCATTCGCACTCTCCCCTATCTTGGGATCAGAACGTGGCTATTCAGAATATCCATACATCTGATGTCACCACTCAACCTCTGACACTCCTGGGGGAACGATCTCAACCTAATCAACCTTTCCCCGACGCTCACACCTCCAGTCCTGGAACATCCACATAAATCTTTTCTGCAGACTACCAGTTGCACGCAGTATTCTTAAAGTGGCCTCACCAACATGCTGGGAGAGTTGGATTTGGCTGAATTCCCTTTGCTTTAGCCAGTGAGGAGATTCCAGTGAATTCTGGTTAGGGAATCATCTAAAAGGTAGCACGGTGGTTAGCACTGCTGCCTCACAGCACCAGAGACTCGGGTTCGATTCCAGCCTTAGGTGACTGTCAGTGTGGAATTTGCACATTCTCCCCGTGTCTGTGTGAGCTTCTAATGGGTGCTCCTCCAGTTTCCTATCACAGATGCAACATGCCCCCACAACTCCTATACTCAATGCTCTTACTGATGAAGGCAAATGTGTACTGCACCATTGTCTACCTACGACTCCACTTTCAAGGAACAAAGTACCTGCAGCCCTATGTCCCTTTCTTCCACAACACTCCCCAGGACCTTACCATCAAGTGTATAATTTCTGCCCTGATTTGCCTTCCCAAAATACAAAACCTCGCATTTATTTAAATTACATTTCATCTCTCACTCCTTGCCCCTTTGTACCATTTAATTGTGGTCTCGTTGTACTCTGAGATAATCTACTACACCACCTTTCTGATGTAATCTGGAAACTTACTAACTATGGCGCCAATGTTCACATCAAAATCCTTGATATAAATGATGAAATTCAGTGAACTCAGTCCTGATTCTTACAGCACACTGCTGCTCACAGGCTTCCAATCAGAAAATTACCCTCTTCCTTCAAGCCAATTACGACTCGCTTCCCCTGTATCCCAAATGACCGAACCTTACTCATCTGTCTACCAATCGGAATGTTATGAACACCTTGCTGAGGTTCACATAGACAATATTTACCAAACTGCCTTCATCAATCTTCTTTGTCACCTCTTCATAAAACTCAACCAAAATAATGAGACATGATTTCCCATGCAGAAAGACAGGTTGACTACCCTGATCAGCCCTTGCCTTCCCAAATGTATGTCAATCCTGGCCCTCAGAATCCCCTCCAAAAACTTACCCACCACTGACATCAGGCGAATTGGTCTATAGTTCCCCGGATTTTTTTGGGTCTCTGTTTCCTTTTCTAGTCCCACTGCTCCACTGCTCACAACAAATGTTAAATGTAACCAGGTCGGTGAAATGACCGATGATATCGGTCTGAGACTGGGTCAGGGACAGTTTTAGGAACAAGTCAGGGTAGTTTCTTTAACACATTTATAATCCACAGCAATGTTACTCAAACTATGATGGAAAGATGAATGGAAAAGTGATCGGGTATTGCAAATATATCATCGATAGTTCCATGATTAAAACACACACATACACACAAAGACACACACACACACACAGACACACACACACACACACACACAGACACACACACAGACACACACACAGACACACACACATACACACACAGACACACACACGCACATACACACACAGACACACACACACAGACACACACACAAACCGGTTAACCAAATCTCTGCAATTTTAATTTGAAAGACCTTTGTCCAAATATTAGTGTAACTCGTGACAAAAGTAAAAATTCAGATTGTCCAAAATTTTATTCTGCTTCTGAAAATATTCTACCCACACACAAGCTGCTGACAATGGGATTTCATCCTGAGAGAGTTGGATTTGGCTTAATTCCCTTTGCTTTAGGCGGTGAGTAGATTCTAATGAATTCTGGTCAGGGATCATCCAAAGGGTGGCACGGTGGTTAGCACTGCTGCCTCACAGCACCAGGGACTTGGGGTCGATTCCAGCCTTGGGTGATTGTCTGTGTGGAGTTTGCACATTCTCCCTGTATCTGTGTGAGCGTCGAATGGGTTTTTTCCATATTCCTACCACAGCTCAAACTGTGTAGGATTGGTCATGCGAAATTGTCTGTAGTCAGGGACTTCTAGGTTAGGTGCATTAGTCAGGGGTAAATGTAGGGGAAAGGGTTGGGAAGGTTGGTGTGGACTTGTTGGGCCGAAGGGCCTGCAGGGATTCTATAAAAATAAGAATGGTCACAATGACTGTAGAGCTTTATTTTTAGCTTGCACGCATTGCTGTGATGAGGAACAATGAAGGAGAGAGACTGCAATAGGCCATTCCTTCTCAGGCAGATTACATTTTCTCTCTCTCTGAGCTGAATCATACAGTTTTGTCATCCTCTCCAAAATGGACCATGTGAGATCTCCTTGTACATTGTCCAAACTATGTCTCCATCACATTCCCTGTTCCATGTAGGTGCAACATTGCTGCCGTCATGCACAAAACCATACCCTGAGCAGAACTATGTTTACATGGCCCTGCGCCATTAAAAATAAAATGTTTAATTTATTCAGAATACCTGTGTTAAAATGAATGCAGTTTTTAAAGAAACAGAGAAATTGCTGTAAAGGCTCGGCAAGTCTGTCAGCATCCAGGTGCCTTTTACATGCTGTATTTGTACCAGCCTCCAGCACTTCCTCTGTCAGCTCATTCCATACACACACCACCCTCTGTGTGAAATGGTGCCCTTTAGGCCTCTTCATAACCTTTCCTGTCTCACTTTCCACCAATGCCCTCTAGTTTTGGACACCTCTAACCGGGGGAAAGCCCTGACTACTCACTCTATCCATGACCATTCTGATTTTATAAACCGCTACTGCTGCGAAATGTGACTCCAATCAGCACAAATAGCTGCAGTTTCAGTCATCCTGCGCCTAAATTCTGAAATGCAACACTGACACCACTTCCTTCTCCATCAAGTCACAATTCTAAATGCATTTTGATCAGTTTGTTCAGATATATCCTGAGACACTTCTCTGGGATTTATACCTAGACCTTTGTGCCCGGAAGTAGGGGCACTGGCATCACTCAGCAATACCCACAAAGCTGTAACATTATTCTCCTGTGTGTTTGTTCATCAGCCTGTTCTGACATGCTGTGACATACCTCTGCAACAGGCAGGACTTGACTCCAGTCCTTCTAGTCCAGAGCTAGGAACACTACCACACAAGGTCAGGAATTGGTATCAAATCCAGAGTTCTGGTTCAGAGGCAGGGACACTACCCACTACACTACAATACCCAGATTTTGGGTCATATTTGAGTGCCCGCTTTCAGCTCGGTGTGGATTTATTATAATCAGGTTACCATTACTGAACTACACAAAACACTTTGTATTGTTAAACAAATGCAAGATATTTGTCTCAACTGAAGGATATTGAGTGTACGTGCTGTGCCATCGAAATTAACTGTGAACAACTTTAATCGCTATTATCTGTAGTCTGCAATATTAGGGAAAGAAATCCTGCAGACACAATCTGCCCAATGAAGGGTCTCAAATGGATATTTATTACTGAATACCAGAGATCAATGAAGAGCTTAATTTCTGGTCCCACAACACCGATCAGTATTACCCACCTCTAACGTGCGACTGCCCTCTTCCTAAAACCATGAAATGATATCAGGCCGGTGATGACAGTCCAGCCTCTGCTTCCCACCTACTGTGTCTGCAATCTGTCCCTCCTCCCCCTAATCACACCAGGCAAATCAAGCTCAGGGTCTTTGTGAAAATCAAGGCCGGAGTGTGCAGGCCTCCTGGAGAGGGATGGATATTTTAAAATTGAAGGGGGAGGGTGAGGTGGCAGTAATATCACACATTGGGCTGAGGGCTGGCTGATGGAGTATGGTTTGGATTAATGTGAGGTATGGGATTTGGTAAATCAAAGAAGAGTAGGACCTATAAATTAAAAGTAGGATCTTTGGCAGTGTTGTAATACAGAGACCTAGGCCGTCAGGTTTAATTCTTTAAAATTTGAATCTCATATAGGTAGTGTGGTTAAGAAGGTGCTTAACACACTTGGCTTCATAGGTCAGACCTTTGAGTATTGGAATTGGGGCATTATGTTGAGGTTGTATTGGACATTGGTAAGGCCCCTTGTGGAATACTGTGTCTAGACTGGTCATCCTGCCCGCTATTTCCATCGGCACACCATCCTCTGGGTGAAGAAGCTGCCCCTTAGGTCACTTTTAAATGCTCCCCTCTCACCTTAAGCCTATGTCCTCTAGTATTGTGCTCCCGCACCCTTAGAAAATACCTTCGCGATTCACTTGGATATTATTGACCTTGATATTATTAAGCTGGAGAGGGTTCAGTACAGCTTAACCTGGATGTTGCTGGGAAAGGAGAGATTGAGCTACAAGGAGAGATTGGGTAGGCTGGGACGTTTTTCACTGGAGAGGATGAGATTAAGGAGTAATTTTACAGGGGTTTACAAAATAATGAGGGGTACAGATAAGCTGAAGGGCTGATGTCATTTCCCTAGAGTTGGGAATTCAAAACTGAGGGATATTTTAAGGTGCGAGGAAAAAGATTTCCAAAAGTCATGAGAGGTAATTATTTTAGACAGAATCTGGCTTGTGTGTGGAATGAACTTCCAGAGGAAGTGGCGAAAGCAGGGACAGTTATAATGTTTAAAGGACATTTAGAACAGTCCATTTCTAAGACATCAGTTTGGATGGTGCTGTGAGCAGCTGCCCCCTCCCTCCCCCTCTCTGAATGTATCTCTGTTGGTTTTCACCCTCTGCCAATACCTGTGCAGTAGCGTGTGGAGGCCAGCAGAGGGTGGCATTGTAACACCACAGAGACAGCCAGACCTGTCCCACACAGAGACACACAGATACACACACGGGAATGGTGAGGACATGGCGTGAAGCTCATCTGGTAACTTAAACTACACATAAAGAAATGCTCAATTTGCCTTGTAAGCTGTTAAAATATGAGTGACAGATCTACCAAATTCCACTGTTTAAATAAAAGCATCAATTTATTTTTTCACTCTGAAATTGAACATTTTACATCAACTGTTTACAACTCTGAGACCCCCTTTCTCTTAACTGCTTATTACCCGACTCCAGCTCTATCGCAATATACTGTGTCTGGGTCTGCCATCCTCTCATATCTCAGGTGCTTGTAAGCTCTCAGTTCAGACCAGCATTCAGGCTCGCTTAAAGGTACAGGACACACTTTCAACTTCATCCCATTATACCCTGATGAATATCGATAAGTGGGACCGATCTGGATTTCTCTTGTTCTGTGGATTGTCAATATTTCATCTACCCTGTCTCGTATGGGCCAGGACTTTTGTAGCTCCATTGACAGCATGTCATTATTCGACTCTGCCCGTGGGACGATAGCAGTATTTCACTTGCTCACACTCGTGAGTATGGGGTAGAATTTCAGTTGTTTCGTGGGGACTGTGACGCTATAACAATCTCAGTGTTTGTAGATGGCACCGAACCTGGAAGAACTCTGAAGTCTATGGAGGAGAGTGTGGAACTCTAACAGGACAGTGACACGTTGGTGTAGTGTTCAGGTGTAAGGCAGATGGGGATCAGTGCAGAGCAGTTTGAGGTGATACACTTTGGTAGGAAAGACAACGAAAGACAGATTAAAACAGGCTGTGCCATTATAAAGGGGCTGCAGGAACAGAGAGTCCTGGGTGTATATGAGCACAGATTGTTGAAGATATCAGGACAGGTGGGGAGAGCAGTTACCATCACAGATTAGTTTCAGTATCTGAGCTGTTTACAGGAGGAGGTGTAAGAGGGAGCCTCCGTGCTCCCTTCCTGGGAGGTGGTGGTGACGATGTGTTGTGAGCCCACCCTCCTACTCACCGAGACCGTGGGGATTCCATTTGTACCAGCTCGACACAAAAGGGAGATGGCATCAGGGCCACGGCTTCTAAGTTGTGCCGGGGGGAAACGGAGCTGCCAGTGGGTTTAAAGTGAGAATTGCCCTTCACTGAACGTAGCTCCTTACTCGGTCGGTGGGACGTGGATGTTTCAGCATCTCCACACGAGGCATCCCGGTCCTCTCCGGCTCCTACCAGGGTCCTCCCCACATGGCGGGGGGAGGGGGGTGAGGGAATGGATATCGGGCACTCCACCATCCAGCTTGGCCCTTCCTGTGCTATTCCCGGCTGTTTCTCTTGGAATGGAGGAAGGGAGGGAGGGAGTGGGAGGCCCTGCTGTTAGTGCTGGTGTAGGTGGGAGTTGGGGGAGGTATGGTGGGGTGTCCGGAGGGAGTCAGTCCACAGTGTTGTATCTATGCAGGGGGTAAAGTGGATGGAGACAGAGAGAGAGAGAAGGTGCTGCATGCAGCAGTGAGAGTGGTGGAGCAGGAACCTAGTTCGAGGGTTGGTGGCATAACAGATATAAAGTGAGTGTGAGGGAGCAGAGAGAATACGGTGACCCTTATCCTGATAGAGCAGAGAAGGTTATTGATGCTTGTCCTGCATTGCTGGACATTTCCTCAGACCGCAGATAGTGCACTGAGCTGGGTGGGGAGCTCAGACCATGCTCGGTGGGTCTGGTGGTGTGCCCCCCACTCTAGGAAGAGAATGGCCCCCTCTGTACTAGGCCCTCCACCAGGAACTCCGTTCCCCTGTCGACAAACGTGGTGTAATTGCCCAATACCTGCCATGCTCGGAGTAAACTGTGCAGGGCAACTCCAAACGGAGAAAGGTCAAACATGTGCCCATTGGCCTTTTAAAGATGGCACCAATGCCAGGGATCAGAGAATATCCAGGGGCATCCGGGCGATGGTGAGTTACTGCGGCCATGATGGGTGGGAGAATTGGGCTGGTATTGAATGAGAGGGACACCATGGGGTGGGCTGGGCAGTTAATGAGGTGAGTCCGATACGATAGCACCAGGAAACTATCTCAGCCTCATGTGGACAATCCCTCTGTCACACTCAAGGAAAATCAAACAAAGAGAAATTATTTTTAGAATCTGCCCAATGAGTCATAGATTCGGTTGAAACTAATTCCAGTTACAAAGATGCAGAACATATGCTAAGCTGACGTCACACCAGTATCCCTTTTTCCCATCTTTCCTGGGAAGACAGGCTCATGTTACAGGATGTTATCGAAGTGTCTTCACTTCAGCATTCTGAAAACTAGGAACACAACCTCCATGACACTTTGTCTCAGTCTTCCCCTCTCTGTCTATTCCCCAAACGCATCGCATGTGGTGATATTTAAAGTGATTCGCCCGCCATCTCTCTCTGGCAGTGATGTTCACACCCATAGCACTCCCTTGTCAGGGCACGATGGAGAGATGGAGCTGGAAATGGATGGGAGCTACCCATCCCGTCACTTCCAGTATGGGCTGCAAGTTTCCCCACGCTGGGCAGTGATTTATCACAATGTTACTGAGCAATGCACTGGGGCGATGTACACAGCTTTACACGCTGGGAGGGTAACTGCTCCTGGTTACAGATCTATGCAGTGGGGTGGTGTACGCAGTCCTACATGCTGAGAGGGTAACTGCTCCTGGCTTTTAGATTAATTCATGGGTGATCACTGTGCAGGTCGCTGTGATGGTCAGACTATCTGGTTGAGTTTTATAGATAAACACTGCTGTGGTCTGCACAGCTCTCGGTGCTGGACAGATATATGGTCTCTCCTGAAGAAGGGCTTATGCCCGAAACGTCGATTCTCCTGTTCCCTGGATGCTGCCTGACCTGCTGCGCTTTTCCAGCAACACATTTTCAGATATATGGTCTGGGTTTATAGATCAATGCCCTGATCTGATCTGCGCAGTGTTCCACTCTGGACAGATTGCTGCATTGTATTGACCAGTGCAATGGATGAATCTGGACAGATTGCTGGGTTGTACTGAGCAGGACACTGGCCTGGTCTACACTGTGTTCCACGGTGAACAGATATCTCCTCTGGATTGATGGTGTCTGGGCTGGTTCTGTGCGGTGGATTGAGAATGTGGTATATCTAACCATTTCAGCTGATCTGGCAATGCCTTTAGTTCCCATTCCTGTGATTGGATCCTCCGTCTCTCACCCCATTAATGTAACAGTGTGCCCAGGCACAGTACATCATGTTGGTGGGGTGGGTAGGGGGGAAAGGTGATGGACAGGTCAAGGGGTTCCCCGGAACGTTCTGTCCCCAACATTCTATAACTGTCATCCCCCGAAACGTTCTGTCCCCGACATTCTATAACTGACAGTCATTCCCCGGAACGTTCTGTCCCTGACATTCTATAACTGACATTCCCCAGAACCTTCTGTCCCTGACATTCTATAACTGACAGTCATTCCCCGGAACGTTCTGTCCCCAACATTCTATAACTGTCATCCCCCGAAACGTTCTGTCCCCGACATTCTATAACTGACAGTCATTCCCCGGAACGTTCTGTCCCTGACATTCTATAACTGACATTCCCCAGAACCTTCTGTCCCTGACATTCTATAACTGACAGTCATTCCCCGGAACGTTCTGTCCCCGACATTCTATAACTGACATTCCCCGGAACCTTCTGTCCCTGACATTCTATAACTGACATTCCCTGAAACATTCTGTCACTGACATTGTTTGTGAACGGCCGGACGTCATTGAATTGAACAAACGATAACATCCCGAGGGAAGAGATCCCGTTCCAGGGAGAAGGAGACACTGTTCCGAAGGCCCCTCAGGCAGTTAAAGGGGTGAATACGTTTTCCCTGCGTTTACATTTTTTCACGACACAGGATCGACCACAATTTCGACCAAAATACAGGAATTCCCAAACTCCGTTTGTCTTCAGGAAACTGGGACAGAACCCTTCAGGACAGCGACGTTTCCACCCTCCGTATGAGGAACTGGGAAGGAGTGACCTGTGTCTGCTCTCGAGTGATCGAGTGTGTGGGAATGTTCTAGAAACCATCTGTCCTTATGGATGTGTCTCTGTGTGTTTGGAGAGGGAGGGCTTCTTGTGGTTTATGTCACATTTTTGTCAGGAATTCCGACCTTCCCATTTGTTATTCAAGCTCCAATTATTTTAATAAATCCCTGAATACAGGGACACATTTGAAAATCTCACTGGGTCCCCGATCAAACGGTCCCTTTGCCTCTTGGCTGATGGATAATGGGTTTGTTTTTCTTCCTCACAGTTAACGTCGTGACCATCTACGTCCTGCTTTATAAAGATTGTGGATTGTCTCCATGTGTCAGACGTTACCTGGGGGCCATGGCAGCGGCGGATCTCCTGGTCATTATCCTCGACCTGATCCTGAGACACATTCCCATTGTTTATCGGGAACAGTTATTTCCTGATGGACTCCATCCCCGTGTGTAATATCCACGCCGTCCTGCTTTATGCAGCCACTGACTGCTCTGTCTGGTTCACCGTCACTTTCACCTTTGATCGGTTTGTGGCCATTTGTTGCCCGAAGCTGAAAAGTAAATATTGCAGTGAGAAAACGGCGGCTGTGGTTCTGGGAGCAGTGACTGTGCTGAGCTGTTTAAAGAACATTTCCTGGTATTTTATTCTCTCGGCTTGGTATCGTCTGGGGAACGCCCCCTGGTTTTGTGATGTAACAGCCGCTGTTAAATTCTCCAGTGTCTGGATCACAATCGAGTTCCTCCACCACATTCTAACCCCGTGTGTCCCATTTCTCCTGGTTCTGCTGCTCAATGTTCTCACCATCAGACACATTTTAGTGACCAGCAGAGACCGCAGGAGACTCCGCGCTCGCACCAATGGGGACGCTCAGTCTGACATTGAAATGAGAAACCGAAAAAAATCCATCATTTTACTGTTTGTGATCTCGGCCAATTTCATCCTGTTATGGTCAATGTTAATGCTGTATTCTATATGGGCCCGGATGTATGATTTTGGGTATTACTCTGTGTATCTAGATTTGTTTGTGCAGGAATTGGGCTTCATGCTGCAGCTCCTCAGTTGCTGCACAAACACTGCGATTTATGCCGTGACCCAGACTAAGTTCAGGCAGCAGCTGAAGAATGTGCTGAAATATCCCTTCACCCAAATCGATCCATCCATCAAATTCCCGCATTAATCAATCCATCCGGGATTTTCTCATTTCAGTTCAGTGTTTCAGCGATGGAGCAGCCTGTCGCTATGGTAACAGACTGAGGGTAGCGCTGGTTTGGCCATCCTTCTCCCACAGGGGGGTTACAGGGAAACATTTCAATGTTTCTCGCAACTCAGGGGCCGGTGAGAAAAGGCACCATCCCACTGACTGTATCCATCACTTCCACTTGTAACCAATAAAAATGTTGATTAAAGCGTGCCGAGCAGCAGAGTGACCAATGTTGTTGTGTGTCTTTGTGTTGGAGAAACTGAGCTGGTGAGAGACAGACTCAGCTCAAAGTCCTGGTCCTCAGGGAAGTGGAGGGCACCGTGCCCTGAGCTCAGGAGCTGGGTTTAATTCCCTCTGTCCCTCCCAATCCAACCTGGCCTCCCCATTTCCTCTCCCCCACTCTCTCCACCTGCCTCCACTCTTTCTTCTCCCCCTCCCCTGCACTCTCTCTCCTGCCATCTGTCTGCCTCCCGCAATTCCGACTCTACTCAATTTTTTCCCCACTTCTCACCTCCCACATCTCTCTATCATCTCACAACCACCCCTCCAACCACATGCAGCCACAGCACCACCCACTACCCGCCTTCCCAGTTTCTGGATCAGAGGGAGAGGGACGCGTCAGTGAGACAGACTGCGTCAGAGAGGGAGGGAGGGGAAGGAGGGAGAAAGATTTAGTCAGAGAGAAACAGAGGGAGGTGAGGAGAAAGAGAGCCCGAGGTAGGTGGATCGAGAGTGAGAGAAGGTGGAGAGAAAGTGAAGGAGCAGGGAGAAAGAGAGAGAGAGAGGGGGGCAAGGGAGACATAATGTGAGGGAGAGAGAGAGAAAGAGGGGAGGACATAATGAGAGAGAGGTCAGAGAGTGGGGGACAGAGAGTGGGGGACAGAGAGACGGGCGACAGAGAGGGGGACACAGAGAGAGGGATAGAGAGAGGGGGGACAGAGAGAGTGAGAAGACAGAGAGAGGGGTAAATAGAGAGGGCTGGGACCAAGAAAGCGGGACAGAGAGGGGGGGCAGAGTGGGGGGATAGACAGAGGGGGGCAGAGAGAGTGGGGACAGTGAGAGAGGGGGACAGAGAGAGAGGGGACAGAGAGAGAGGGGACAGAGAGAGGGGGGGTCACAGAGAGGGGGGACAGAGATAAGGCTGGGACCAATAATGCGGGACAGAGAGGGGGCATAGGGACAGGGGTGTCAGAGAGAGAGGGATAGAGAGAGAGGGGTAGAGAGAGAGAGAGGGGACAGAGCAAGTGAGGGGACAGAGAGAGTGAGGGGACAGAGAGAGGGGATACAGAGAGAGGGCTGGGACCGAGAAGGCGAGACAGAGAGGGGGGGGGGGGGAAGAGAGGGGGTCAGAGAGAGGGGTAAAGAGAGACGGGGACAGATGGAGAGGGGGACAGAGAGAGAGGGGGACAGAGAGAGAGGGGGACAGAGAGAGGGGGACAGAGACCTGGAGGGACAGAGAGAGGGGGACAGAGAGAGGGGGACAGAGAAAAGCGACAGATGGAGGAGGGGGACAGAGAGAGAGGGGACAGAGAGAAGGGAGACAGAGGGAGGGGGGACAGAGAGAGAGGGGAAAGAGAGAGGGGGCAGAGGGAGGATAGAGAGAGAGGGGACAGAGAGAGGGGGGAGAGAGGGGACAGAGAGAGAGGGGCAGAGAGGGGGGGACAGAGAGAGGGGGGCAGAGTGGAAGGGGACAGAGAGAGACAGTGGACAGAGAGAGGACAGACGGAGATGGGGGACAGAGAGAGGGGTACAGAGAGAGTGGGGACAGGAGAAAGGGGACAGAGAGGGTGGGGACAAGGATAAGTTGGACAGAGAGTGGGGACAGGGACAAGGGGGGGCAGAGAGAGAGGGGACAGAGAGCGGGTACAGAGAGAGGGCTGGGACCAATAAGGCGGCACGGGGGGGGGGGGGACAGAGAGGGGGGTCAGAGAGAGGGGTAAAGAGAGACGGGGTGAGATGGAGAGGGGGACAGATGGAGAGGGGGACAGAGAGAGAGGGGGACAGAGAGAGAGGGGGACAGAGAGAGGGGGACAGAGAGGCGACAGATGGAGAAAGGGAACAGAGAAAGAGGGGACAGAGAGAGGGGGACAGAGAGAAGGGGGACAGAGAGAGGGGCAGAGGGGGGACAGAGAGAGAGGGGACAGAGAGGGGGGAGAGAGGGAGGGGTGGAGTGGCGGGGGACAGAGAGAGAGGCTGGGCAGAGAGGGGAGGGACGGAGATGGGGGACAGAGAGAGGGGTACAGAGAGAGTGGGGACAGGAGAAGGGGACAGGGAGGGTGGGGACAGGGAGAAGTGGGACAGAGAGAGTGGGGACAGGGACAAGGGGGGGCAGAGAGAGGGGGTCAGATAGAGGAGGGACAGAGAGGGGGAAAGAGAGAGGGGGAAAGAGGGAGGGGGACAGAGGGGGCAGACTGAGAGCGGGGGGACAGAGAGAGAGGAGGGGCAGGGGGCAGAGAGTGTGGTACAGAGAGAGGGGGACAGAGAGAGGAGGGACAGGGGGTCAGAGAGAGGGGTACAGAGAGAGGGGGACAGAGAGAGAGGGGTACAGAGAGAAAGGGACAGAGAGAAGGGGGACAGAGAGAGTGGGGACAGAGAGAAGGGTGACAGAAACGGGGGACAGAAAGAGGGGGGACAGAAAGAGGGAGGACAGAGAAAGGGGGGACTGAGAGAGGGTGTACAGAGATGGGGGAACAGAGAGAGGTGGGCAGAGAGTGGGGGCAGAGAGAGGGAAACAGAGAGAGGGGGGACAATGAGAGGAGGATAGTGAGAGGGGTGTCAGCGAGGGGGAGAAAGAGAGATGGGGTGACAGAGTGAGGGGGACCGAGGGGAGCAGAGAGAGTGGTACAGAGGGGGCAGACTGAGAGCGGAGGGGCAGAGAGAAGGAGGGACAAAGAGAGAGAGGGGACAGAGGGGCGAGGGGGATAGAGAGAGAGGGACAGAGAGAGAGGTGACAGAGAGAGGGGGACAGAGAGAGAGGGGGACAGAGAGAGGGGGTCAGAAAGAGGGGACAGAGAGAGAGGGGGACATGGGAAGAGGGGGGACAAAGTGAGGGGGACAGAGAGAGGGTGGACAGAGAGAGGTGGACAGAGAGGGGGGTGTCAGAGAGGGAGAGAAAAAGAGATGGGGTTTCAGAGTTTGCAGGGACAGAGAGGAGCAGAATGAGTGGTACGGAGGGGGCAGACTGAGAGCGGAGGGGCAGAGAGAAGGAGGGACAGAGAGAGAGGGGGACAGAGGAAGAGGGAGACAGAGAGAGGCGGACAGAGAGAGGGGGACAGAGAGAGAGGGGACAGAGAGAGAGGGGGACAGAGAGAGGGGGACAGAGAGAGGGGACAGAGAGAGAGGGGGACAGAGGAAGGGGGGGCAGAGAGACGGGGACAGAGAGAGAGGGAGGACAGAGAGAGAGGGGGACAGAGGGAGAGGGAGGACAGAGAGAGAGGGTGGACTGAGAGGGTTGGGACGGAAATGGGGACAGAGAGAGGGGGAACTGAGAGAGTGTGGACATTGAGATGAGGACAGAGAGGGTGGGGACAGGGCGAAGGGGGACAGAGAGTGTGGGGACTGGGAGAAGGGGGGACAGAGAGACGAGGGTGCAGTAGAGAGGGGGGAATGGGGACAGAGAGGGGGGCTCAGATAGAAGGGGGAAAGAGGGTGGGGGAAAGAGTGTGGGGGGAAAGTGAGAGGGCGAAAGAGAGAAGGGGACATAGGGGGCGGACTGAGAGCGGGGGGACAGAGAAAGAGGAGGGATAGGGGGCAGAGAGAGTGGTACAGAGAGAGGGGGACAGAGAGAGGGGTCAGAGAGAGAGGTGGTTCAGAGAGAGGGGGACAGAGAGGAGGGGGACAGAGAGAGGGGGACAGAGAGGCGACAGATGGAGAAAGGGAACAGAGAGAGAGGGGACAGAGAGAGAGGGGACAGAGAGAGGGGTCAGAGAGAGAGGTGGTTCAGAGAGAGGGGGACAGAGAGTAGGGGGACAGAGAGAATGGGGACAGAAAGGAGGGGAACAGAGAGGGGGACAGCAGGGGGGACAGAAAGAGGAGGGGACAGAGAGAGCGGGAAAGAGGTTGGATAGAGAGAGAGAGGGGACAGAGGGAGGGGGTACAGGGAGAAGGGAGACAGAGAGGAGAGTACAGAGAGGGCGTACATAGAGGGGGACAGAGAGAGAGGGGTGCAGAGAGAAGGGGACAGAGAGAGGAGGCAGAATGGGTTAGAGAGGGGGGACAGAGAGATGGGGCAGAGGGCGGACAGAGAGAGGGGGGACTGAGAGAGGGGAACAGAGAGGGGGGAAGAGAGCGGGGGGAAGAGAGAGGGGGTGACAGAGTGAGGGGACAGAGGGGAGCAGAGTGAGTGGTACGGAGGGGTCAGACTGAGAGCGGAGGGGCAGAGAGAAGGAGGGACAGAGAGAAAGGGGACAGAGAAAGAGGGGACAGGGAGAGGGGGGACAGAGAGAGGGGGACAGAGAGAGGGGGACAGAGAGAGAGTGGGGGACAGAGGAAGGGGGGACAGGTAGAGGGAGACAGAGAGAATGAGGGGCAGAGAGAGAGGTGGACCGAGAGAGGGGGACAGTGAGTGGGAGAGACGGGGATTGGGGGGCGTAGAAAGAGTGGGGGTCACAGAGAGAGGGGCGGCAGAGAGGGCAGAGAGTTGTGTACAGGGAGAGGGGTACAGAGAGAGAGGACAGAGAGAGTGGGGGACATAGAGAGTGAGGGGGGACAGAGAGAGAGGGGGACAGAGAGAGTGAGGGGTACAGAGAGAGAGAGGGGGGACAGAGAGAGAGAGGGGGACAGAGAAAGAGGGGGGACATAGCGAGAGAGAGGTGGACAAGAGAGTGGGGCGAGAGTGGGGGTGGAGTGATAGGGGAGAGAGAGGGGGTAGAGAGAGGGGGAAGAAAGTGGGGGAACAGAGAGAGGGTGACAGAGAGAGGGGTACAAAGAGAGAGGGGTGGACAGAAAGATGGGGACAGAGAGAGAGGGAGGGACAGAGTGAGATGGTGACAGAGAGAGTGGAGACAGAGAGGAGGGTGAGAGAGCAGGGGGTACAGAGAGGGGGACAGAGAGAGAGTGGGGTCAGAGGGAGGGGACAGAGAGAGAGTGGGGACAGAGAGAGGGGAGACATTGAGAGAAGGGGGAAAGAGAGATGGGGGCGCAGAGAGTGGGTGGACAGAAAGAGGGGGGCAGAGAGCGCCGGGGAAAGAAAGAGGAGGTAAGAGAAAGGAGGACAGAGGGGACGGACAGAGAGGGGGGGACAGAAGGGGGCGAACGGAGAGAGAGGGGGACAGAGAGAAGGGGATAGATAGAGGGGAATGGAGAGAGAGGGGGGACAGAGAGAGGGGGATAGAGAGTGGGAGAGACACGGGGGGCAGAGAGAGTTGAGGTCAAAGAGTGAGGGCGGCAGAGGGGGCAGAGAGAGGTGTACAGAGAGCGGAGGACAGAGAGAGAGGACAGAGAGACGGGGGGACAGAGAGAGACGGGGGGACAGAGAGAGAGGGGACAGAGAGCGGGGGGACAGAGAGAGGGGGGACAGAGAGAGTGGGGACAGAGAGAAGGGTGACAGAAACGGGGGTCAGAAAGAGGGGGGACAGAAAGAGGGGGGACAGAAAGAGGGGGCACAGAGGTTGGATAGAGAGAGGGGGCAGAGGGAGGGGTTACAGGGAGAGGGGGACAGGGAGAAGGGAGACAGAGAGGGGAGTACAGAGAGGGTGGTACATAGAGGGGGACAGAGAGAGGGGGCAGAGGGGGGATAGAGAGAGGGGGGACGGGGGGAGAGAGGGAAGGGGACAGGGAGAAGTGGGACAGGGAGAAGTGGGACAGAGAGTGGGGCACAGAGAAGGGTCAGAGAGAGAGGGCAGAGGGAGGACAGAGAAAGGGGGGACTGAGAGAGGGTGTACAGAGATGGGGGAACAGAGAGAGGTGGGCAGAGAGTGGGGGCAGAGAGAGGGAAACAGAGAGGGGGGACAATGAGAGGAGGACAGTGAGAGGGGTGTCAGAGAGGGGGAGAAAGAGAGATGGGGTGACAGAGTGAGGGGGACAGAGAGGAGCAGAGAGAGTGGTACAGAGGGTGCAGACTGAGAGTGGAGGGGCAGAGAGAAGGAGGGACAAAGAGAGAGAGGGGACAAGGGGCGAGGGGGGATAGAGAGAGAGGGACAGAGAGAGAGGTGACAGAGAAAGGGGGACAGAGAGAGAGAGGGGGACAGAGAGAGGGGGTCAGAAAGAGGGGACAGAGAGAGAGGGGGGCAGAGGAAGAGGGGGGGCAGAGAGAGGGGACAGAGAGAGAGGGGGACATGGGAAGAGGGGGGACAAAGAGAGGGGGAAAGAGAGAGGGTGGACAGTGAGAGTTGGACAGAGAGGGGGGTGTCAGAGAGGGAGAGAAAAAGAGATGGGGTTTCAGAGTTTGCAGGGACAGAGGGGAGCAGAATGAGTGGTACGGAGGGGGCAGACTGAGAGCGGAGGGGCAGAGAGAAGGAGGGACAGAGAGAGAGGGGGACAGAGGAAGAGGGAGACAGAGAGAGGGGGACAGAGAGAGGGTGACAGAGAGAGAGGGGACAGAGAGAGAGGGGGACAGAGAGAGGGGGACAGAGAGAGGGGACAGAGAGAGAGGGGGACAGAGGAAGGGGGGCAGAGAGACGGGGACAGAGAGAGAGGGAGGACAGAGAGAGAGGGGGACAGAGGGAGAGGGAGGACAGAGAGAGAGGGTGGACTGAGAGGGTTGGGACGGAAATGGGGACAGAGAGAGGGGGAACTGAGAGAGTGGGGACAGGGAGATGAGGACAGAGAGGGTGGGGACAGGGCGAAGGGGGACAGAGAGTGTGGGGACTGGGAGAAGGGGGGACAGAGAGACGAGGGTGCAGTAGAGAGGGGGGATTGGGGACAGAGAGAGGGGCTCAGATAGAGGGGGGAAGAGAGTGGGGGAAAGAGAGTGGGGGGAAAGTGAGAGGGCGAAAGAGAGAAGGGGACATAGGGGGCGGACTGAGAGCGGGGGTACAGAGAAAGAGGAGGGATAGAGGAGGCAGAGAGTGGTACAGAGAGAGGGGGACAGAGAGAGGCGTCAGAGAGAGAGGTGGTTCAGAGAGAGGGGGACAGAGAGGAGGGGGACAGAGAGAATGGGGACAGAAAGGAGGGGAACAGAGATGTGGACAGCAGGGGGGACAGAAAGAGGAGGGGACAGAGAGCGCGGGAAAGAGGTTGGATAGAGAGAGAGAGAGAGAGAGAGGGGACAGAGGGAGGGGGTACAGGGAGAAGGGAGACAGAGAGGAGAGTACAGAGAGGGCGTACATAGAGGGGGACAGAGAGAGAGAGGGGTGCAGAGAGAAGGGCGACAGATAGAAAGGAGACAGGGAGAAGTGGGACAGAGAGTGGGGTACAGAGAGGGTGACAGAGAGAGGAGGCAGAATGGGTTAGAGAGGGGGGACAGAGAGATGGGGCAGAGGGCGGACAGAGAGAGGGGGGACTGAGAGAGGGGAACAGAGAGGGGGAAGAGAGCGGGGAGAAGAGAGAGGGGGTGACAGAGTGAGGGGACAGAGGGGAGCAGAGTGAGTGGTACGGAGGGGTCAGACTGAGAGCGGAGGGGCAGAAAGAAGGAGGGACAGAGAGAAAGGGGACAGAGAAAGAGGGGACAGAGAGAGGGGGGCAGAGAGAGGGGGACAGAGAGAATGAGGGGCAGAGAGAGAGGTGGACCGAGAGAGGGGGACAGTGAGTGGGAGAGACGGGGATTGGGGGGCGTAGAAAGAGTGGGGGTCACAGAGAGAGGGGCGGCAGAGAGGGCAGAGAGTTGTGTACAGGGAGAGGGGTACAGAGAGAGAGGACAGAGAGAGTGGGAGACAGAGAGAGTGAGGGGGGACAGAGAGAGAGGGGGACAGAGAGAGTGAGGGGTACAGAGAGAGAGAGGGGGGACAGAGAGAGAGAGAGAGGGGGACAGAGAAAGAGGGGGGACATAGCGAGAGAGAGGTGGACAAGAGAGTGGGGCGAGAGTGGGGGTGGAGTGATAGGGGAGAGAGAGGGGGTAGAGAGAGGGGGAAGAAAGTGGGGGAACAGAGAGAGGGTGACAGAGAGAGGGGTACAAAGAGAGAGGGGTGGACAGAAAGATGGGGACAGAGAGAGAGGGAGGGACAGAGTGAGATGGTGACAGAGAGAGTGGAGACAGAGAGGAGGGTGAGAGAGCAGGGGGTACAGAGAGGGGGACAGAGAGAGAGTGGGGTCAGAGGGAGGGGACAGAGAGAGAGTGGGGACAGAGAGAGGGGAGACATTGAGAGAAGGGGGAAAGAGAGATGGGGGCGCAGAGAGTGGGTGGACAGAAAGAGGGGGGCAGAGAGCGCCGGGGAAAGAAAGAGGAGGTAAGAGAAAGGAGGACAGAGGGGACGGACAGAGAGGGGGGACAGAAGGGGGCGAACGGAGAGAGAGGGGGACAGAGAGAAGGGGACAGATAGAGGGGAATGGAGAGAGGGGGGGACAGAGAGAGGGGGACAGAGAGTGGGAGAGACACGGGGGGCAGAGAGAGTTGGGGTCAAAGAGTGAGGGCGGCAGAGGGGGCAGAGAGAGGTGTACAGAGAGAGGAGGACAGAGAGAGAGGGGGGGACAGAGAGAGAGGGGACAGAGAGCGGGGGGACAGAGAGAGGGGGACAGAGAGAGGGGGACAGAGAGAGGAGGGACCAGAGGCAGAGGGGGTCAGAGAGAGGGGGGCAGAGGGGGAAGAGAGGGGGGTGACAGAGAGAGAGGGGGACAGAGAGACAGGGGACAGAGAGAGTGGGACAGAGAGATAGTGGGGACAGAGAGAGGGGGTGCCAGAGAGAGGGGAGAAAGAGAGAGAGGGGCGCGAAGAGAGGGGAGTGGACAGAGAGATGGGGACAGAGGGAGAGGAGGATACAGAGAGCGGGGTGGACAGAAAGAGGGGGACAGAGAGAGGGTGGAAAGAAAGGGGGGGACAGAGAGAGGGGTCAGAGAGAGGGTTGGACAGAGAGAGGTGGACAGAGAGCGCGGGACGGAGAGGAGGACAGCGAGAGGGGGGACAGAGAGAGTGGGGACAGAAGCGGGGACAGAGAGGGTGGGGACAAAGATGGGGGGGCAGAGATGGGGGCAGAGAGGGGGGACAGACACGGGGGACAGAGAGAGGGGAACGGAGAGATGGGGGGAAAGAGAGAGGGAGGACAGAGAGTTGATCGGGAAGGGGGGAGACAGACAGAGGGGGACAGAGAGAGGGGGACAGAGAGAGGAGAACGGAGAGAGAGGGGGACAGAGAGAGGGGGACAGAGAGAGGGTTGGACAGAGAGAAGGGGACAGAGAGAGGGGGGCAGAGAAGAGAGGGGGACAGAGAGAACGGGACAGAGAGAGAGGGACGAAGAGAGACTGACGGAGAGGGGGACAGAGAGGGGGGAACGGGGGGGGGAATGAGAGAGTGGGACAGAGAGGGGGGAGAGAGAGGGGGGCCAGTGAGAGAGGGACAGTGATAGAGGGACAGACAGAGGGGGACAGAGTGGGTGACAGAGGGTGGGGGACGGGGAGACAGAGAGAGGGGGAATTGAAAGAGGGGGATAGAAAGAGGGGGGACAGAGAGAGGGGAATGGAGAGACACGGGAGACGGAGAGGGGGGGACAGAGAGGAGGGACGGAGAGAGGAGGGGCAGAGAGAGGAGGGACAGAGAGAGGGGAACGGAGAGACAGGGGGGACGGAGAGAGGGGGAAGAGAGGCGGGACAGAGAGAGGGGGTGCAGAGAGAGGGGGACAGAGAGAGGGTTGGACAGAGAGAGGGGGACAGAGAGAGGGGGACAGAGAGAGAGGGGGACAGAGAGAGAATGACGAAGAGAGACTGACGGAGAGGAGGACAGAGAGGGGGAACGGGGGGATTGAGAGAGGGGGACAGAGAGAGGGAGAGAGAAAGGGGACAGTGAGAGAGGGACAGTGAGAGAGGGACAGAGAGAGGGGGACAGAGGGGGTGACAGAGGGTTGGGGCCGGGGTTGCAGAGAGAGGGTGGATAGAAAGAGTGGGGATAGAAAGAGGGGGGACAGAGAGAGGGGAACGGAGAGACAGGTGAGATGGAGAGGGTGGGACGGAGAGGGGGGACAGAGAGAGGGGAGGCAGAGAGAGGGGGGACGGAGAGACGGGGGCGGAGAGGGTGGTAAAGAGAGGCGGGACACAGAGAGGGGGTGCAGAGAGAGGGGGAGAAAGAGAGATGGGGTGACAGAGTGAGGGGGACAGGGGGTGCAGGCAGAGTGGTACAGAGCGGGCAGACTGAGAGCGGGGGGCAGAGAGTAGGAGGGACAGAGAGAGGGGGTCAGAGGAAGAGGGGGCACAGAGAGAGGGGGACAGAGAGAGAGGGGGACAGAGAGAGGGGCGACAGAGAGAGAGGGGAGAGAGAGAGGGAGGAATGGGAGA